>NC_073707.1:31335442-31644442 GCF_023634085.1 Falco cherrug
ACACTTCTTTGCTGCTGAACCCTAGGCAATGCTTTCTGGGCTCAAGTTGTGTAATGCTGACCCGCAGTCGCTGGAGTCCTGCGATGTATGCAGCTGCGCGGGGGATTTGGCGCCGCAGCATTGAAGTGATACGCGCTTCAGAGAGCTGAAGCACAGACTGACGGGTGATGCCACCAGTAGTCTGTAATCAAACATTAACAAATGCATGTGTAGGAAGATAGCTGCTGGAGAAACTTCTCTCCATTTTGTGTCAATATAGAAGCTTGAGTTGGAGCTATTGCACAGTATTACAACTTCTTTTATGTATTTATAAGACAGGTATTATATTGATTCAGAGAACATGTATTGGACTAGAAAAGTGTCTATTTTTTCCTCTTTAGAGATTACACCTTTGTGATTCTCACAGTTGCTTGAAGAGCTCTAAGAAATATTCGAAAAGCTTATCTGGCTTTGGGGAGAGTAAGTCCATAGCACTGGAATAAAACTTAACTGCATACTGGTAGTGCTCAGTGTTAGCTGTTGACCTCATGTAGTAGACATGACTTTTTACAGGTTTAAAGCTGCAAAAGCCATGAATCTAAGCTGAATTACTCAGCTATTAATTCTAATTTTGATTGACCAATTGAGTTAACATTCTTTAAAGATGCACATGTTTTCCTGGAAACTTGTTTTGGTGTGTTTAGTGTGGGACAGTCTGTACTTGCTGCTTATGGCTCTTATCTAGTCATTCCAGGTGCTGCAGCTGCATTAGGTAGGTATGCTTGTATATTTTGCCTTTTTTTTTTTTAGTGGGAAGCTATTGTTGCATTGGGCAGGTTGTTTTTTAACTGTTATTTTGGTCATCAAGCAATGAAAAGTTCTACCTCCAAAGCAGTGGGGAACTGTCCCTTCTTTTTCATTTGCATGCTTTCCAGCCCTTTTCTTTTCCTTGTAAGTTCTTCTTTTGAAAAGGCAAACTGTCTTGCTCAGAGCTAGAAATGCGATTCTGATGAAATGCACATTTTCAATAAAAATAATTGTGCTCCTGAAAGTAAAGCTTTTAATCCTTACCTTCAGAACTGCTTGCTTATTGCTGAGATCTCTTAGCTATTGCTTTTTCTTGTATTCAGTGTTAATGTGGTCCCTTATGCTCTTGGATTTCAGACTTTTTTTGGGCTTGTGAACAGTTAAGTCACAATAAAAATGCAATTGTTTTTACGGTGAATGAGAATAGTGAAGTTAAAGTTCAAAGTGTAGAATAAAATCAATATAGACTGATTTTCTATTTCCACTTTGCACTTACACAAGCAGTAGTAAACCAATTTATGTATGTTTACAATTGATTTTTTCCTCCTGAATATTCTTAATAGGAACTGTAGGGAAAATGACAAAAAAACCCACCTGCTTTTACTGTGCCAAGGGTTTTATGTTGTTTTCATTTATAAGTAATATTTTTGTAACTCAGCTTTGCCTTACTAGGTCTCTTAATTTGAACTTGTTTATAAAGCTGTTGCACAAGGCTAGTACTGCTTCATACAATAATAGAAACATGTGCATATCAGAAACATGTGAAACCTGTAAATTTACTTTGTGGCTGTTTTGTCCCAGATATCTTTGTGGAGGTTTGGGGGAGCAAGAGCTCCTGTAGAACTTTGCCACCTTTTGTGTCTGGAAGGGTCCACTTGGGGTGCTGCACATGCATGAGAAGCCTGGTAGGCATCCTTCCAGAAACGGCCTGGTGTTGTCCACATCTGTTTATTCTGAAGAATTACATTATTGAAATTCTTTTTTCTTTAGCAGTTGTACTTTGTTTAGGTGAAGGACTACCTGCACAGCCTGAACTTAAACTTCTGTTTTTCAGTGTATCTGTATGGTGACAGTTACCTGTTAGCAATGAATTGTGCTCCTTGCTGGTTTCTGGCTGGTCAGTGGGCCTGCTATGTAGTCCAGGCCCTGGGAATCACCCAGTTCCCCACTACTCTGAGGAAGTAAGATGTTCTTAGTTAGGCGTGTAGCTAGGCAGTTCTGCTTGACTTTGACTTTACAGTTTTCAAGTGTACCAGTATGCCTTTCTGTAAAAGTGGCAGCTTTGACTCATGCCGTATCCCTGTCTGTATGTTAAAAAAAGCCTTAAATCAAGAAAAGGCTATAAATGTTGGGCAACCTTTGTGTGCTTTCTGTTAGTTTGTCATGGTGTTTTTGATGGCAGTGGTTTTTGCACAACTTCTTTCAGCATTGCCCTTTGTTAAAAGACAGTTGTTTATTCCTGATTGTGAACTCTTTTTTTTTTTTTTTCGACATGAAGACATAGGGGACTCTGTTTTACTCTGAAATAATACAGGCAGGTGTAATAGTTACCTCCATTTCTTGTTGGATATCTACTTCTGTAATGAAAATTAAATCCTGCTTGTATAAGTCCTGTTTCAAGCGCATGAAAAATAGTTGTGCAAGAACTTTCTGAATTACTTGGTATAGATTCAGAACATAATGTGCTTTGATCTTGATCCTTTTCAGACTATGAGAAGACAAAGGAATGAAGTTGTTGTGGAGTTGAGAAAGGTGAGATGACCTAGCATTATTCTTACAGATGGTATTTGGCTATGTTTATATTTCATAAAATTTTCGGAGTTTTTGTTAAAGGCTTAAAAAAACCCCATCCCTATTATGTGTTCTTTCCATAGTCCAGTAAGATCATAATTATTAAACTATCTATTTGTCTTTACAGATTCTGTGAAGGTAATTTAGCTTGGAAGGAAGTTCTAAAGTTACCATACCTTGTACTAGAAGTTCCTTATTATTTTTCCTAAAACCCAATTTTATCTGTAACCTACTGAAGGGAAGAATTCTTGCTCCTCCAGCTAGGTTTTCAATTCTAAAAACTTAGTAAAAAAAACCCCTTGGTTTTTACTTTGAAAATGACTTCCTGCTAATCTGTAGACAGAAAGCTATTTTTTTCCCCAAAACAGTAGTTCAACACAGAAATAAGAGTGGAAGAGTATGTGTGTGAAGCTGGCACTGTTTAAAATTGTTGGAAAACTAGCTCTTGAGACAAGTAATCATAACTTGAATAATTTTACTTATGAGATGAACAGAAAACTAGCCTTATGTTATAAATAATGATGGATAGGTTGTAATGTCAGTGTTGATGGATGTGTGCACGTGAAACTCCCAGCAAAAGTAGTTACTACTGTAGATGAAGTTGGGTGGAGGATTTTTCTAGGAAGAAGTGATTTTCAAAATGTGCTTCTCTATGTAGTCCTTTCCAACTAGTTGTGTGTTGGAAATTTTAACAGTATCAATGAAAGCATGTTTATGATGTGTGTCTAAAACAGAAGCTTCTATACCCTTCCTAACACCCTCCAAACCTCCAAAATCAAAGTTTTAAAGGTATTAAATAATTTTTCTTTTTAAGAACAAAAGAGATGAACATCTTCTAAAGAGGAGAAATGTTCCCCATGAAGATATCTGTGAAGATTCCGATATAGATGGTGACTTTAGAGTGGTAAGGATTAATTAACTGTCAAGCATGTCTTCTTTTTATGTATTTAAAATACATTTCTAATTTCTAACTGCCTTTGTCTCTGTTTTCTAGCAAAACACTTCTTTGGAGGCAATAGTACAGGTAAAAAAATTGAATTGTTTGAACATTCTTAATGTCATGGTGACAGACATGTGAAAAGTCTAAATTCTCTTTATTTTAGAATGCTTCAAGTGACAACCAGGGTATACAGTTAAGTGCTGTGCAGGCTGCAAGGTAAGAACACTTTTCTCAAATACACTATTTTTATTCTTATTTTATCATGCTCTTAAATTCAGAAAATGTGTTCTAGCTTAACTAGAAAAAGTATGTCATTTACTGATTTCAGAAAGGTAAATTGATAGATAAAACTTCACCAAAAAAACCAACAACCCACCTAGTCTTTGAAATAGTCAGGTTTTTCATTATGTATAAAGACTAGGATTTATTAGTGTGATACTTGATGCTTCTCACAAGTAGAGTAAAATGTACGATTAGGAGGACTATGAAGTCTTTAAGGATGGAAAGAACCAGCATAATCCTTTTTGCAGTTTTGTCATGGATTAGGCCACTAAAACCACTTTTCACTTCAAGAAGAATTCCATGTAGTTGAATATATTCAAGAAGTGATCTTAAAAATACTCTTAGAAACTTTGCTTGCATAAATTCAGTGTTTAACTGTCATTTTGTGAGCTACTGGGTGGGTTTTTTTGTTGTTGTAGCAGAAAGGTACAACTTTGTTTACCCTCTGTGGTCAAGGGGGTGGATTCAAGTGAAAGGGGAAACTTTCAGATCATAGGGAAGTCAGGTGAATTGGAAGTCACTTGACTTTTGGAAGTTAATGTGTTCAGAACTGATAGGGGCAAAGTCAGTTTCCATGCCCATTGCCACTGGGCAGTTTGCCTTCATTAAAAAGTTCCCTCAACTCAAGGTAGCATCATGTAGACCATGCTGCTTACTACAGCTGTTCTAAACCAGGTTAGACAAAAGTACACTGAATTAAGCCTGATGTAAAATGAAATGGGCATGTCCATGTGGATTTCACTATTGTAACCGTCAATTTAAAATTGAAAACTAATTTAAAATCAAGGCAATGTAGTTTACATTTCTGAAAAGGCACTAAGGTACATTTTAGAGAGGAAAACAAATGTTTTTGTCTTGAGTCTGTACCATGCTTTGGTCTGAAGGTGAAACGGGAAGGAGAAATCTTGCCTGGGTCTAACCCCCAGAACATACGACTGGAATATGAGGAGTGGAAGAGTGATTAGAAGTGCTTAAGAAAAGCAAAACCCAAACAACAACAAAAACATTCTCACACACACGCAACCCCCCACCACCCTCAAGTTTTATTTATATATTCTTGTAGTAGAGTTCCCTACCTGTGTGAGCAGGTAGTCTGTGAGCAGACTGCATGATGATTGTTTTGTCACTGTACAAAAATCAGGATTAAGATTCTGCAAGTAGACATTTGTTCCTTATTTTTATAAGCTTGTGTAAATTGTCTTCACTTCCAAAAGGAATCTCCTTTACTTAGTTGGAAGTTGAAGGTGCATATATGATTATTACAAGAGCCTTCACATAATCTGGGTTCACATTCTCGCTATTGTGATGACTTAGTTTTCTGAGGTATTTTGTTCTGCAGCTCTTGCTCTTCATCTCCTGTTCTTTTGCCCCTTTAACACACCACTGATAACTTTCAGGGTAACGCAGCAGTGAAAAGTTGGTTTCTAGTTTCTGAGTTCTTCAGGCCTTCTGCGTGTTTGTGAATAGGCTGGTATGTGAAGACATGACTGTATATAATCTCTCTTCCCACTGCTAGTAGAAGTTTGGTGTGACAGCCCAAGTTGTTGCCTCCAAGAAGTTTCCTTCATTCTCCTGCATTCCTTAGCTGTAGAAAGGTGAAGCTAAAGCGATTGAAAACTGAAATTTGTACACTTCTGTTCTTTGCAGTAGTACTTTGTGAATCCTTGCTGTCTGACGTTATGTCCTTAGTAAAGAAACAAGTTTCTGCCTTTCCCATCAAAGCAGCCATATTTTGTTGATCTCCCATGTTGGGTGGAGGAGGAAGAAGCTTTAGGAGGGTGTAACTGAGTAACTAGTGATGTTTATTTTACTGACTGGTAATAAACTTCAAAAGTAGTCAAAGAAAACATGGCAACTGAAATGGGCAATGAATATAATGACTTCAGTTTTTCAGTAGTTCAGTTTTTCAATTTTGAGGACTAGTTATTGTTGCTTAAAGTGGAGAAAACAAATCCTGCTTGGTCTTTGAGAGTATGAAACACACTGGGGAAACACTTCCCAGCCCAGAAGGTAGTGCAGCACTGGAACAGTTTGTCAGGGGAGATTGTTGGATCTCTGTGCTTGGAGGTTTCCAAAACTAAACCAAGGGAAGCCATTACTGACCTGATCTAGTGTCGGCAGTAATCCCACTTTGAGTGGGAGGGTTGGGCTAGACAGCCTCCAGAGATCCTTTACAGTCATGACTTCTCATTCTGTGATTTGCCTGTTAAGCCTTGTGTTTTCTCCTTTTCCTAAACAGAAAACTGCTTTCCAGTGATCGCAATCCACCAATTGACGATCTAATAAAATCAGGAATATTACCTATTTTAGTGCACTGTCTTGAAAGAGATGACAAGTGAGTATTTCTGAAACTCCAGAATGTTTTAATTGTTGCCAGAATTCTTGGTATTTAGCTAATGTGCCTATGGCATCTGATTTGAAAACTCATTTAACAATTTTTTTTTTCTTACTTTGCAGTCCTTCTTTACAGTTTGAAGCTGCATGGGCTTTGACAAACATTGCCTCTGGAACCTCTGAGCAAACACAGGCAGTAGTTCAATCTAGTAAGTCCCAACAGTATTTGATCATTGATAAAGCACGCACTGTAGCTTCCACAAAAATAAGATCATCTGAATGATACTGTAAAGAGCATCCACACTCCTGTTCCTCTCTATCTCAAGCATGTTCACCAATCCACATGATAGGGTTGGTCCTTTCATGCGATAGCCAGGATGGTTGAAATTGAGTTGTCAATCACAGGCACGTCGCTGAAGGACCTGCCCATGAAGTCTCCTGCCAGATGTTCTACCTCTTCTCTGGCAAGCAGCATCAATTGAAGCGCACACCTGCTTTTGTTCTTCATTTTCTCAGATTTTAAATTCATTTGGGTTTCCCAATGGTGAGTAATGTCTTCTGGAAACTCACACTATTTTAGCAGAGTCGATATCTGCTGGTTTCCAGTTTTCAAACTTCAAAAAACCCAACAAAAAAACTTGAAACAAAACCAAACCAAAAAAAAAACCACCTAAAAAAACTCCCATGGAGGGATTTCCTATCTTACTGTGAAGAGGGAGGAAAAGATGCGGACCAAGTTCAGAGGGTGCTTGACATCGAATTCTCTTACAAACTGAAGTTGAAGAAAAAACGCTGTCCTTTATATTTTGAGGAATCTGAAGCACGGAAAGGAGTTGTTGTTGGACTTGGAATCTGAGTTGCCAAGCAAAGCAAACCTTCTTCTGTACTCTAAACATGTCCTAAGTCAAAGTAGTATTTGTGTTGATAAAGCAGAATTTAGGAGAAGTGTCTGCAGACTTTTGAAGTCAATGAATAAAACAGCAGAGCTTCTTGAGACCTATGGAAGAAGCAAACATACAGTAAAACAAACTTTTGTCTAAAATTTATGGAAAAAAAAAAATACGTTAAACTTATATTATGTGAGATACCAGTAGCTTTAATGGTTGGAATCAGTGTTATATTGCAGTGCATGCTGCTGATACCATTAAACATGCTGTTCTTCCAACAATGAAGAGACATAGAATTACGTGTGATCTTTTTTGTGTGTTTTCCCCCACCACAACCATCATATATTGACTTTTTAGAACTACTTGGAACTGTTATTCAATATAGTAAGTACAGTTTCTAAGACATGTGGTGGTTTGTTTGTTGAAATGTCAATGTTTGTTATATTCCATGGCTGGCTTTTTCTCTTCAGTGATCAAAGAAGATTGTTTCTTTTTTGTTGTTAGTGCTAACCGGTTACAGGCTTCTCACAAACTGTGTATTATTGGCTTTATGCTTAGAAAAAAAAGAAGTATTCATAAGAAAGCTCTTAGCACTATCTTCTCTGTTAAATGGCTGCATGTGTTTCAGAAATCTTTAAATGGAAAAATAGGTTAATTCTCCACAGCAGATGTGAAGGAATTTAAGGCAGGCAGCTTCAGCTTAAAGGATTCTTTTTTCTAAATGGGAATGTATGTTTTGAGATTGCTTTGGTTGCAAGGTCAGTTGCCTTTTGCTTTTACAAACTCTGTGTTAAGAGCCTGTTAACTTTGGTATAGCTTGGATTTGACCACTATAGTATGCATCTTTGCTCATACTTTTAACTTCCCTTTTTCTCATCCTCCTCCTCTTCCTTTCCCAGTTGCATCCTCAGTTTTCTTTTGGAAATCTAATGAATGTATAATCTGTCCCACACCTCTGATCTGGAACACTTCTTTTTATTTAAACCTGCCTTATCAGTGGATGAAAGATGAGTACCAAGTGTAGTAGTTCTTTCAGTGATGATCTCTGATTTAGCTAGGTCTGCATGTATGCACTGTGTTAGCCAATTGAATAGCTATAATAGAAGAAACTATGGTTTATATCTTGCAATGATTTATTTCAATGAAAAAGGTGGTCTGCTGTAATCTTTCCAAAACTACTTATGAATATGCTTGCTGGGGACGTTTTTTCTACAGGCATACAGGCATTGTAAAGTACTTTTATTTAGTAGGAAATACGGAATCTATTGTGATTTGTTATTTCTCTAGCAAAACATGATTTACATTGAGAGAATCTCGCTAAAAATATGAGCCTCTCGAAATGTGACCTAAAGTAAGTGACTGTTTCATACAGACTAATCTGTCATAGCAAATCATGTAAGCGAGCGCATTTCATGCTGGTGATAAAAGAATCCTAAGGATCAGTTATCTAAATGCGGTGCATGTAGAATGTGTTTGAAACACTGGTTTAGCTTTAGTTCTAAATATTGCGAGCATTCTCCTGTCTGACACCAACATAGGGTAGAGGAGTAGCTGCCTTGATAACAGTTGTGGAGTTCTGTGTGTTGCCTTCTGAATCCCTTTCTTACTGCTCAGTCAGTTGGCTTTTTTCTGAACAGTCTCTTCTGAAGTGGTCAGTTAGGTTATGCCAGTATGTTAGATAATGGGTCGCAAATTGAGTAGAGTCAAAACTTGTGATATAAAAGGAGACTTCACATTGAGGAGTGCATCTGTTAGCTTTCAGGAGACCAAGGTAACTAGATTTGTAGAAACGGCTGCTGTTGCTGTACACGTACCTTCATAACGGTTATCAAAAGATACTGCATGTAGAGTTGGAAATGTTAGGGAAAAGTACGCAATGGCCTGGTGCTTAGTAGTGCATCTGTATTGGCAGCAGAGGTTCTTTTGGTGCAGTTTACCTTGCACAGCTACTTGTGTGTGCTTGATCAACCAGATTTCCTGGTGGTAGAGCCACAGGTGAAGTTGTGCACTGAAGTGCTGCCTGGAGCTCTGCACTGGCAATGTATACAGAAGATCCCTCAGTAGTTAGCTTTCTGCAAGTACTAGGACCAGCAACTGGCACATACTTTACTACTGGTAAAGATGTGATGGAGGCGTATGAGGTACTGTAAATCAGTAAGATTGAAACAAATTAAATTCCTGTCCTGCCGCCTTCACTACATTGCCAGTCAATAACGTAGCTGTGTACCTGCTCACTGTTAAGTAGGCTAATTTGAGCGAGTGAGGTTGGTCTTAAACAGTTACTGCTTTGCTGTTGGTTCTGATAGAAATAACACAGAATTTCTAAATTCAATACATATAACTAAATTTGGAGTCCTAACAAGCTTCAGTAAGCGTTTGAGACTTGCAAACAAATTAAAATGCTGGGTTATTTTAAGAGTTGCTTTAATAATATTCTGAAATGTGGGCTCTGTAAGAAAGTGCAGTAAAGGAAGAATTGTTACAGCGTGGTTTATTTCAGTAAGAAGTTAGTAAAGTTTTGACCAATACTTAACCAGGAGAAAAATTTCTCATGCAGTACTGAAACTTAAGAGCTGATTATGTGAACTATTTTGTCTTTTGAGAGATGTATTTAAACTTCAGTTTACTTAACAGTTGCATGGGGTTTTGTTTGTATCTTTCAGATGCTGTGCCGCTTTTTCTGAGACTGCTGCATTCACCTCATCAAAATGTTTGTGAGCAAGCTGTATGGGCTCTAGGAAATATCATAGGTTTGTGTTACTCCTGCTGCTAAAAACTTCGAAGTTCCTTTTGGTATTGAATGAATAAAATAGGTAGGGTTTTGTGTCTTAAATTTGGAGGTGTTCAACTATGAGACAAAAGGCAGCTGTTAGACTGGCAGTTACCCTGTTCTTCCTCTTGTCTCTGTTGTGTATCAATGGTGTGTACCCAAAACCACATGCCTACATACTTTCTCTCCAGGTACAGGAAAAAGAATTACTGGCAAACAGATGTGCAGATTGTTAAAACAAAAACTGTTCTGCATTGAGTTCTGAAGTTTTGCTTGAGCTTACATACATTGTGTTGAATTCAAGATAAGTTGTGATCATTCGATCTTTCATTTGATTTTTCTTTTTGTGCAAGTATTAGCTTGGTGGTTTACAGCCCTGACTATGTTTGTAGTGCTTGAGGACTAATACTGGTTCTGACATACTGGGATTTCGGCAGTCTGATGTTTTAGAAATGCCTAGTCCTTAAGAGGGAGACCAACAAAATCACAGTATTGCAACTGCCTGAAGCTGTTAGTGATATGTGTGCAGTACACGTCAGATGCTGCTTTCGAGTCAATGGTAGTGATACCTAGGCAGTGATGAAAGTGTGCTTATCTTTCAGATATGAAGATGACAGTATCTGTTCAGGCAATTTTCACCTACTCTTGGGATATTTTAGTATTGATTATAAACTTTGTGAAGGGATCTTCAGGAATACATTGGGCTATCAACAGTTCTCGGTGGTTTGGCATTGTCTACCACCACCCCAGCCTGTACATCTGCTATAAATTATGGAATACCTTTTCTGTTAAGAATTTAGCTACATTTAGTGATTAGTTCAAAATGCAGCAATTAGGGAGGCAGCCACAGGTCTTTCTAAAGCTTTATATAAATGTCTTTATGATGGATGTATATCTAGAGGTACATATCTCTGTACTTAACATGCGTCTTTCCAAGGCAAATATTCTTTAACCTTGTATGCATTTTAAATAGCTGAAGTTTAAGTGTGCCGATGTCAGATTTTTTGTGAATGGTGTAGGATGATCTTTTTCTTCGTAATCCTTTCTCTCAAACAGGTGATGGACCCCAGTGTAGAGATTATGTTATTAGTCTTGGAGTAGTGAAACCACTGCTGTCCTTCATCAGCCCATCTATTCCCATAACTTTCTTAAGAAATGTTACTTGGGTCATGGTCAATTTGTGCCGTCACAAAGATCCTCCACCGCCGATGGAAACCATTCAGGAGGTGACTGAATTATTCACTGTTCAGTGTAAATAAACTGAAATTGAGTGTCTGCCTGACTTAAAAATAACGCAGATGCTTTTTTTCCTCCTTAGATCCTTCCAGCGCTCTGTGTTTTAATTCACCACACAGATGTAAATGTAAGTAATGCCACTTAAAGCCAGTTTTGTGTTCTGGTATATTTTTCTAGCTGAAGTATAAAGCTTTTCATAATTAACTTTTTTCATTAAAAAGAATATCCCTTTTGTTACTGCAAACTTAATTTGGTATCTTCTAATAACTGCTTATTTTTAAGTATCAGTTACGATTTTTTGCCTGGTATTTCTCTGTATATTTGCAAATATTCACTTGCATGTAATTTCCGTACACTTACAAATAAAATGCATTTTCAGTTACATTTCTGTGAACATTCATGTGCAGATACAGGATTTTTTTTTGACTAGCATGTAAGTTTGCGGTTGCAATAAAAAACTGTAAATGAAAGAGAAACTACTGTCTGCATATGTAAAATGTTAGCTTTAGATATAATTTGAGGTGTTAAATATGAATATTAGGTTATTTTAATAGTGAAGTAAATGAGCAAGACTACTGAAATTATGAAATAAGTTAGCTTTTTGCCTAAGCAAGTTGGAATGGTTTAACTTCCTTTGCTTTCTAGTGAAGTTGTAGCTCAGTTGTCTTAAGTTATTGGCAATAGAGCTGTAACAAATTATACGGAAGTGTATTAACTAATGTTTGCATAGTAATTATAGTATTTCATTTCTTGTATGTAAGTAGGTGAAATTAAGTTTACTTGAATTTTTTTGAAACAGCTGTATTTGTGAATCAGTCAAGAGTTACCAGCTGAAACAATGCTTGCTCATTGTCTTTGTAAGCTGTCACTTGGAATGTTCAGATTTACTGCTCTTTAAATTGGCTTTTCTGTGTGTGAATACACGCATGTATGCACAGAGAGGAAATTCAGTCTAGGTGCTGCTGTGCCAGATGTTTAACAAAATATCACAGCTTTTTCTTAAACTTTGGAATGCCAAGAAAAAAATTAACTTGATGCCATAGGATGTACGTTGGTCTGAGAGTACCAAATGCTCACAGTTTAATATTTGCTAGGGCTTTATCTCCCTTCCAGGGTGAGTCTTTCCTGTCTCACATTGTGTACCAGTACTTCATGAAAAGAGCAGAAATAATGGAATTGCTTTTATATCCTTCAGAATTTAAGCTGTAGTGAGCAGTTTAGCTGTTGGTTGGCCGTTTTTTTAATCTCTGTGTGTTCTTTGGAGCTAGAACAGGTTGAACAGCAGTTGTATTTCAAACTTGTGTAGAGCGGAATGTATGAAGCTTGTAGAACAAAGTGGGGTTTTGCTGTATTGTGTCAATTCTGGCTTCACAATGAGAATTTTTTAACTTGTTTTGTGAGACTTGTGATATTTCTGTACTATTTAAAAATAAATGTTTTTACTATTAGATATTAGTAGATACAGTCTGGGCGCTCTCATATCTAACGGATGCTGGCAATGAACAGATCCAGATGGTGATAGACTCCGGAATAGTACCACATTTGGTTCCTCTTCTCAGTCATCAAGAAGTTAAAGTGCAAGTAAGTTTAGATAACTTTAAGGAAGTGTTGTTCAAAATACAATACTAGAGAAAGTAGTTAGTTTCTTTTTGTAGTTCATGTTGAAGCTTGAACAGTGTTTGAACAAACAAGTTGTTCCTGTGTGGTATAGCATTTGCATAAAAACTTTTGCTTTTTTAACTGTTGCCGTTTGAAAGTATGTGCACAACCAGAAGAATCTTTGGTTAAAAGAGCTCTCTTTAAAGAAACTATTTTATTTCAGACTGCTGCACTGAGAGCTGTAGGAAACATTGTCACTGGTACCGATGAACAGACACAGGTAGTTCTGAATTGTGAAGCCCTTTCACATTTTCCAGCACTTCTGACACATCCCAAAGAAAAAATTAATAAGGTAGGTAACTGCAGAGATTGCACTCAATTGGTAACTGTTTTATATGGGACTTGGCTGTTTCGCATTCCACATAATGTGGTGTGGTAGAGATTTGAGTAATCGAGCTTATACCAGTTCATGGCAAGAGCAGGCAGGGTGCTAAAATTTTTCTTGAAGTTAACAACTGTAGAAAAATCTCTAAGGAGCTGCAAACTCCTACTTGACAAGAATGTTGTTTCCTGATTCTTTCAATTGGATTTTTATTAAATTAAAGCTTTGTCTTTTTATTCTGACTGTTGACTTAGAATTTAGTTCCTGATATGTGAAATGTCACTTTAATTAAACTGACTCTCTTGGAAGTGATGAAATAGAGATAATTGGATGTCTCTTTGAATGGAGTGTGGGGGGGTGGGGGTAGGGAATGTGTGTGTGTGTATGCCTGCATGTATAGAAAAGGCTTTGAATGGGGGCACTGATAATGCAGTGCTGATTCCGGAGTGCATCTGAGGCATGTTGTTAAGTTCTGGGGTGCCACTTTACAACATTGCCAATGATTAAAGCCCAAAAGAAGCCCACCAGGATAAGCCTAGGCATCCGAAATCTCTGACAGGTTCATTAATGAAAGTGATCCTGTGATCTGATCTGAGAGACTCAGTTGAATGAAATGTGAGAATTTCTGAATCTCATGTTCAGAGAACTACTAATCTAAAATGTTGTGAAGCCAGGTAAGTTGAGAGAAGGGGGTTGAGAAGGAGTGATGGAGAGTTTCTATGGAAGAGAAATTTACCAACTGTAAGGTTAAAAGTTGTTACTCTCAATACGCTTAAAATTTTATGTGAAACTTTATTTCTTGACCAAACTGTAGATTCCTACTTAAACAGGGGGGTAGGGGCCTCTCAATCCTTGTTTTAATGTAAGAATCCAAATACAGTCTTTGACTTGTTTCAAAATTCTAGTTGTTCAGGACTGGGAGGGCCTACTGGGGAAAAGATAGTCTTACATGATTTCTTGTGCACCTGCTGTTGGTTCTTGCTAGAAGGAGAGGGTCCTGGGCTTATGGACAGAATGATCGTATAACTTCATAATATTCTTGAAAAGCAAGCATTTAAGTAGTAGGTGTTGCATTTTGTTGATGATTGACACTAAGAGGAGAAACATTATGAAGCAGGTCAAAAACATACTGTCTTCTGCTACACCTGTCTGGGAACTATAATGCATTTTGGAGCTCACCGGGCCATCAGCTGAAAACGGCTCATTTTCAGTAACAGAATCAATTATGAGTGCTTGTTTGTATCCCTGTGACTTTTTTTTTTTTTGTCTCCAAATATTTTTTCCTCTTAATCTGTGGATTTGGAGTATTTGGCTGTAACATGGTAACAAAGAAAGACTGAAGAGCTTTGTGGAGTGCAGGCTGTCTGCTTTGTTGCGTGTGTGTCTAGTCTACTTACTAGGAGTGTAGCTATGTACAAAGTGATACAATACTTGACTGTATTTAAGATCTGCTAGTGTATGGATTGCAGATATAAAAATATGCATGTATAAAATCTTGCTGTAGTGAAATAAATGATGTAGAAGACTATTTGAATTAATAAGTTCTCGCATCCTTTCATTTTGCAGGAAGCGGTGTGGTTCCTATCTAACATCACTGCAGGAAATCAGCAGCAAGTTCAGGCAGTAATAGATGCAAACCTTGTTCCAATGATAATACATCTTCTAGATAAGGTTAGATAACAAGTAGGATTTAACAGATTGTTTCCTTAATTGGGGAAAGTGACATTTAATTCCTTGCTTCATGTTTTACATCATACTGTAAATGTGGGGGGCAGGGGTAAACTGTGCCCTTGAGCGCTTTTTGTATGCTGCAAGATAAAATACATTGCTGTTACTTCTTCTGTGAAGTGCTGTGAGATGTTAAGTGCCAGATGTATTGGGGAAAGGAAGCAGATCAGGGGAATCTCAGGTCCTTCAAGATCTCATTTAAATTATTTTTCTCACTTAGGGAACAAAAGGGATAAAATTCTTTGCTCTCCTGTGTGGCATGAAGAGGTCTGGTTGGGAACAGCATTGAATTAATTCCTAGCATTTTGCCAGGGCTTAAGGACTTTGTCCTTCCGTGCCCTCTGTTACCTGGAAACATAAGGAGGAAGTGCTCAACAGTGGCATTTATTAACCTGGTTGTGTTACTGCATATATCTGGTCTGAGAGTATTCCAGTTGATGGTCTGTGATACTAGGTCATGGACTGGAGTTGTCCCATCTATTTTTTTGTTTTTCAACAAGTAAAACTGCATCAACAAAGAACAGGTGACCATAGAAAATAATCGTAGCTTTTGCGTCTGTTCAGAGTTTTTCCCGTAGAAAAGCAACACCCTATGCATGTATGGATGTGTGCTTCTGTTCAGTAATAGATGAAGCTTGTTGAGATTAATGCTTTTATTACCTTTTTTATTAAGTAGTAAAATCAAGCAGTCGACACTTCTGAATGCCTTTCTCACGTTTTTTCACAAAGTCACTAGTTGCTTGTTCAGTACTAGAGGTGGAGTGGTGATGAGTCATCACTTGTGACTTAAAATACCTGTATTTCTTTTCAGTTGTTGGGTATTAGTGTCTTGTAAAAAAAAAATCAGCTTCCAAACCACATTGTGCTCCCAAGTGTGATTTCTCACACTTCCTTTGTGGGAAAGAAGGGTAGCTGAAAGAATGTTTTTGAACAGGATCAGCACAACACTTCTATCTTTCAGACATTTACTACTTCTTGCTTGATTCATTACTTGATTTTCTTTCATGAAGTGCAGAAGGATGACAAATGCCAACCTTATAATGTGTTCAGCTGTGACAAAGATACAGTATCTTGCTTCAGTGTGGAGGCTGGGGTTGAGACTGAAGAAATACCTGTCTTTTCCCCTAAGTAACATAAAACTGTTCACAAATAGTTCCGTTAACTGCCAATTTATTAATCATTGAGAAAGGTGTTGGGAGACCTTTCTCTTTAATAAGCAGACTTGAGCTGACTAATTTCAGAGGCAGGCGCAGTTATAGCACGTACAGTGCTTTATCAAAACTGACACTTACTGCTTATCTCTCACTGTAATATGTGACAGCTGTTGATAAGGAGTGTGAGAGTACTGCAGGTTTTATTTACTTTGATGCAGACAGGTTTCCCTTCCTCTTAAAAACATCGTTGCAGGAAAGGGATGAGCACTCTCAGTGGACTCAAACACAAACATCTACAGGATCTGTTCGTTACTTTCCCTACTTACTGAAAACTGATGTGGTGATACCATGCAGAGTGGACTGTAACAAATACAAGCTTTTAGTAGAATACTTGGTAATATAAGAACTGGAATGATTATTTCTACTTATGGTTGTATTTTTAGGGTGACTTTGGTACTCAGAAAGAAGCTGCTTGGGCAATAAGCAACTTAACGATCAGTGGAAGAAAAGACCAAGTGAGTCAAACCTTAAGAAAAGGCCCACTGTCTGTCTTGGGTGCATTTGAGAGAGTATATCAGCTGATTGGTTCAGACTTCTGTGCCAGGATTATGAATGTCTGTATTCCTCTGCTGTTAAGGAACTGTCTTCCCTTTTGGACAAGAGATTTAAGCATGAACTTCAGTTGTCATTTCTGGAATGACCTGAGAGTGGGAGTATCAGTGGGGATTTGGATGGAAGCTCCTCAGTTAGGGTGGCCTAGCAGCTGTGAATGGCTTCATTCAGGCTCTGGAGATTCTTGGTCACTCAACATCTCTTATGTTCTCTCCCTGCAGATAAGAGTGTGATAATTATAAGGATAGTAGCCATTTAGTAGAAACATACCAGTTTCTTATAAGCCCAGAATATGAGGTTTGTGGCAGGGCTGGGGTGGTGGTGTCATTCTTCAAAGGTGAGGTTGAAATACCATGTCTAATACTGAAAAATTCACAATATCTACTACTTATGTGTTCTAGACTTGAAATAAATTTGTAACATAATACATATTATACCTGTTCATGCTCCAAAACAAGAATTTCTGAAAGCAATTGCTCAGAATACTCCTTACCTGGTTGGGTAACTTGGAGAACTTTGACTTCATTAAAGTTGTTTGCATGTGTGCTTGTGGTGAAATGTTTGCTTCTGTCACGTTCCTGGTTTAACTGTTTGCTTTTTTCCCCCCCTTAGGTGGCATACTTAATTCAACAAAATGTAATTCCTCCCTTTTGCAATTTGCTGACAGTAAAAGATGCACAAGTTGTGCA
This sequence comes from Falco cherrug, assembly GCF_023634085.1. NCBI lineage: Eukaryota > Metazoa > Chordata > Aves > Falconiformes > Falconidae > Falco > Falco cherrug. Next base: position 31,352,633 of record NC_073707.1, read on the forward strand.
GGTGGTTCTGGATGGACTAAGTAATATATTAAAAATGGCTGAAGATGAAGCAGAAACCATAGCCAATCTTATAGAAGAGTGTGGAGGTATGATGCTTAATATTTTGATACTTTTTTGAGAAATAGTTGGTTTGGCTTCCTACCATGTGTATCTGTTGTTGGCTTTATTGTGTGTTGGCACAGATGTTCTAAGCAAACCTGTTAAGAAAGTGACCTGTTCATGCCTGCCAGGTGAATATACTCAGCTTTTCCTAACTGATCAAGTTCATGATAAGTCAAATGTGGAGAAGCTGGATAATGGCAATAAAGTTTATTAGATGCTAATTTTATAACAGTCTGGTGTACATGACAAATTAGTTTATGTTAATATAGGGGTGTTATGCTTACCTTCCTTAGTCATGCACAAGTCATATCCAGGTGAATCTGGGGAAAAAAGTTCTGTGCGCAATGGTTGCAGAAATATGATAGCTTTAATTGCCTAATGGCTTTCAAACTTTCTCTATACTGGTTGCCATTGAAGTTGATTGACACTCTTCAAGGATGATAGAGCAGTGGTATTAAATTTGGGCACAGGTAAAAAAACTATGGGATTTTTTTGATACGGAGTTGGATAGTCAGAGGGGAAAGCTTAATTGATTGGTGATGGCTGGGAGGGGAGAAAAGGCGTGTTCATGCCTAAAGCTGTAAATCTCTGCTTGTCTGAACTTGAAAAATATTTATATGTATGCTCTACTCACGTCTGCAAGTGACTTACACTGTGCTGAAGGTATTTGCTATATAATGAAGCTAAGGGTCAGTAACTGATGCATGTGTGCCACACAACAGTATGTGGATTTGGAATGTCACAGCTTGGGGTTATCACACCAGGTGCTGAAAAGTTGTTTTTGTGGAAAGGGAGAACATATTAGTGCTTGGCCCTCACCGCGTTTCGACAGATTAGCTTAACCGCTCATAGCGAGAAGAGAAGGGAAGTACTATCACTGCTGGAATTGACCTTTCATACTTTTTTTTTTTGGTCATGGTGTGTATTCTTCAATCTCTTTATTTCCTCAAATCTCTAAAAAAGCTTTTATGCTTTAAGCATGTCAAATGAGTTTAACAGCATCTTATTCATAGTCACTCTATTCCTAGATTTGTTTTCAATTCTTTTGTATGATGAGGCCTTAAGGAGAAAGCAGGCTGTTTTGCCTGAACTTAGTAACTACATTACGTTTCTTGTGTCTTTATTGTAGGCCTGGAGAAAATTGAACAGCTACAAAACCATGAAAATGAAGACATCTACAAACTGGCTTATGAGATCATTGATCAGTTCTTCTCTTCAGATGATGTAAGTGCGCAATTGCTCTGCAGTCGTGCTTTTCTAATTGTGTTTATAAATATGGTTCAAGATAAAGGCAACAGCTCTAAAGCCTGCTCTGTGAGGTTTGTTTCATTTTTCAGTGAAGAATGAGCCCTTATGTGAACCTGCTGCATATCTTACCATTCTTCATGATGAAGTATCTAGAGATCTCATGCTGAATTTAAGCCTCATCTCTAGAGATTAAAATACTGAGCTTTGAATAGTTCTTTTAACTGTCAGCTTCTGACTAAACTTGACATTTCACATTTGATAAGCTCCCTGCTGACTTGAGTACTGACTCTGGTAATTCTGCTTCATAAGCAAAGCAGCAAACTATTTGAAATATTTTAGTAGTTTCAGAGGTAGGATGTGCTGACTAAGAATGTTGTTTTTCATTTTAAACATGTAACACAAATCAAAGTAAGGTTTTAAATTCGTATGCACTTTAAGTTATAAAAGTTAATTGCATGTAAAAGAAATGCAATCATATCAGTCCATATCATGAAGTGAGAGGGTTTTCCACTTGGTTGAAGAATTCTTGGGAGCAGGTTACTGCAAAAATGGTAGAGCTCAGTTGCATTTGTGCCCTACTGTCTGCATTAAAGTTTATTTTGTGCTGAAGTTTTCCTTTTATATGGACAATAAAACACAAGCATTGTTTAGCGACTCAAATTTTGCATATACAGCAGGACTTGGAATTTAATCTAGTATCAGTTTGGTAATCTCTATACTATGTATTTAAGTGGAAACTGCAGTTTTGGCTTAATCCTTACTTGATATAATGATACTGGCCTTAAGAACTGTGACTGTTTATAAGCTGGCCATAAGGGTGATGTGGCTGACACTATACTTTCCAGGAGTGAAAACTACATAAACGAGAGAGTATTGGGTGCCATATAGCCTACCCCCTAATTACGGGTGAAACCATTGTGCCCTAAATCACTTCATCACTGGAGTGTGCTTACTAAATTGGGGAGAAGAATGGCAAGACTTGATGCAAGGTGGTGTATTAGGCGGAGAGGTAGATGCTCTTTAGGATTGTCAGGCTCCTTTTCAGTGAGGCTTTGGTCTTTCTATTCCTACTCACGATGTTCTCGTTCTGTTACAGATTGATGAAGATCCTAGCCTTGTTCCAGAAGCAATACAAGGCGGAACATTTGGTTTCAATTCATCTGCCAATGTACCAGCAGAAGGGTTCCAGTTTTAGAGTGGTATTTTGGAAGTTAGGTACAATGCAGCACTGAATAAAAAAAAAAGGTTTGATCCATCAATCTTGGCTCATGGGATCCGCTGCTGCATTAAATCGGGAAAGAAAATGTGAAGATTTCATTTGGAATCACAGAAAAGCCCAAATGAAGTCAAGATGGCGAGTGGGTGCGAGTGAGAATGAGTGGCAAAATGTAATGAAAAACTTCACACTGAATGCTTATTTAGATTGTTCAAAGAAAAAGGGCTACAGGTCAAAGATCTTCAGTGCCTGAGAAGGAACAATGACTTACTAGAGCAATTGGGGGGAAATGCAGTACTATCATCATCAAGCCTTGTAAGCATAAGAGAATAGGATGCCCATATAAGTCCAAGGAGAATGAGCCCAGGCCTTGCTATGAAGCACCGTGTGAATGGACACCATTGAATGAATGTCTGGACTCGATGCTGTGGAGCCAGGCTCATGTTTCAAATACGGGGCTCTTCAGTCCTGAAGCAGGCTCCTAGTCCTGGAGTGGCGTGTGTACGAGAGTATGGTTGTGATGCTGTATGTGAACGCATGCAAGCTTGATTCGCCTTCAGGGGGCTGATAATAAACCTAGTAAATCATCAAAATGAGTTCATAAGTGTTAACTTACACTGGACACAAAAACAAAAGACCGGTTTAGCAGCAGACTCTGGTTTACTCCTGCAGCCTGTGTTTCTTCTTTGGTTTATTTTTTCCCTTTTATTTTTCTTTTAGTTATTTTCAATTTCTTTCCTGTATGGCTTATTAGTTGTTTGTAAAGTCAGAATTTCAGGAAGGCTTCCCTGTGCATTTGCACCAGATGAATGTTTGATGTTATGAAAAGCTTTCCATATCATCAAAACTAATTTGTAGATTTTTGCATGAATAAAACATACATTTCCCTTCAAATAGACTGTGTTGCAGTACACAAGTTGCCATAATAGTAGAAAGCAGTAAAATGTGGTAATAAAATCTCATCCTTTTCATTTTCAAAGATAACATGAAGACCTTTGCATGTGGTAATCTACAGCATAGTTCATTTTTAGATTTTGTTGAGTCCTGTAACCAAATGTTTCCGTTGTGGTAGAATACCGTGCTGTGTTTCAATGTTACTTGTTTTCAAACTTTGTTTTCTATGAAAATGATATGGAAACTTCTAAAAATGAAATTTGGTGCATATGTACTGCCGAATAAAGACCGAAAAAGAGGTGTGAATAGATGTACAAATCAAGTCATGGTTTGAACACCTTTAATATGCCTAATCCAATTGTTTTAGACTCTTTTTATCTTAGATGTAGGCAGCCATGAACAATCTATTTTGAGCCACTTTAGAGAGAAAACTTTGTATTTTTAAAACTTGCACAAAAAGGATGCAAGTGTTTTTATAATTGGAGTAATGCCTCAGTTTTGAGGTTCTGCACACTAAATTAAAGGTGAAGTTACAAATTTGTACAAAATGAACTCTTTATAAGGTGGCTCATTGTAGGAAATGCTGTGCCTTCCCCTTTGAGCACAAGTGTTGCATGAACAACAGTTTGCTATAATAAAACATACCAGATTAGCCACCATTAGCATCTATATCTACCTTGTGTTTTAAAATCAACTGGTAATTCTGAAACACTGTAGAATGGATAAAGATTATTTTGTGATCATAACTCTTTGTTGGACTAGAGTATTTTTGCAGCATTCCTTGTCATCAGAAACATGGTTAAAGTTTAAAACTAGAAGCAGCGGAAACTAGCTTGTGAAATTTATCCAAGTAGAGTGCAGGCTAGGCTGTCTTGGGGAAATAAACATTAAAACTTGCAACAGTGTTGTATTCAGTGTGTCTTTAATCTATGCTCCAGTTTTCATCAAAAGGCGCAGAAGGTCATTTGATGAAAGTTACATTGACATTTCTGGATCTTGAGGCTTTTTTACCTGCCAAACGTCAGTGTGGTGTGTGGTATGTTATGTAGGCTTGAGGTGAACAACTGTTTTGGTATAAATACTAAGTAATGACTAATTTACTTAATTACATACTATGTATTCGCTAAATAAATTAGGGCTGTTTTCATGTAAAATGTAGGGAATCCTTAGAGGAGGTAAAATGCGTAAACTGATGTCTTTAAGGAAGTTGCAGTGCTATAAGTAAAATAATTCCTGCCTTCACACTAACCTATCTTTGTGAAGCGTGTACTGTAGAAAATTGCTTTGTTGTTAGAATCCTTTCTTGTTAGGGTTAAGAAGACAACAGATGTTTGTAGCAACTTTTATGTTTCCAAAACAATAGGGAAAAAACCCCAAACCACTAGAACCCTTTGTTGTTAGGGTTAAGAAAATAACAGATGTTTGTAGCAACTTTTGTGTTTCCAAAACAAAACAACAAACCACTATGGCAAGGTTTACATTTACTGCCGGTAAATGCCTATATATTTTTGTTGGCACTTTCCCTGGTGTGATGTAGGTACAGGTAATTACTTCAGCCAGTGTGGTTCTTGCTGTAGCCTGTACTTTCTTACAAGGTCAGTGGTGATGTTTTGTTGGGTTTGGGTTTTGGTGTTTGTTGTTTAAGTGGAAAATTATTTTCACCTGCTTCACAGCAGATCCTGTCACTATTCTGTTAGTTTACCAAGATCTGGAAAGCTTAAACATTTCAGCAACCACAGGGTGGCAATATTCAGAGTTCTTCAGGAGCAAAGCTGAAGCCAGTCCCAATGCCTTTCCCTGCTCCCCCAAAGCTGCAGTTTGAGGTAATGTAATGAATTACGTTGTCGGGGAGAGGGGAGTCGATTGGGAGGCTTGGGCTACAAACAAGAAATAGGGTTACTTTTACTAAGACTGCAGAAAGTAAGAAGGCAGTTACTCAGGGGTACAGCCGTGCGTTGCTGCAGTGGGTCACAGACCAATTTTCTGCTACATGTGAAGATGAATATATTTTAGCCTCTGACTTGATTGAGCAGTGGGATTATGTCATCAACAGAAGCAACTGGGCCGTTTGCCTTCCAACGTTGAAGCTGTGACACTGAGTGTACTTCTCAAGCTGTTCAGTAGCAGAATGCTGCTCTGTGATATTTAGACTGTCTGTAACCATGCAGATGGTAACTCACTGGTCACTGTTGTTCAATTCTAATAAAAATAACCAAAGATGTGGAGGTGAGGTTGTATATTAATCTACTCTTTCAGTACTTTGAAGTAGAAAAATAAGCTTTTCGGCTGAACTTAGGGTAGCAGATACCTAGAAAAAGACCTGTAAACTATTGAAAGGATGGAAGTTAATCCGTACTGTAAGCTTTTCAGGCAGGATTTTTATTCCAAGGAGCAGCATTGCTAGGATCTTGGTGTCGGACTAGCCGACTTAGCTAGGATGCGTGTAGTTCCTTGGAGAGAGGAATAGTAGGCTGAATGGAAAGGGATAGCTTGAGAGAGGTTGACCCTGTTTCTTTCTCTCCCACTATTGGAAGTGGAAACGGGCCCTGGTTGCGTGAGGCGTTTCAGCGCAGGAGAGCCATTTGCTGGATGCGTGGAGCCTTGAGCAGAGACATACCTTTCATCATTCTTCACAGGATGGTGCATCTTCTGATGGATCACAAGCACTCCCAGTAAGTTGTCTACTTCTGCTGTTTTGGTGGTGGAACAGGCTAGTCTGACTTAATTTCTGGAGCGTGTGTTAAAATAACAAGCAACTAGACAGGTTTTCAAGTGAAATGAAGTGCTGGCTAAGGCAACAGCCAGCCCTGAGTGAGAGAAGCTGATGATTTCTGTGTAACCAGGACTCTGCTTTTACGCCGCTTCAGAGGCCTAAGGAAAACAGTGGATGTGCTGGGAAGGGGGGTGCCTTCCTGCTTGCAAGTGAGGAAATCTCTGTATTTTTTAACTCCTATCATACAATGTGTTGCATAAATTACTGAGTTACTGTTGCTGCTTTATAACTAAGAATGTCTTCATATTAATACTTGTAGACTCTTTGCCACTTTTAACTATAAATGTTTCTTCAACTCTGCATGTCACCAAATTACTGGCAGGAACACTGGTCACAAGGCTGGAAACAATTACAGAAGGCCTGCATCTGGATCAAATAGACTTTATGAAAGGAAACTTAGTAGCAGAAAATGCGTAAAGTTTACAAACTCTTACTAATAGTAAGTTTTAGCTACTGCCAGGGTGAAACTCAGAAGGCACACACAATTCATTGAAAAAGTTAATATTGCTTCAATCCCTACAGAAAAGTGACTGGAAACCTCATTTCCGTAAAGACATTTCCACTTTTGCTTGTAAATACCTTGAAGTGGGGGTCCTGTGTCTTGCTGGGTTGGTGTGCTCCAGCGCTGAGGAAAACAGTTTTCTTCAAGCCATCATTAAAACTGTCATACATAAATACCTTTGATATACTTGTAAATTTCTATAAAACAATACTGAAAGCTAGTAGTACTAGAAAATGACAAATGTGTGGGAAACATTAAATGCCAGCTATCGGTAAATGCATTACAGAAGTTTTGTAGTTTGGTGGAAAGGCACATGGTCAGTAGTCAGACTTTTTATTGGCTGTACCAGATCATGGTTTCAAGCTGATCATTTGTAGAATTGAAATTTTTAGATTCAGTGTTCGTTCCTCTTGAATTCTTAAATCTTCTAAGCATATTAAAATAAACTGGGCATAAAACACTGTATGCTCTTACTCTGAACGTCAGTTATTTGTATTGTAAATTATTGTCAAAAGCTCCCTTGTTGCTTCTGTAGCTTTTTTCCTTGTGTGTTGAGTGGGGTAGTAGAGGGGAAAGGATTGTAACATTTTTTTTTTAATATTCTGTGCATGTAAAGTGCATGTAGCCCAGAAATGGCCAATATCGACTCCCATGTTGAGTGCCTGTGCCACTTGGGCTCTGCAGGCACGGTGGTTTTCTAGGTGGTCTTCTCTGTTGTTGCAGTGTAGTTAGTATAGATCCTGGGATGAAGTATCAATACGTTCCTGTCTTAACACCACAAAGATTAAAGAGTACTGATGAGCTGGAGAAGCATCTTTCCTTGAAACACGTTTAGATCTTCATGAGCTTGGGGTAGGGCGGGAGGGGGGTGTCCGATACCATGGACAGCTACAAACGCATAGTCTGAAAAACACCGTTCTCAATTACATTACCATGAGAAGAGGAACCCGTAACTCTAGCAACTGGTTCAGCATTGAAATTCAGGCAAAAATCTTGAGTGCTTGGTCAGCCTCAGAGGTTTTTGTTAAGAGGGTGTCTGTGCAACCAGTGAAGTTCTGTGCATGGCTGTCATGGGTAGAACTCCTGCCTGTGCAATACTGTGACAGTAAAATCTTGCTCTATCCTACTGTTACTTCCCTTACAAGATTTCAGTTTTTTTCTTTCTTAACTATATGCACAACCCACCTCTCATTTAAGCTGTTTGGAATCTGTCACAGATTTGGACCTCTTTGCTTACATGTCACAGTTCATGTTCCTTTTTCTACTACTTTGACAAGGTATTTATAATGAACCAGAAGTATGCAGCAAGCAATTAGACTTTTGTGGTGGAACCAAAGATCGAGTTTGCAGGTTGGTTGTATTGTGGCCCTGAAGAAGGCTTTCCTCGCCTAAAATGATGTATTTACACTAACTCTATCACTTGCTCTAATGACACGTTCAGTTACAAACCTTGACCTGCTTACACATTTACCTCGGCTATATGGCACTTTCATTTTTTAGCTGCTGTGAGTTTCTGTGTGTTTTCCCATGTGATGGCTTTCTAAGCTTTCTAGAATTGTATAAATATAGAAATCCAGATTATTTTTTTTGATGGGATGAACTGCTGAAGTGTGTTCCCACTTACTTCATTTGTACTGAGATACAAATGATACCTATGTTGCTGTCTGTTTAATGTTAGTAGACTTGTGGGATCCCTGTTCTGCACTGGCTATGCATCTTCAAAACAAAGTGTGCGTTAGGATTTTTGTGTACTTCACTTAAATTGCAGAAACATCTTTTGGCAGGTTATTACTGCAGCAGGCCCTACGGATGCAGTTAGAAGGGGGCTGTCTCTTAGGCTAATGTTTTTGGCATGGCTCTGGCATTAGTACGCTGCAGCTGTGCAGAGCTAACACTGGCCCATTGTCTCGTCCACTGCAACTCCTGCCAGATGCAGAATGCTTCTAGAAAATGCTTATTCCCAAAAATTCATTTGCAAATATTTTTTTTTTGCCATGTGATGCAGTTAACGGAATGCTAACAATAGATCATCCATGTGGTTGCAGCCGCTTCTGCAAACAGGGGCATAAGGGCAGAGTAAACTTCTGGATGTGAAGATTTGTATATCTGTCTTAATATTACTTTTTCTTGTTCAGATAGTAAATAAAACATTTGAGATGACATCTCTGCAATAAAAAGTAGGTTACTGATCTGTCAGGGAGTGCATGCATTCTGTTCATCTCTGACTTTTTATGACATATCCTCCTTGTCTTGACATAGCCACAGCAGGTGGTTTAGTGATGGCCCATCTGGTATAATGACCCGTTTTGTGGTGTAATCCTCCAGCCAATGGACCTGTTCTCTGAAAAACAAGTTATTTTCTGGGTTAGTTTTCAGCTAGTTCTTCGAGCCCATGAGGCTGCTTCCGCACAAGGCAGGTAGGTGAGGCCGCTGCTGTGACAGGCAGGCTGGCCGAAGCGTGAAGCTGCTGCCTGGGTTAGAAGTGGAGGCAGGGGAAGAGGAAGGTAGTGCACTAACAAAACAATCTGCGGAAACGAGATTATGTAGGACTCTGGTCTCTGGTACCATCAGCAGGCAGGATGAGCACAATTGGCAGGGATCTGTCCACCTGTAATTAAGAGTAAGGTCATGATTTACTGGTTTTTAAGAAGCAAGCAACTTTTTAAACCTGATGACCTAATAAGGCAGTCTTCTGGCGTGAAAGGATGAAACTGTAGGGTAGGAAAGTAAGGGGGGGAATTTCCCCAGTATACCCCAAACTCTATAAAACTAACAATTGTAAGATGTACTGATTACTTAGGTAGCAAAGTACAAAAATAACTAGCACTAGCTCCGCGTTGCTTGTATTTTATCTCATTCAGAGTGGAACAAGAAGAAAAACATACCTTGCACCTACAGTCTTCTCCTGTCCTCTGATCTGTTCTTGGGAGTAGTTCGGGGATGTGAATAAACTAAAGGAATGCTGTTAGCAGATTTTCTGCTGTGGGACACATGGAACAGTCAAATGGAATATATAATGAAGCATCATTGTGCTTGAGAAAGAAGCGCACCGTGTTTGGACTGTGTATTTGCAAAGCAGATATACAAAATACACTCTCAATCCTGCTGTAACGTTACCAACATGCAGAGTTGCCCCGGCATGTGGAAATAAAGCCAGAGGAAGAAGTCCGTGCTGTTTTATTCTTTGCCATTTCAGGTTCCACAAACCTAAACTGAAGTTGCTTATTTAAAGACCCATATCTATGATTTTAGAATTAATTTTAGAATTAAATTATCTCTAATTCTAGAATTAAGCAAGTATTTGGACTTAACTTTTGTTCCTCACTTTATTACTGCATCTCTTCTGGAAATGACGTTACCTTCTCTGAAGACATCCAAGTTCTGTTCTCAGTTCAGGAAGGACCTAATCTTTCTTCAAACCATGTCTTTTAAGGAAGGATTTGTTTTTCAACATCTTAAAGTCCCTTTTACGGCAAAATAAGAATTTTACAGAAACTTTCTAATTCATAAGGTTTTGTGGATAAATCTCTTGCTGTGTGGTGTCTGGATAGGTGCCCAAGGCGATGAATGTAGTCGGTGTGTCTGGGAAGAGCTCTTCCCTGTGTCAGCCTTTTCCTTTATTCATGGGAAACTTCTTTTTCATGTCGTCTTTACTGTTTTGAAGGAATATCCCTCTTCCACTTGGAGTCAGCTGTATTCTGTATGGTAAGGAGGCTCTGTGACGTTTGTATCTGCTTGCTTGGGAGACAGACCACCTCTCTTTGGAGGTCAGTTTCTTTGTGGATGAAGTCGATGCCTGCCTTGGCTTGGGGTTCAGCTGCTTCTGGCTTGAAGGACAGATGTTCCCCTCTCTGGGGTTCAGTTTTCCCTGGAGGAGGGAGGCACATCCTGGGTGGTCCCCCCTCTCCTTGCCTTGGGGAGCGGCAGCCGTGCAGTTGGCAGTGCCATCTCGCGTGTCTGTGGGGCAGGGGGGTGTTGCTGCACGGCAGGTGGCTAAACCAAAATCTGAAGTGATGTAACTGACATGGCAAGGTAGTGTAAGGCTGGTGTGATTGTAACAGCTTCGCATAAAAAACACCAGTTACAGCTAGTGGGGTAAACTCGGTGCCTCTCAGCTGAGCTGTGACTGTTAATTTGTTAGAGCAGGAGGGTTTTCATTATTCAAAACGTAATTCCAGTGTTTCCCAGATAGGTGTATGGGGTCCCCTAAATACCAGTTTTAATACAGATTTAAGTAATTTTTGAATGATTTATTATGATTTATGTTACAAAATTAAATTAATTTCTTTCAGTTTCACTATAAACAATGTCTGAGAATAAAGTACACTAAAACTGTAAAGTTAACTGTAAACAAGTATAGAATAATCTGGAATCTGAGAGAATTCTACACAACTGATACTTTATCGGTACTTTAACTGATACAGTCTTGAGATTTACCAGTGTTGGCAGATGTTGGTAAAACAGTCAGGAACCGTAGCCCTAGTCTGCTTGCTTTCTCCTGCAGTCTTGGTGTTTGCTTGGCAAGAGGAAGGTAAGCTCTGTGTTAATTGTAATTGCCCAGTTTTAATGTATAGCAGTAGCAGTATTGCTTAATGTAAAATATCTCGGCTGTCTTCAGTAGCCAAAGTAGGGAAACATGCTCTGGTGGGTTGACCTTGGCTGAGCACCGTGTGCCCACCGAAGCTGCTCTTACTGCTCTGAGGGGAGAGAAAAGCCAGCGCGAGGCTCGCGGGTCAGGCCAAGGGCAGGGAGATCACTCTGCGATTACTGTCACAGGCACAGCAGGCTTGCCTTGGGGAAGTTAGTTTATTACTGAATATTAAAAACATCTTCCCTGTTTCCTGGCCTTAATTCCCAGTTTCTCTCCCTGCTCCCCGCCAGCAGCGCCTTTCTGCTGCCGCTCTGTCCTGCCCCAGCGTGGGTCCCCGTGGGTCCCCAGCCCGGGCTCCTCTCCCCACGGGCCACAGGCCCTGCCAGGAGCGGCACTGGTGCAGCTCCCGCCCGTGGGTCGCAGCCCCCTGTGGGCTCCTGCCCCGGCTGCGGGGGGTGTGCTCCTCCCGGGCTGGGGCACAGCCTGCCTGGCCGGGGGCTGCATCAGGCCGGGGGGGCATCTCTGCTCCGTGCCTGGAGCCCCCCCCGCCGCCTGCGCTGCCTCAGGGCTGCTGCCGCCACGTCCCCTCACCCCCCGCTGGCACAGGTGCATTTTTTTTCCCCTCTCGACGCGCTGCCGCGGTGGCGGCCGGGCTGGGCCCCGGCCAGCGCTGGGCCCGGTGGCACCGGCTGGCACGGGCTCCACCGGGCACGGGGCAGCTTCGGGCACCTCCGCGCCCGGCAGCAAACGCTGGCCGGGCAAACCCAGCGCGGATGCCTCGGCGGATGCCTCGGCTGCAGCTGGCCGTCACCGCGCACGTGTAGTCCTTCGGTGTCGGAGCAGCGGCTGGCAGAGCGCCCGTTCCTGCGCCCCGGGGCCGCTGTCGGAGGTTCTTCTGCCCCGTGGTTTCCCGCTTCGGGGCGAGTTTCTCCTCGAGCTGCGGCCGCCGTTCGGTGCGGGGGCGCGGGGCGGTGACTCGGTGCTCCCGGTGAGCGCCTGGCCCGGGCCTGCCCCGCCCCGGGGAACCGGCTCGGTGCCCGGCGGGGCCCCCTCCGCGCCCCGGGGCCGCGCCGCCGCCCGCCCCAGTGGCCGTTGACTTTCAAACGGCGCGGCCGTTGGGCGCCCGCGCATGCGCGGCTGGGCCGCGGGCCGGCGGTTGGAAGGCGGCGGTCGCTGTCGGTAGCGCGGGCGGCTCTGCCGGGGCCGCGGGCGCAGCGCACCGGTAAGAACCTCGCGGGGCTGCCCGGGCTGCGGCTGCGCCCCCGCGGAGCGCCCCGGGCCGGGCGGGACCCGCGGGGAGCGGCCTCCTGAGGGGGAACCGCCCGGCCGGCGGTGCGGCTGCCGCGCCTCCTTCCTCCCGGCTGGGGCGCGCTGGGGTCCCGGCTGCCCCGGCCGCCCTGGGGGTGCCCCGGCCGCCCTGGGGGTGCCCCGGCCGCCCTGGGGGTGCCCCGGCCGCCCTGGGGGTGCCCCGGCCGCCCTGGGGGTGCCGCCGCCATCTCGGCCCCTGGGCACAGCGCCCCGGTGTTGCACCCCGCTGCTGCGGACCCTTGGCGGGCCCCGGCGAGCCGGGGGCTTGGGTGGGCGCCGGCGGGGGGACTGCAGGGACTCGGCAGGTAGAGGTGCGACCTCCCTGCTAGCCCCGCTGCCGGGCGGTGATGCTCCAGGGCAGGGGCTGTGACAGGGCTGCGGAGGTCGGGGACGGGGAGCACCCGAGGGACGGTGCGTCTGGGGCCTGGGAACGCGGGTGGCTGCAGGCGGCCGGGCGGCGAGGGGCCGGCGGAGGCACCTACGGAAGGGAGCCGCGGGGTCGGCTTGATGGGGAAACCGGACGGGCTTCTCCGCGGCGCGCGTCTCCTTTCGGGGCATAAACCTCCCCCCCAAACCGGCGTTAGAACCCGGGGCAGCTGTGTCACGGCCGTGCTCGGAACTGGGGCCGGGGCAGAACGCGGCTGGCCGAGGATGGCGGTGACTTGGCCGTGGGATATCCGTGGCGTGGAGCAGAAGCAGCGCAGCTGAAGTGGGCTGCAGTGGAGAGGTTTAAGGTTCGTTAGCTGTTGTTTGTGATTTCTGCTCCCTGGCCTGTTATGACCAGCAAACCTGGCAGGCTCCGTTCCTTTGGATGCACCAGCAAATACCAGAGCTGCACCTCGGCCTTCTGTTTTGCCTTTAAACAGTTCTGTCATCCTTTGCCACTAAGGTGAACACTGCCCACGACGTCATTTAATCTCTTATTTTTGCACAACGTAAACTTGAGCTTCTACGATAGTGGTACAGGAGGGCTTCATGGACCGCTGTGGGATGGGGAGGCGGCATTTCTGACGTGGTCGTAGCTCAGTACAGTAGCGAAAGTCAAGCTGAGCGTTACAGTGTCCTTTAGGAGAGAGCAGATGTTGTTTTTCCTGACAGTGGCGTGGAGGAGGAGCAGGAGCCTGGCAGTACCGACTCCTAGGGAGGGTTTGCCTTCAGTGCGCCTTCTAACTCTGGGTATCGGCTGTTGCAACTGTTAGCAAATGCCAAATCCATCTTTTAAAATTCTCCAGAGTGGAATGGGGGGGTATTGGCTTTGTTACAGCTGGCTTGTTCTATAAAGCAGTTGGGTATTTACCTAAATGCTGATATACGCTGTACTGCAGATATAACTGTTTCTAAACAATGTCTTGCATGATGAGCTGCATAAGCGGTGTCCTGCTCGCTAGGTGAGGAGCGCGGTGTTACCAGGGATCCGCCACCTCACTCTGATCTGCCTGACTGCAAGCTTTGGCAGATAAACTGTAATACAGGTGGGCTGTATCGCATGTTTTCACCTTGTCTACAGCATTGCTAATTAGAAGAGGATAAAATCATAGCTAATTAGTAGGCCTTCTATTGCTGGAAGATTTCTGAAACTCACCCAGTTACTGGTGCAATTATGCTTTTGAATTTTTAAAATACCTTCTAGTTTGTAATTTACTTATGCTGAGTGACTCTTAGAACAAATATGTATACACACGGGCACACACATACTTGCTGCTGCAGTTGTTTGGAACATTTAAGGAAAAATATCTGCTCTATGCAGGAAAGCATTTGCCAGCTTCCTGCTACTTCCCCCACCCGGAAAACTTTTTTTCTCTTTGCTTAACTTGGTGACGTTGGGTCTTCTCGGTCTTTTTTGGTTGGAGTTCCCAGTTTCTCTGTTTCTGATAGCCATCTACGGATTTATTTCTGTTCCTGATTTATTTCTATTTTGTTCGTGCTGCTGCTAGTGCAGGGTGAGGTTCAGGATTTCTACCTTTTGCTGCTTGCCTGGTACAACTCTGCAGTAGTTGTCTAGAACAAATAAAAAAAAAACCACAGGGTGCCTATAGCAAACATCAATGTTAGCATTTCAAATACTGTTTTGAAATTGATGAATAATAATAATAAAACCTAACAAGGGTCATATCTTGTGAGGTGCTGGGAGGTTGGGGGGCTGGAGCGGGGTGCCCCACGCACCCTTGGCCGTGCGGGGAGCTGGGAGCAGAAGCTCCTACCCTGGCACTGCCCGCCTGGCTTTCCAGAGCTGCATGCTAGCAGGCAACTGCTGTCACTCTTCAAATTTTGTAGTTGCCTGGGAAACAGAGCGCTGTGTTTCTGTGGAAATGGGAATTTCAGTCCCTCTGGCTGGCGGCGAGGGTTATGAAACGGCCTCGGGGCTGGCTGGCTGCTGCTCGAACCTGCGCAGCTGGTGGCGAGGCACCCCGCTTTGCTGGCGGGGCACCGCTTAGTTTGAGGTGATGTGTGATAGAGCTAAGGAAAAATTGCTAAATTTGCTCCTTTGTTTTTATGGTAGCAAGCAACTACTTTGTAGTTAAAACAATGTTTTTGAAGGTTAAATTTATCTTGTTCTGTGTGTAGCTCAAATAAGCTAGGTGTGTTCTTTACAAAGAATATTTCCCTCCTATAACAGTTTCTTTGAAGAGAACTACAGCCCTAGATTTAGAAAAAGTTAGTGATTTTAAAGATAAGACATTTTTAACAAAAATTATATTCATTCCATATAAATAGGAGAAAATAATAAATGAGAGAACCTACTAAGGATTCTTTCCTTTCTAACAATGAGCAAAACCTGATTTATTTTTTTTTAAGTGGAAGTGACATTCCTAAGATTCATAATAACTATATATATATATATATATATAAAACTTTAAAATATATTTTCTCTGGGAATTAATTCTCAAAAATTAATTGATCTAGACAATGAAGTAGATTTGTTGTTCAGCTTCCCTTCATTATTGACACACTTCTTTAGTTTCGGTGTCTGGAGCATCACTTAAAAATGTGAAATTATTAACGTATAGACCTAAAGAACTTAGCGTTGCCACGGTGGCCGATTGGAAAAGCTAGAAAGTAAATGTATGTGGTTTCCCAGTAAAGAGAGAAATACCTCATGCTGCTTAGTAAGAGCAGTGCAGCACAGAAGTAGATTTAGTGTTAAAGTGTCCTGAATCTCTTCTGCTAAACGTCTCTAGCAGTTGATATTAATTCTCTTTAACTAAGAGAATACACTAGCTAGTTAGAAATGCTAACATACTATCATTCTTCTTTTAAAGGGTAGTTCTTAAAAATGATGTTTCTCTAGTAGATTTTCGTCCAACTGTTGTCAGGTTCTCTTTAAAAAGTGGAAATATGTGAACCAACATTTTGTATTAATTAGCTGAAAAATGACCTGGAGTGTGTTGGATAGATTTCTTTCTTTTTTCTTTTTTTTTTTTTTTTTTTTTTCCCCAAAGCTTCTAAATGTGTTTTGAGTAAGTTTAACTTTATATTGAAAAATGTACAAATACTTCCCTGAATTGAACTGGATGTTTTAGGTGATGATGGCTGTTAGATTTATTATTGTTATTAGTCGTATTAGTATTAATATTCAGTCTGGATTTACAAAGCAAAAGAGTCTGATCAGACATGCAGAGCTGAACACTTTCACTTTTGGGTGTACCAGACTCTCTCAATAAAGCAAGATAAGCCACGCTTATTTCTGTATGATCGGAGTAGTTTCTCTGTTCGGAGCTGATTTAACTCTCGAAGAACCGGGGTCTGAGTATTTAGCTTCTGACTTCCCTCACGTTACTCTGTGCCTGTTGCAGTAACAGTGCTGCTTAATTATTGTAAAATGTTTGTTAGTTAGTGTTGAATTTAATCCGTAGCAGTTGTCACGATTCCAAAAGCGATTTAAGGTTTTGTTTTCAAAGGAGAGTGTAATTAATAGTTCGGTTCCTTTTAAGTAGATTCACTTAAACTTTGGTAATCTCGGTGTCAGTGAGAAATGTTGATAGATCAATGCAAAAAGATACTACTGCATTAAAAAGATTAAGAGGGCACATCTGAATAAAGTAAAATACCCTCCCTAAATAAATCTCGTAGGTAGTTACCTTCCCGACTGAATCAAACAAAGGGTCAGGAGCACTTTGTGCAGCTGCGTTACCCCAGCTGCATGTTGCTGTTTTCACATTTAGAGTTAGAACCTGAATCGAGAGTCGTTGACATAAAAGCTTGGACAATTTCTTTTTGTAGCATAGCAAAGTCTACAGGGTCGAGTAAAACTGGTGAAGGGGACAGGAGAATGTGACACACAGATAAGGAAAGTTCGTACTAATTTCCCCATTTTTAACAGAATGCAAAACAGAATTATGATTTATTATGAAAACTGGCATTAGAGTTATTGCTATTTGTGACTTTACAGTGTGATTTCACTAAGCTGGCAAAGCAAAACAAGGCAACATTACAAAAGATGGAAAATGAAAGTTAGGTTTTTAGTTTTGTGCTTTAAGTAACCCAGGAATAGGACCATGAGTTTAATTACTCTTAGTGGTATTGTATTTAAGGGCCGCTGAGTTAGACTTCTGTTTGTGCCAGAAGCTAAAGGTAATTTTTAGTAAATTTCACTGCTTCAGACTCTAATGACTACTTACATTGCAAAAGTAACATTTGAAAAAAGTTAAGGGAGCATAAAAAGTTTCTGTACTTATTGTTCTATTTTCATGTTACTCATAATTCTTAGGTTATTTAGAAACTTTCATTCTAACTTTTGTCACTCTTTTCTACTGTTTCCCACTGTAAAAAAACCTCTAGTAGCAGAGAGCTTTTCTGAGCTTTTTAAGGCAGAAGTTGGATATGGGTGAACACTGTCTAGTCACTTCGGTACTAAGCACAGATCAGAATTTGCTGAAATCTTTTGAGCCATTGCTCACTTTCCTTCATTTTTTTTTTTTTTTTTGTCCTTTCCCCCCCTCCCCCTTGGCAATTAAGTGCCAGTGTAGGTTAAGTTACTGGTCATTAAATCACATGTTGAGGCGCTTAGATTAACCAATTATTTTAAATGAGTTGATTGTAAAAAGAGATTAAACCGGGGTTTTTTTGTTGTTGTTTTGTTTTGCTTTTCTTTTGTAGGAGATGCATCACTTTGAGGAAGAATTAACGTGTTCCATTTGCTACAGCATATTTGAAGATCCACGTGTTCTGCCCTGTTCCCACACGTTTTGTAGGAATTGTCTGGAAGGTGTTATCCAGCTGTCGAGCAACTTGGCCATTTGGAGAGCCCTGAGAGTTCCTCTGAAGTGTCCCAACTGCAGGAGTGTCGTTGAAATCCCTGCCGGTGGTACCGAGTCGTTGCCTGTCAACTTTGCCTTGAAAGCTATTATTGAGAAATACCAGCAGGAAGATCGCTCTGACGTTGCGACCTGCAGCGAACACTGCCGGCAGCCGCTGAACGTTTACTGTCTCTTGGATCGAAAGCTGGTGTGTGGGCATTGCCTTACGATAGGGAAGCACAACGGTCACCCGATAGATGACCTTCAGAGTGCTTACATAAAAGAAAAGGAGACTTGCGGAAAACTTCTCGAGCAGCTAACCGATAAACACTGGACTGATGTGTGTTTGCTTATAGAAAAGCTGAAAGAACAGAAGTCCCAGTGTGAAAGCGTTGTCCAGGATGATAAAAAAATAGTAGTGCAGTATTTTAAGAAACTTAGCGATACCTTGGAGCACAAAAAACAAGCTCTGCTGACTGCACTGGATGAGATCAACGCACGCATTGTGGAAGAATACGAGCCGGTCATTGAGAACTTGAAAAAAATAAGGGAAGAACAGCTCGAGTTAATGTGGCTGCATACAGCTATTAAAAAAGAAGAGTCCCCGCTTATTTTTCTTGAAAAGGTGAATGATATGCATCAACGTATAAAAGCTTTGAAACAGAAGCAACTGCCGGATGTTAAACCTATGGAGATTTATCCAAGGATGGGGCATCTCTTGAGGGATGTGTGGTCTACAGTCGAGCTCAGTCAGATCAACAAGACCCTCACTCCAAAAATAAAACTGATTCCAAAAAGGAAGTTACGCAGCAAAGGCGGTGGGAAGGAAGGAAGAGTGTCTAAAAAACTCCTTCAGGCTGTAAATCCTTTAGCAGTCCTGCTGCTTTTTGTAACGGCGGTAACTGTGCTTTCGTTTTACAAACCGCTGTCATCAGTTGTAATGGAAGCTACTTCTGCTTGTATCTCAGAATTCTGGCTGCTCATTTATCAAGATTTCAGTGCCCATTTGCAGAATACAGTGGATGTGCTGTGCCATACATGTAATTCACTGATGGAGTTTTTAGGCAGAATTGTTTCTCTTTGATTATTTCAGTGATTAAAAGCGTAGGAATCCACAGGATTTTTAATTTCTACTTAAAAGCTGGATTGTTAAACTCTACACTTTTCCTTTCTGTTCCCGTATCCTTCCTTTTTTTGTATTGTAGAGATTACCTTCTAGCTAACTCTTAGCTAGCAGGTTTGCAACAAAAAAGGCTTCCTCTTCCGCTCAAACCCATGGTAGGTTGGTATGTGTTGGTTTAAACTGGGAGCTAGTGAGAAAGTGCGTATCCATAAGCGAGCTGTAATAAGCATCCACATCCTAATCTGGAGTCCTGGTTGTAAACTGTCCTTGAACACCTTTTATCTTTCTTTTTGGGTAATGTAACTTTAAATTGCTTTTTAATAAAAGCACTAGAACGCTAAAGGTTAAAAAAACACCTCAGGCTGCAAACTGGCTAGACTGGGATGGGTCAGTCGCTAGCTCTGGTGTGTATAAAAACTCCTCTTTTGTGGTTTTTATACTGATACGCCTTGTTTTTTGAAGCGTGTAGTCACGGCTCTGGGTTTCACTCTGTTCAGGGTGGCTAGCGGAGGACATGGTTTCGTCGTGTATTCTGCAGCCAAACGGCCACTAACGCTGTTCGCTGCTTCTGATACGAGATGCTCCAGTCCAAGCTGTGCTCGGGAGCGAAATCTCCCACGAAAGCCAATTTTGGCCTTCAGTTATTACAGGCTAATTACAGTAAGTACTGGGACGGCCTTGAAATGTTGCAGTTACCACAGCAGAACACAGATGATCTTACAGTTTGCTAATGATTTTATAAAAAAAAAAATAATCCCAAGTATGTATTTGCCATGTCTAATTGTATTTGACTTGATAGAAATAACAGTGTATTTCAGCATGGCCGCGTTCCTCGGCTGCTCTGTCAGGTTGAGTAATCGGAGTTGTTTAAGTAGCGCTGGACTTCGAGGCCGGGCCCGGGCTGGGGGGGTGCGAGCCCCTGTGCCCACCCCCGCTTGCCTCTTGCTGCCGGCAGACACCGCTGGGGTCCAGCGAACACCAGCTGCTGCCAGGCTGCAGCTCGAGCAAGGTCAGTCCCGGGACGCAACGCCCATACATTCCTTGAGCCTAAAGATCCTAATGGCGGTACCGATAACCTAATATCGCTGTATCGATAAAAGACCGCGCCGAGGCTCCCTTCCCTGCGGCTCGGCAGCGGCGCGGCTGTGCCATGCCCAGGGAGTTAGGACCCGTTTCTGTAATTCGTACCCAAGTTTTCTGTAATATTTCAAAGGCAAGGCCCACCAATACCACCAGGCAGGTGTGGAAATGGTCTTTCAGTGTAGCTTGAGACTGTGTAAATGCCATTGCAGTAATTCCCCAATAAAATCAGGAATTTGTTTTTGTCTTAAGCCCTGCTAGAAGGCTGTCAGCTTGGCGTGTGAGTCTCGAAACCTGGTGCTAAGTGGCTGTCCACTACCGTGTAAGGCTTCTCTTTTGACTCACCTTCTTGTCTTTTATTTTCCTGACTTTTAAAAACTTAAGAGAGTTTATAATGCGGTTTTATTTTTCAAGACAACTACAATTTATAAAATGCCTTTACTGTTCACGGAAACATTTAGTACTTGTACTCATAATGTAATTTATATTTTAATAAATTTGCATACAAATAAAATGTATTCTTACAGTAGGATTGGCTGGCACCTTGCTTTCCTTACTGCACAGAACCTTCCCTCCGATCCTCGCCCCTGCCAGCCCCAGAGGAGCCGGAGCAGGAATGGGGCTGTTCGGCAGTGCTCTGCCTGGCTGCTTTGTTTTCTTCCCCATTTTATTGTTGGTTTTTGTTGTTGCAGCGTGACCTTTTGGAAGCCGCTTTGAAGCAGCACATCCTGAGCTGGGTTGCTGTGGATTTCAGCCTTTCACCTCGCCCGCCACAGGCCTGCTTTACTCGTGTTCCCGCAAGCGAGGTGGCAAAGGCTGGCGCCCGAGGAAGCCAGCGCGGTGACTGCTGGAGCGCGGCGCAGGCTCTGGGAAGCGCTGTAAGCGGCATCTCATCTGCCTCCTGCCCCAGCCAAGCTGCCCCAGCCCCGCTTTCTGTCCGCTGGGCAGGACACAAGCCCTGCATGCTTAGTTTCATGAAGCGGAGATGGAAGCTTTTTCAAGCAAATCAAATCTTTTTACTCCATTTTAATGGGGGGGGGGGGGGTGTTGTACCCTCTCAGACCTGTGGTGGGTTTTTTTCCCATTTTTTCAATTACCTTCTTCTGAAACCTTGTGTTAGAGGTGTAATTCTTACTGCAGGCATTTTTAATTTTTTATTTTTTTTAAAGAGGGTAAGTCTGGTTGAAAAAGCATATCGAGATCTGGAGGGCAGAAACTTTAGTTGCCAGGTGCCCAGGCAGTGCAGCCTGCCTCTCAAGTAGTTTGCTGCTGTGTTCTTGGCTGATCTTGCCCGCACGCTCATCCTGAAGCTCTGCTGCAAGACTTTGTAGCTTCATCTCGAGATGAGAAAAGCCCGGCTGTGCACAGCACTGGTGGCTGGAGCGGGGCTGGGCCAGAGAGGGGTTTTTCTCATGTATTATTGTGTTTGTGACTGTTGCTGAGCTGTGGTTTCTGAAAACTGCCCACGTATGACACCAAGATCTGTTCCTGGCAATAGTCTGTGGTGCACGTACACATCACTTGATATCAGATGTTGTCAAGTGAAAATTAATGTATGTGGGGTGATCTTAATGGTTAAGATTACGTAGAAAGTGTATCTCTAGACTTTATAGCAAATTATGTTACCCCCCTGCTTCAGTCCATGTTGCTGATTGTGCCTTTTAGGACAGGGTGAAGCTTGCACCGGATCTGGGCCAATCGTGCCAGATTTAGCTGGAGGCATAAGGAACCACCTCGGGACTACAGCAGCAGGCAGGATCAACTGACCAGGTACGAAAATAGCAAGAGCTGGGAATGTAAACAAGGCCCAGCAGCACCGGCTCCTCTGGGTCAGCTTTTCCACCGAGCAGCAGCACAGCTGTGACGGAGCTGGTTTTTTCCCCAGGAAGCATAGCACCAGGAGCAGTACTGGTGCAAGTGTGCCAGATACTGGGCTGGCTTCTGGGATAAACCACATAATTTCAGTTCCTAAAGTAAAAAAAAAAAAAAAAAAAAAGAGGGGTGGGATTTGAAGCAAAACCTGTACAGTGGAGTGTTGAGATGCTGCTGATGGGAAGGGAGAGCTGCTTGTCACAGCCAGGTGCAGCTTCACCCAACCTCACCAAGTCTTCCCCAGGAAGAGCCGAGCCCCTTGTGCGGGGCAGCAGAAGCGAGCAGATGGCAACTCCTGCCTTCACAAACCCGAGCGCACAGCGTGGCCGCAGCTGAGGGAGGAGCAGGCCCTGTGGGAGGGGAGAGGAAAATAACTGAAGAGCAGCTTCCTAAACTGAAGCAATTCATTACAAAATGGCTACAAACGGCTTAGTCCCAAACCATGCAGCATAACATATGACATCCTTATCGTATACAGGGAAATAATTTTGTACACTGCCTTTACTCACTAGAACTTGTATAATCAAACAATACAGGACGCTCTGAAGATTTGCACTTGTTTGGTATATGCAGCCATACAGGCATTTCCAACCAAACGCAGAAGGCAAGCATTGACTTAAATTATGTATCTAGCTGCATTTTAATATTCCATGGGTAAGCTTTAGGAAACAACAGCTTTTTTTTTTAAACTCAGGTCACATAATTAAAATCTGTATAGACTGTGTAATTTGAAAAACGGAATTTATTGACGCTGATTTTATTAATAAGATAAAACACAAAACTGAAATTAAAAAAAATCTCAAATACAAAAGTATCTTAGATACAAGCAGCAGTAAGAATGGAACTTTATTCCTCGCTACTTTTGAGCTATACTACACCCACGAGCCGCAAGTTCAGCCAGTCCTTTTGAAGCGATAACTTTGGGGTTTGTTGCCACACTTTTCGTGGTATTGTGAGTCTTATAAATTCCAATTAATCTGTCCGCAATCTCAAACATGTTGTTTCGCAGGGAGATGATGATGAACTGTGCATTTTTTGTTTGTTCCTGAAACAGAAGTTATTTGTGTTAGCCCACAGCATTTCAGAAAGCTCTGTTCTTGTATGATCTCTGTATTCAGGTTTTAGGAACTGATGAAAACATCGCTAGAAGTATGTCAGTCAACAGGTCTGCAGGTGATGAGGCCTCAGAGTCCCTGCTGTCCGTAATCAGTAGGTGCACAACATGCTCCCAGCCTGGCTATCGGCATGAAGCACTGCTCTGTACTTCAGTGAGTCTCCTCCTTTTATCTTTTACACAGCCTACTCAAGGGAATTCGATTAAAGATATATAATTGCTTTCCATAGTTGCAATTCACCATAGTTTTAACATGAATTCCACAAGATTTACCGAAGGTGGGTATCATTAAGTTACCTGAATTGTTAAAGCAACCCTTGCTCTCAGAATGAAAACAAACCTGTTCTCGGTGCATGGCAATAGGGGAAAGAAAGCCCTTGGCTAATGAGGACAAGCCTTGATGAACACTAGTTCTGTGACCCTGAACGACGAGAGGTAACAATATCTAAATCTGGTGACGCTTTAAAAATAAAACAAACTTTATCCTTAAGAATCTGGCAGAATCAGTGTAGCTGCTGTTGCTGCCACACTGGAGAAATCCAGTAAGGACCAACTGCTAACTAAGTGGGATTGCAAAGCTGGGTAAAATCCAGCCCGTAGGGTACAGTGTGGCACAGGGGCGTCTTCAGCCCCTTCAGCCATCTCCGAACACCCAGCAATGATGTGCGTGGAGCTGGTTAGGGTGGCAGGCCACTGCGCGGGCTGTGCAGCAGTTAGCAGGGCAGAGCGAGGGCTGGCCACTGCTCCCTGTGCTAACAAAGCACTTCATCACTTTGAGGAGACTCGCGGCGTGTACCCACGTTCTGTCTTTACATCGAATTTTAGGAGGTTCAGAAGCTTAGGGCTAGATGTAATAAAAAGGGCTCAAATACCGATCTTTTCTCCTAGGACTGCTAATTTAGAAGCTGTATACAGAATACAAGCTACAGCTCTACACTAAACTCTAACTTGCATTTAAGAGCTAAACTACTCTAAGTTTTAAATTTAAGTGTTAGTCTACACTGCAGCTGAAATGAAACTCTTTGCCCTACGAAACCCCATCTGGGTGATGGACCCTCCTTTGTGAAAGTACGAGTATTGTGGAAGCAAAGGTTAAAACTACATTTGTAGGCAGGCATCTTTGAAGTGTTTCCCTAATTTTAAGTAGCTAATCAGTCTTTGGTACTTCTAGGGTGCTTCTACCTTGGATAGTTCTGAAAATCCCAAGTTTAAATTAGCAACCAGAACTGTAGCAATGTAAATGTTTGTTTCACTTAAATACAGCAATGACAGACTTTTTAAAGGCATGAAAGAAAAAGAACACTAATAAAGACACAGATCAAAGAAGCCTATGGGAAACAGCTCATGTTAATGAAATGGAAGTAAAAACCCAAGGAACCTTGGCTGCTCCCGAGAATGAAATCATGAACTTGGATACTTGAACACATTACTAAGAGCTAAATAAGTTACTGTATTCTCAGCTGACTACAGCTGATTATTTTGGGGAAAGACTCTATTTTTTAAAAAGGAAGCAGTAGCAGCAAGGAAATGTGGCACCTTTGGCAAATTCTAGCACTCCTTAGACTGCTTTTGAAACAGGATTTGGAGGGAAAAAACCCTTGTAAATCCTCTATTAGTTGCCGCATTTCAGGAAAGAATTAAGCTTAGCAGCTTAGAAAAAATACAGAGAAAGCAACACTGTAAGCACCTTTCTGGAAATCTGCTTTGTACATAGTTTCCGCTTAATAATATTCTATCACTCCAGATTTTTAAATCTGGCCATAATTGTGTTACTACTTTGTTTTTCTGGCAGAGAAGAAAATATCTTAGGAAGATTATACTAGTTACCATGAAATACTTACATATATGTAAAATGCTACAATAGATACGTTTTTGAAGTCAAGTGCTGCATCAATCTCATCCATAAAATAAAGCGGCGTTGGCTTGTAATGATGAAGAGCAAAAACTAGAGCCAGTGAACTAAGAGTCTTCTCTCCTCCTGACAAGTTAAATATCTTCTTCCAACTTTTCTTCGGAGGCCGAACACTGAAACAAATTAAGAGTTTGTAACTTATCTCTGTTCTCAATTGAAGTTAGTTGTGGTGAAAAGCAAGTCACAAGACAGGAGGGAATGACACATAAAGAAGCTTGACTAAAACAGTGGATGAGCTGCTTGATACTCTTAGTCCGCTGCAGCTCAGAGGTAGCAAACTGGATTATTTCTACTCACCAAGGAGTAACTCCCTGGGTGCACACATGGCTGTGTGGTCAGCTGATGCTGACCTGAACTCGGACTACTGTAACACTCTGCCATTCTCTGTAGGAACTAGAACACTTAAGAACCGCTATTTAATTATCTTTCAAAAGTGCTGTTCTACTCTTTAGGTAATGAATGTACTCTTAGGAGCATTTACAACAGAACAATCTTCAGTTACGGATGTGATTGACATGATCCCCTAGGCAGAATGAAATGATTTGGGGATTAGGAAAGCCTGAGAAATTACTTCAAAGCCAAAGCTTTCTAACTGCAGTGAGTTACTTATTTCTCCAGGAGAAATCAATCTCCGTGCTAAAAAGTTGTGGCTCCTGTCAGTATCTTGCCAAGAGGGGGACTGTCGTGGTTAGCTGATGATCAATGAAAATTTACTTAAAAAGCACATTGAAAAAAAGCAATACCACTATTAGATTAGAGCAATAATACAAAGTATTTTGACAAACCTGAATACGATTCCTTCGGAGAAGGGGTCCAGACTGTCCACAAGTTCTAACTCAGCATCCCCTCCCAAAGTAAGCATCTGGTAGTTCTCCTTCAGTTTAGTTGTTATTACGTTAAATCCTGCCATAAATTCATGTAGCCTTTGTTTCCTAATATCTTCCAAAGCTTGTCTGAAGTTGTCTCTCTCAGTGGTAATGTCATCCAATTCACCCACACGTTTCAAGTATAGCTCTTCCTGTAGAAAAAAAACCCCAAACCACCAAAATTACAGTTAAAGAAGCTGTCTCCTTAGTTTAGATTTTAAACTATTTTCCCTACCTTTTGAAAACTTATTTTCCCCATAATGGCTAAGAGCCTTGAAACAAAAGAACAAATCCAACCTTTCTCTTTTTTCTCATCTCTAAGTGGCTGATGGAAAACCCATGTTAGAATAAAAAAAAAATTTAATGTGTTGAACAGTCCAATATTGCTGAAGTGAGTATTGTGAGGAGAAAAAAAAAAGTCCTAGTATTGTTGTGGATCTGCCTCGTATGTCAAGACTAGTTGACTCTAAATAAAACTTTCACAGGAGAAAGTTGTCTTCACCTGACATCACATATAAAAGGTGTACGTAAATTCCTAGATACAACTGTCATACTTGGCTAAGTACGAGCTAACAAATATTCAGGACACTAGCAACAGCATGGCCTGCAGCAGAGAAAGGGAACATACAAGGGTTCCATTTCAGTCTCCCAAAGAAAGAAACGGAAGAACAGCAGCACGCCCTTCCCCTAGTATGCCCGTAGGTGAGATTGTCTCTTCAGTCACCTAGATAAAGAGTGTGGTTTGGGATGCGCTTCGAGGGCAGGATCTATTTGAACACTCACCTGAAGAAAAATGCACAGCTGGAAGGTCACCTCCGTACTTCAGAAGCAATGACACGAGTTCTGTACAGACTGAAGTACGGGCAAGCAATAAAGCTGTCTACACAACGCTTGCTGCCTCAGACGGGGGGCGTACCGTGTTACTGCCCCAACAGGTAACACAATATCAAAAAGATTAATCCTACTACCAGACAGCAGTAACTAAGCTTACCTTCCTCTTATATTCTGCAATAGCACCAAGGTTAGGTTTCATTCCTTGGCACTGGG
Organism: Falco cherrug; assembly: GCF_023634085.1. Lineage (NCBI taxonomy): Eukaryota > Metazoa > Chordata > Aves > Falconiformes > Falconidae > Falco > Falco cherrug. Next base: position 31,379,518 of record NC_073707.1, read on the forward strand.
CTTCCAGGAGAGCTATTTGGTTAGTGATGACATCTGGATCCTTGATAGCCTCAAGCTCTTCTTGACTTAATACTGGAAGTTCTTCAGGTGGTTTATCTTCTATGGGGTGCAGTGACAATTTTGATACCTGAAATTCAAAACCAGTCACCAGAAACCTTTAAAGATCACAGTAGTTATCACATGAACATGTTTGTAAAATAAACATATTCTGTATTAGTACATACTGAAGCTTCCAATCTCAAAACATTCAAAGATTCTTCACATAACTTTTAAAAAACACATTTAAAAATGAGCTGTGAAAAAGACAACTTATCCTTTTACCCTAATATTCTGTTCCTGAAAATTATATACATCATTCTTACAAAGGAGATTTCCCTGTGAGAGGAGCAGTAGCATATAAGGAGGAAATCATTTTTACTGATGCCACAGAACTTCAACAACTATATACTTAATACTTTGCATGGTCAAGATTGAAGAACTTCTGACAGCAGCTTTGCTTGCTGGGTAGCTGTCCCCGTTATCATCATACAACAAGGGTATGAAGGGCACTGTGCATTGCGAGGTCATCTGCTGGTCTACATGATTTAAATATGAAGTAGAAAGGATATATAATAAAAAGAGCATGCCCCCCTGAGCACACACCTGAGTTTCAAGAGGTGTTAACTCTGTGCTCAAGTAATCTATGGGCCAGAAAATGTCAGAATTCCGTGCAGAATTGTTTCCAGAAGGATTAAGAGCCCTTCCCAGAAGCTGGTCAGTCACCTTTGGAATGAACGCACCGCATGTCAAACACTTAGAACTAGCTCGTTCAACAGAACTAGATGGCAAGAAATGAGGTGTGAGTAAAGCTATCTGTGCGTCCACCTGTGTGAAGGCTGCCAGCAGTCCATTCAAGTCCAAGCCTGAGAAGCTAGGTGTTGTAGCACCTAGAGTTGGTAATTCCTTACTCCCACTGACTCCAATTTACTCGATGAGCTGGTTCAAGCAGCAACCTCTGAGGAGCAAATTTTTTTGCTGGCCCCACAGAATTCCTGTCAGCCCAATTATCTATCACTGGGGAAAGGCAATTTGATGTACCAAATGGACTACAAGTTTTAGGTGAAATGCTTTCAAGGAAAAGGTCTTGCCAATTTATAAAGAACAGCTCAGTGGAAGCAGCACCGAGTAGTTACACATAACTTGTGTTTTAGTTACCAACGTCTTGCTTTTTTTCTCTCAACTAGGAGGGTGCCTACCCTTTTAAAACGTTTTCCAGTATCTACAGAGAGGATATGCAGACACAAAATGTCTCCTGGTTCCTGTTTATGGCCTATTTATTTTTTCCTCATTGCTCTTAATTACTCATAGACAGCATTATGTCAGTTACAGTTATCCTACCATACTTTCATAAAGAAAACTTGAAAAGCTAGAAGGTAATTCATAACCTTGTATGTAAACCAGAAAAGTAAAAGACAGAAGGGTCATCTTTTTTAGATTTGTTTTTTATAGCATAAACACCAATAAACTGTGAGCTGAATATGAATTTTCTCCCAAATTACCTGTTTTCTAACTGCATGTCGACATATTCAACATACTAATCTTTTGAGATCTTATAGTTCAAGTTTTAGGAACGAAACAATTTCCCTACCTCTGTTTGCCAGTATTTCATCTTCGACTGGTGTGCAGAAATATGACTATCAATTTGTTCAGTTTTCAGCTTAATATTAAGAGCTTCCTTTCGAAGGGTGTGTTCATCATCCTGAATGTTTTTAATCTCCTCGAGTAAACCGCGGTGCTCCTCCTGAACTGCTGGCAATGCTTCCTAAACAGAAATGACCAAAAAAGTGCATGAATCTGTTTCCTACAAGAACATTACTGCTTTCTCAGGTTATAGATTTGTTTTCATTATGTTATTCACAGCGTTACTCTCCACAGTCCTAAGTATTGATGTAAACAAATACGTATTCTTGTATTTAGATCAGCCTAGTTCCTGAATTCTGGAATGACTGAAAATACGCTGCAGTTTTTATTTTCATTCCAGATTTGGATCAAACAAGTCCTACATTCGGATGTTTTTAGCTAAAAGGCAGTTTTAGAGAAAGACTGTCTCAAAGAAACAGCTTTGTATGGAAGAATTCCAGCCATCCTGGTTGTTTTCACTCACTCTTGTACATAAATCTAGATGGGAAACTGAAGTGTCACATAACTGGAGAAAAGATCTATAGTTAAGCAAGTTTTAAAACCAGTAATTTCTTCAGGGAAACTTGGTTTAAGATTTTTTTCTTAGCCTCAGAGAACTGGGTCAACAGATTTTTTCAGGTAAGTATAGAAAAAACAAAAAAGAACACCATTCCCATTCCCTGACCATGGTGGAATGCCACTCTGCAGCTGTACAACAAAATCTGCGAAGGCTAGAAGGCTGTAACTAGGATATGATAAGGATAGAACTCATCATTCTGATTTTTGTTGAAGGCCAGACTGCATACTAGGACTGTCTTGCCCTAATTTTACCCCCACCCCCGGCATCTGTATTTAAAGGCCAACTTTGATTAACGATTAAATAAAATCATTAATGTTGTATGAATGCCCACAATATACGGCGGGATACAGAAAATAATATTCTTTGCCATTTTATCCCCATGGGAATTTTTGGAGGATAAGTAGTAGAGTATCAGAGAAAAAGATACTCTAGACCAGCACTGTCAAGTCTGAGGCTTAAATGGCAAGGTAGCTTTTTGGTAGGTGGTTTCGGTTCGTTTGGTTGGTTGGTTGGTTGGTTTTTTTTAAATAAATGAAGATACTACCAGCTAATGCGGCCCCTTGCTAGGCCTGCCTGGCAGTCTAAGGATGAAGGCTGACAGACATCAGCCGTTAAAACAATTCTGGCACAATAACTACTATTGAAAATTTATTTCACAGACATCCTCTGTGAAAAAATACACTAAATTAACATGACACTTACTTCAGCTTGCTTGCGGTCATTTATAACCTCAATAGCTTTGCCTTCTAGTGCAGTCAGCTCTTCTGTTAAGTCTTCAATTTGTTTCTTGTTATCTTCAATTTCCTTCTCGGTGTGAAGAACAGACTCTTCAGATTTTTTCATGTTTCTGCATGGGTACCAAGATGTTTGTATAGCTCACACAAGTGCAAGTAGGACATAAGGTAATCTAGAAACACAACCTTGTAAAGATTGTTCAGTGGCTATTGACAACTAAATAGGAAGTGCTTATTTACGCCTCAACTCTCACACTCTTGAGATATCCAAGTAAAACAAAGTTGTCTTCCTTAAACATACAGCAGACAGACAGGCCTCATTAAATTACTTCATCTGCCCTTTCAGAGACAGTTTTGACATTTGTTATAAGTATTCATTATGCATTGTTAAGCTAACAAAAAAAATAATTCACATTTTATTTCCTGACATGTCTTACAATGAAATCAGTCTCCTCAGATTTGAACTGCTCCACTGCATGGCAATTAAATGCTATTTTGAATCTTTATCCTGAAAGATTGCATTTCAGCTATAGGCAAGTATTAACAGAAAAAAACAAAATAAACGTGACTTTTTCATCTTCCTATTTATAAACTAAAGATTTTATTTCCCTTTACCTCCTTGACACAAGCAACATTTACAGTATTAGACATGCAACTGAAAATTAAGATTTTCAGGTCACAGAATTTTTAGCTATGGAGACTGCTTAAAACAAGCAAATGTCCTGCAGGCATCGATGCCAACAGATGCAGCTATTTGAAGGCTGACATGACTCTCCTTGGTCAGATTTCACTAAGCTTTCTAGGTCTTTGATCCTTTGCCTTTAAAGCACAGTAATTAACAAAGATTATGGTTCTTAATTAAGAACCAGTCTCAGTTTGAAAGGTTATGACCTCCTCCCTCCAGGCTTCCTCTAGCCATGAAGAGGTGAAAATCATCTCTTCTAGCCTGACAAATGCCACCGCCACCGCCCAAGATCTGACTAATCAAACAGGAATTGCAGCAATAGACAATTACAGACCAAAGCTTTACAGCCCAGCAAGCCATGTCTGCCATACCTGTTCGCAGTCTTGACTGCCACTTGGGCTTTGGTTATAGCTGAAGTACATTCGTCAATGTCTTTGTTGATCTTATCAAGTTTGTCTTGTTGTGCTTTAAGTTTATGGTTATTGATATCCATTATGAGGTTATGTAATCGTTTAACTTCATTTTCTATTTTACTTGCTCTCTCAGCAACGCAGTCATAGTCTGTCGATAAACAAAACTGAGTTAAGGTCATCATGCTGTCCCTAGGAACACTGGCCTCCTGCAACACGTCACAATTTAAGTGATAAAAAGCTCTGCTGTATTAATATATTGAGAAGTGTACGTATTTCTTCATACTATGAAAAACGGGGTTTTTTTTCACTGTGGCAAAAAGAAAAAAATACCACCCACATCTTTCTGACACTGTTACACTACCAAGCCTTTTTTGGTGGAAACCACAAAAAATTTTAGTTGGATTACTTGATATATCTAAGATAAATACATGAGATAGTACATAAGAAGCTATTCCAAACTTCATTCTTTGCATTTTTTTAATGGAAAAATGCTCAGAGGTTAAATTTTAAGAACTGGCCACTAACCATTGCTTAGTAACTGGTGTTACCGTGTGGTTACTACAGCATGCAGAATAATAAGATAGCCTACTCTACCTTCAAGGTAAGTAAGTTTCCTTATTTAGCTTCTATTTAAAACTCAACAAAACCACCTTAATACGTTGAACAGCTTTCAAAAATAACACGCATAGCACTTTAGCATTCTAAAGGCAAAACAAAGTCCCTCACTAAGTTTGCTACAGATTTAATTTCCTTTTGGGGACAGAAGCGGTAGAGCAGAGGCTTGAAATGTGGCAGGCAGTCATCTCTCCAGAGAACACAGGTTTGCGTCTCTCCATTATTTGGTACAAATATTAAGAGAAAATATTTGTAACATCAAACTTCAGTGTGATTGAGGAATCATACATTCATACTTTCCTGATGCTATACTGTTCAAAAGAGGCACAGAGAGAACAGTAGTACATATTCTTTTTCCTAAAATGCTATGAAAGAATTGTGGGGGGAAGGGAATGATGTTTTACTATGCTCCTATTATTCCCTGCACAAGAAATACAAAGCAGACAAGGTTTACTTTACAAAGCTACCAGTTTCTTCAGAGAAACTGTTACTCAAGTTCTCAGAATAAACAACCTTCACAAAAAGCACAGGGGTGCAGCGTGCCCACAACAGAATACAGGGTAGTAATTTTAAAGTCACATAATAAGCCAGTCAAGGCACAGCAAAAGCCTTTACCTCCACATGAAGAATTCTTACCCTTAATTAAACTAAGCTTCCCTATGAATCTGTATGTAATACAGCCACCAAAATCTAACCAAATAAACGAACCCCCTAAAATTAATGTTTACTTTAGCTTGACTCAAATATGAACTTGAACAATTGCAAAAAAAAGAGTTTTAACATCCTTATCTCTAGAAGCACTTTTTATTGCCCTCCTCAGAAGAAATGAGGTTCCAAACCAAGATCCAGTACCGTGCTGCTAATCTCAAAGAACAAAGTTTTAACCATCCATTCCTGTATTAGTTAAAGAACATGACTGCAATTTTTATCTGTAATCCCCTCTCCAGAAAGCCTACCTTTTTTATAACTGTTACGGGTTTTTTCCAATTCTTTCTGTTTGTTTTTGTCTGGAGCAGCAGCAATTACATTAGCTTCAAGTTCCTTAACTTGGGTTGTTAGACATATTTCTTGTTCAGACAAATTCTATAGAAAACACAACTGTGTTAGAATCCTGTACTTTGAAGAGATCCTTGACACTAAAACAAGGACTATGTTAAGCTAAGGCTGAGAAGTTATGCTCCTGCACATTGCTGGAGAAGCCAGATACTGTTCCAATAATAAACTTGCTCACCTGGATACTTGCTTTATACTTTTCCAAAGTATTTCTCATTTCCCAAACATCTTGGTACAGTTTTCTTATGTCTCCTTCAAGTTGTAATTTCTCTTCTTCATACTGTACTGCTCTTTTAGAATCTTTCTCCAGTTGAGATTCCATTTTACTGACCTACACAAAGATGAGATATGATCATTTGCCTAATGTCACCACTTCACGGCAAGGTCTTATTCATGTGCTTGACAGTCTATGATCTCTCAAAATACAAGAAAGTGGAATAAAAACTTGAAAATTTGCTGTAGCTGGACACAAAATGGGAGACTGACTGCTGAGGAGATCAGTGATAATAGTCAAAAACAAGAGGAGCAAGCATAAGAAAAATCAAGTTGAAAAATCCTTGTCAAAATAGCTTGTAACGGAGAATTATTTTAATGAAATAGAAGCAGATGTAGATAAGCTTCAAAGGCTTAAGTCAGAATGGTGAAGGCAGAAAGCAAACCACACGCAAGCAGAAGCTAGAAGCAGTTTTTAATATAGGTAAAATTTGACGCTTGTGGTTCCTGTTGTAGCCTGCTGTTAAGAAGACAAGCTTTTGCACATGGTAACTGGCCAAGCGACCAAGCCTTGCAATTCACCTTCAAGAGCAAAAGGAATAAGGACACATTAGAGATCTCAGCCCATTTTCTGTTTTTACACACAGAGAACTAACAGCTGCAGATTATCAATATACTTGTTTACTTGGAGCTGTCCACTACGCTAGACAGGTATAGAGCCAAAACTCTCGAAAGTGGAGAAATGAAGTTACAGCTACTAATCTTTACAAAATGCCACAGTATCTCTCATGGATGGAACAGAAAACAGTACATAAGTCTGTCTCTTGGAGAGAACACACAACAAATAAATCTGAAGTGTGGAGACCAGAAATAGCAAAGTCCCTTAATTAATAAGAACTCAATATGAGCTGCCTTATGTATTTATTGGCCCTTTACAAGGCCAGGACAGTAACGCTTTGTCCATGAGATTAGCTCATTAGTTCTTTAAGAGTACAGCATTATCTGAAAAGGCTTGACAAAAAAAAAAAGCGTGGTATGTCAAACTCTCCAGGGTTTGCAGAATTGTATCTTTTCTTGGCCAGTGCAATCCTGTTTTCCAAGCTGAGTGAAGGTGAAACTACAGACGACAGATGAGAGGCGAATAGATAGATATTTTAACCTCTCGGTGATAAAACCAAAAAGCACAGAAACGTCAGCAAAGGCAGTGACATGGTTATCTCCTCCAGCAGAGAAATCCCATAGAGAGAACCTTACAGCTGAGATTGATTTTGAAGTTCTCCAATTTGAAAGTATTTTCATGTAAAAACCACGAACTACTGCTTCAGTGTCCTTAGCAAAAGTCCAACCCTTGTGTTGGCTTATAGCTCTCATTCCTAAAGAGCAAACGTTCCGTCTTCTGTAGCGAAAGGACTGATGTCAGGAGCCATGGTTTACTTGACAGATACACAGGCGAGTTTGTCTTCTTGAAGAGGTACTAACACTTTGATCACAGTTAAGTTGATCAGCAGGTACTAGGCAGAAAAGACCCAGGCTACAACTGTACTAAATAAAACTACAGGCTAAAACCTAAAAGAATTCAGAACAAAAAGCAAGCTGTATCTTTATTTTCTAAAACATTCTCAAAATACAAACTGGAAGGAAAGCTCTGCCACTCCTTGCCAAATCTTACAAGGACATAAAATGAAGGACTCAACCTGTCTTTTCTTGCTCTTGAGTTTGTGTATGCTGCTCTGCAGCTTAATTGTTCCTTAAGCTCAGTATCTTCAATCAGTTTCCAAGCTAAAGGCAGAACTATGAGAGTAAGAATTAAGTAATAGGCATATGGTAGCTGGGCTGTGAACAACTGCACTTAAAAGCGATATAATCTATGCTAACCTGGGGAATTTTAGCTTTATAAATCATTGTTAATGTATCTTGCATCACAGATTGTTAGCTACTCATACAGATTTCAAAGAAAATAGCACATGTATATAAACTGCCAGAACATAAGGAACTCTGATGAAATTCCACTTTTAATTAAGATTATGTACCAACCTCTTCTTCTGAAACATCCATTATGACTGAGGGACCCATTCTGCCCTTAATTATTTTACTCCCACCACCAGTCATTGTTCCTAGAGTAAGAGAGATGAAAAGAAGTTAGCAAGCTTACTGTGCTTAGATGTCATCTATAAAGTGCTTAAAATATAATCTCAAGTTTACACTTAAATACCTGACTGTTCAATGACCTGTCCTTGCATCGTTACCACCCTCCACCTTTTATCTTTTCCGAATGCCACTCTGGTAGCATCTTCCAAGTTATTAGCTACTAGAGTATCACGTAAGGCGAAGTAAAAAGCCAGGCGAATCTTCTTGTCTTCTACTTTCACCAGATCAAACAACCGAGGAATATTTTCAGGAGTTGGGACTTTTTCAGATGCTTTTTCCCATACAGCCATCTACATCAAAGTGATAGATAAATGAAAGAGATTCCTTAGGCCAAATTACGAGTTAATTTCATTATTCTAAGGTATGCTAAGACTTTAAAGCAAATTCAAGCCCGTTGCAATTACCAGTCAAGCTTCCTTCCTTGGGGATCTCTACTAACTTCCAGTTTAATTATAAAATCAGGTAACTCATTGTTCTCTTTTATAGTTTTCATAGTTTACAGTTGCTAGATCACTTGGATTATTAAGTTTGCTAATTTGTTAAAAAAAACCCTAAATGTAAAAATAGGCACGCCGAACATTTGTTGTACACATAGGTTATCTAAAAACCTTGTAATTCTCTGTAAATAAATGTTATCTGCCAGTAGAATGTTTTAAGGTACCAACATATTATATTTTAGTTTTGGCTGTATTAATACATACACAGTGTAATTATTCACATATAATACATATTTATACACACACATATCAATACATTATACTTATACAGTATGAATACTATGTACAGTAGGACAAATCAACAATTTGTTTTGCCAAAGTGCCAGTACTTACTTTGTCCAGGGCTATAAATGTGGCAATTCCAATTTTTCCCGCCTTTAAGAAATTCACACATTTCTGTGCAGTATCAATTGTATCAACAACGATGTCGTCCAAGGCACCGCAAGACGATGAAATAGCAACATCATACTTCTCATTGATAGCTCCCAAGTCTCCCTAATAATTGAGGGTTGCAGGGGGAGGCAGAAGTACACTGATTAGCTTGGCATCAATGTTTTCTTCTCTTGGTATTAAGAAATAAATGACAAAAACTTCACACAAAGTGAAATGAGATGAAAACAAATTATAAAATGATTTTCTGTGAAAAAACTTGAACCTTAATTAGTATTTGTAAAATAATACCACACCTGCCTTTCCTGCACACTGCTGTTTATGTATTTCTAATGTACTTACTCCCATAGCAGAAATTCATATACCCAAGCTTCAAAAGTGGTGCTTCTGGTAGAGCAATGAGGTAGCCTTGATTTATTTACTGTAGGCAAATGTTAAATTGTATATGCTAGCATTTTGGAGAGACAGTCTGGCCTAAAAAAATAATTTCATGTGTTCCGTATATGGTTTTACTGTTGGTGAGCTGGGAAGGACCCAGCAAGTCATACACTTCTGTGTGCTGTCCTGCAGTGATCTGAAAAACAGGTATGGGGGTTTCATCACCTTTGGAAAATTCTTGTTCATCGGCAGAGAAAAACAGCATGCACAGCCAACTGCGAGTTATTCAAGAACAGATTAATCTCACACTCCTCTCTGCGGCAAGTGATAACAGTATGAGACAAAATTCATGCCAGCTGTGCTAGACAGTGGTCTGCTGCTGTTAGAACTTCATCTTTTTTAAACAAGTCTATACACACATTTTTCAAATGTACATTACATAGACTAATTTTTCTGAAGCAGAGATAATTTTCCTTGGATGAGCAGGTAGGGGAAAAAAAGAGAAAACTGCAGAATACAAAAATCACACTTTTGCATTTAGCGATATGCATTAGCACCAGTTCAGTGCTAGTGAAAAAAAAGGAATGAAGAACTCTACTCCAGCTGCAAGTTTTCAGAACTTTAAATCAACGCTGCTTGGAGAGAACTGATAACACTCAACTTTTTGCTATGACATAGCTTTCCTTTGTCTTCGGAAACAATATTACTCTTTTGACTTGACATGTATGCAAGTAAAACAAGAGGAAATTAACAGCAAAGAGATCATCAAATTTTATAACTTTTGGAGGGGGAAAAAAAGTGTACAATTCCACATGAAGTTACATACAAGTTGGAAGATTTTTTTTTAAGTTCCATGGCAGTCCTACCAAGTGTGTGGTTACTGACCGACTCTACCTTCTGTGGCAGCAGAAGGTAAAAAGCACTACTCCACACTACCTCTCCAGCACGTATGTTCAAAGGAATCAGAATCGCTACAGCTGTCAGCCATACCCAAACACAGGAGCACAGGCAGGACCAGAGCATGGACAGGTTTACAAGATGTTAGTATTCCTGGCTTGAGGATATTACCATAGAGACTGCAGCTAAGTGATTTAGCTTAAATATTAGCCCACCAAAACACAAAGCTTTCTCATGGCCATTGCTTTTACTCTGTGCTGAACACAGGAACCTCAACAATCTTCTCTTTTAAATTTATAACAAGTCCATAAGATTTGCAGCTCTGCTGTCCGAATTCATAGCACCAGAGCAGAGAATTTTACCTTTCAGTTACTGAAATACCACTCTGTTCCTATAATGCAGGGGTCCTCAAACTACGGCCCGTGGGCCGGATACAGCCCCCCAGGGTCCTCAATCCGGCCCCCCGTATTTACAGAACCCCCCGCCCCCCCCCCCCCCCCCTCTGCCGGGGGTTGGGGGGGGAAACCAAGCAGCTGCAGATGAGTGCCTGCCACTTCATCCACACGCCGGCCCCCTGGTTAAAACATTTGAGGACCCCTGGCATAAAGCTTAAGACAATAATAGTCTTCTAAAATTTACCAGTCTTCCATATATTCCACGAATATTTCCAGATTTCTTCTGTTGAAGCAGAGCCTCAAGCACTTTTCCTCGACTGCGACTTTGTGATAAAGAAATTTTGGCTTCTTCTACTTTTTGACGCAGGTTTCGAACAAGATCCTTAGCACCCAATTCTTCTCTTTTCAGATTCTCAAGCTCTTTCTCTTTCTAATGGTTAAAAGAAAGAGATTGTCTTAGCCTCACAAAAACTACTGTATTTAGGGAGTCTTAGATTCACGATTGTGTAGGCAATGATACCAGCCACTGAAAGTGGAAGTAGCAAACATTTATCAGAAGAATGGCTGGTATATGGATACACTTTGGCTACTATTTAGTACACTGACACAAATACAACAGCTTATGAAATCATGAATCAGGCTTAGGACAAGGTAGCGGGACCTTTTTTCTTTGGGGAATGAGATAAGAGCAAGCAGTGAAATTCGAAGAAAGCTCAGAAACACAGCCATTTATTTATCTTATCGTGTCTCATTATGACATTTAAATAGATCCTCTTGCAGGGATAGGTAGGATTTCATTTTAGTGCTTAACGTTAACATTTGCTGAACCAAAAGTAACTTTGAAATCAAATACTTCACTAGTTAACTGAGTATTAGAATATATAGAATACAGTTTTTAAATGTTATTTTATTTGAGACAGTTTTTTGTTTATTTTCACCACGATTATTGCTAAAATTAAGAGTGAAACTTTGGTTTGTGTGTTGCAACATTGTGTTGTGACTCAAAGATATACGAAAGTCAAGTCTCACCTTCTTCAGTTCCTGTTCAGCTTGGGGTAATTTTATATCTATTTCTTTGATAGCAGCTTTCCTTTCTTTAAGAGTTTTTGAAGCAGTCATCAGAGCCTCCTTTGCCTGATTTAACTGAGACACAGCAGTATTATGACAGCTGAGATAGATATCAAGCTCTGACTGGGCTACATCCATCTTTGAACGTGCTTCATTCACTGCTTTACTAAACTCCATGAGCTCTTTCTCTTTGCTCTGCAAAAATTGACAATGTTACAACTACAACCAGACAACTGTGGGATTTACAGCATCAGTCACACTGTATGAAAGAAAGAGGAAACAGGCATGTTTTCTTACAAGCTCTCCTGTCAGCAGAAAACCGTTATGTTGTCTAGAAGAACAAGTATTTTTTAATCTATTAACATTCTGTATGGAAATTAAATAAGGCATTTTTCATAATTATAAAAAACATCAGAGAATTATCACAGAACATTTCTATACCAGCTTTGTATACTTTTCTCAACTGGAAGTTGGGAGGAGCCCTATGCATGTGCTAACTTAGAGAGCAAATGGAGAAAACACGTTTTCAAGTACTGAAAATAAGCCCCCAAATTTACAGGGTAAAATTCCAGCCTCCAGGTGTTTAGTGATTGCACAGGTAATATCAACAACAATAACCAAGCGTTGTAGCATTGTCTACTAATTCAAAGACAGACTACAGCTGCACAAAAGGCTCGGAACACACCATTTCAAAATCTGCTTACTTATTTATGCAACATATTGGCTTAAACATTTTGATGGGAGAATAAATTAAAGCATGTTCAAATAATGAAAGTGTAGAATTATTTAATCAGCATATATGAATGATATTTGATTTTACACGATCACTATATAAAGCAGACAACTTAATGAGAATGATTTAGCTCTGATTATAAATTCAAAATTAATTTCCCAGTTAAGATCCATTGAACTAACACATGAAACAGTGTATTTGTCATATAAAATAGCATTTTATGACTGTCTTGTGAGCATTTAATTTGTAAGTGTAAATACTTATGCACATCAGTTAATACAGAAAATGTACTAAGTCAAAACAGTTCAAACCTCTTTTTCTTCCTGAAGCCCTCGTGTTTCGTCCTTAAGGCTATCCATAACCTGCTTGAGTTTTTCTTCTTCTGCCTCTTTTGCCTTTTCAAGAAGCTCTTTCTTAGATGTTGCTTCACTGATAGCTTTTTCACTGTTGGAATGTAGCTTTTTCAATTCTTCTACCTATACAAGGAAAAGACTTTTAACTTCCTCTTCCACTGAAAAAAAAGTTGCTCCTTATCTTTAAACCCTGCCTTTCAAGTGCTATGTGGAAGTCACAGGAGGCATAAGCCCTAAGGAAGCTCAGGTGTTTTTCTAGGGTAAGATACACTGTGGCTCTAGCAGGAGGCCTGGATTTTATTTGCAAAGTGTGTTCAGTTCTAGAGCCCATCCAGTGAGACGCAAGCCAGAGCAGTAAAAAAACATTTTAATGACTCAAGTCATTAAAACACAGTAAGGCTTAATTCTTAAATACCTACTTTCAGAAGGCCAGTCTTAATCCAGAGTGATTTAAGATCTATAACAGCTGGCACCAACCATCTTGGTAAAAAATATCCACTAAATTAACCAAATGAACTAGGAAAATGGAAAAAAAAAAGTTTTGCAAAGGTAGTAACTGTGAGAACATGCAACATTCCTGTAACCTCAACAAACATGATAAAAAGATGCTTTGCAAACCATGAGACCTCCCAACAGAGAAGCAACAGGAAAGCTTCTAACTTTGCTTTTAGACAGAAAACAGCCTGGTGTACTGCTGGCCAGTCTTCCATAGTAAGATATGCAACAAGCAATGCTTTAAGCGAGAATAATGCATTCCTTCAGTAAGTGATTTGCAAACAAAATCCCTACCCGATTTAAATGACATAAAATATCTGATTAAAAAAAAAACAACAACATACTTTTCCATCTTTGTTGCACAAAGTACAATTGGTGTCCTTTGCTATTTTATCCTGGCTGCACAAAGATGTTCTCAACTAGAGCAACCAACTATCCTTCTTTAAGTAAATCAAGTTGTAGTTCACGCTACCTTTTCTTTGTCCTTTTCAAGTTGCTTCACCAGTTTTTTAGCACTGCTTTTGGCATGTTTTAGAGTTTCCCTTGCTTTAACATCCTGCAAATCCAACTGAGTAAATTTTTCTTTATTTTCCTCTATGTACTTTGCAATTGTATTCATTTTCCTGAAGGGAAAAAAAGAAAGTCTCATCTGTTCCATACCCTATAAAAATAAGGCCAACACAACTTGACTTAGTAAGTAAGCATATAGAATTTAAACCAATACTACTCAGCCTTCTGTCAAAAACAACACCCAAGACTTACTGTATTCACAGTATTTTCCCTGGGGAAGCCATGTTTCATCAGGAAAAGATCAACTAACAAAGCAATATTAAACGTATGTTCAGAAATTTTATTTTTTTGCTGATAGAATTTATAATTCACATCTCTCACAAATAACTTACTATGATCACAGAGGATGAGAAGTTTAATATTGCAGCTGGATTGGAGATAGGCACCCAGGCAAATCAATTTCAGAGAAACACAATCTAGGCATAAGATTCATAAGGGTACCAGAAAAAAAATTATTAACATCCATGTACCCAAGTATTATGGTCATATATCTAAAAAGCTGAAACAATCTCCAATTATTTTTTGTACAGTTAATATTAAAAAGTATGTACTTTAAAATTAATTTTAAAAATCGGACATTTTCTTATTGTAGTTGTGAATATTACCCAGATTTCTGCAAAAGAAGCAACTGCAGAACCAAATCAAACCAATGAGAAATTGTTTTACATATAGTTTTGTGCAAAAGACCATTTAATCCCTGCCAGGGAATGTTTAGATATACTGTAAATGACTCTGCTCATCAGATAGCTGTAAGTTTTTTGTAGAAGAACTACTGAAAAACCCAGCTGTGCTCCCTGTGTTTGATCATCTTCCCATGCAACTACTGGATATTTCTGCTCTCTCAGGTTTGTTCCCCCACACCCCCGCCCCGTAATACAACCACCACTGCCTTTTCTGAAAAACCTGTTAACTCCAATGCCACATATGCAGAACATATAAACCACAGTACTCTTAGCTTTAAAATCCGTACCTAAAGTACTTACTTTTCAAGTTCTTTCAAAGCTTTATTCTTGGTTTTCATTTTGTCTGCAAGTTTACTACTCTTCTCATTAACTTCCTTTGCTTCTTCATTAATTTTTTCTTTCTGCATTTCTATATCATTTATTTGTTTCTTCAGGTCATAGCTAGAAAAACAGAAAAAAACCCAAAACTCCACTTTTTTTCCATAAAGCTAACATAATGAATATATATTTCCAATATTAAATGTAATTTAAAGTGATTGTGTGAAGTATTAAATGCAATACTCATTATCAAGTAATCTTACCAATTTAATACAGAACACCAAGGAAATTTAACAATTTAGATACTTCATATGAAAACAGTTGTTAAATGATCTACATGAGATTAATTTGCCAGACTACTTTGTAAAACACTGAAAGCAGGTTTTTTTATTGTTGGTTTGGGGTTTTGTTGTTTTTTTCGTTTGGGTTTTTTTTAAAAGGATTTTGTGAAAATGGTCTCAAACTTAAAAACTTTTAACTTCATAACTTGAAACAAAAGTCACTAGCCACATGCTATTCAACTAATTTTGAAGGAATGATACAGCTGTTAAGAAATGCAAGATACTTGCAATTAGAGATACGGAAGCAGAGTTTAACATCACCACTACATTAAAGCCAAATCAAAACTTCAGAGAATTACTTACATATAGTATTGGCAGATATGACTCTTTTCTTTAATCATTTTGTTCTCCAAGCAAAGAAATTCAATGGCTTTATTCTTATCTGCTTCCAAGGCATCCTTTTCTTTTTCCACCATTTTAACCCTATTTAACTAGACAAAACAAAGAGTCAGAGCTGACTTTACTGCTAGTACTACAGAAGAACCAACCATGAGGAGAAAAACCCCAGACCCACCCTTCGTAGCACAGGTGTCCTCTGGAGAGATGGTGTTCAACAATTAACTCTGCAAGGCAATGTAGCACTGCAAGCTTTCTGAGGTAACAGATCACAATTTCTGCAGCAGAAACTATCCTCTTAGGGCAATCCATTAATACTAAAAAGGGATCCTACAGATACTAGGAACAGCTCAGGCAAATCAAGGAAAAATGTAGGTGAGAAATAGAGCAGTTATACACAGTCATATATGCTGTTACCTATATTTCAACTTTTTGACTAGCCCCTTTTAAGTTAATTCCTGCAACTACATGTCTTGTTTTCCTTCCCAGCCTTTAAAAAAAAAAAAAAAAAAAAAAGATGATGATGGCAACATATTAGGATTTACAAAGGACTCCCAAGTAAAGAGAACTCTGATATTATTTAGTATTTTCAGAACTCAATACAACAATAAAATGTTATGAAAGCAAGTTCTGCAACAGATCTACATAGCTCAAGTCACAACTAATCTTCTGTATTTTTAAGCTTCTTCATACAGCTGTGCATGCCTCACCTCACCATGCTCTGCCTCCTTCTTCCTTTCCTTTTCCTAGCATGTGAGAGGTTTCCCTGCTGCTCTCCCATTTGCTATTTAGCGATAGGAGTCAGGCAGATAAAAAGCCCTATCTGGATATATTCAGATAATCTGTTCCTCTATTCAGTCCGAGAAGCATTTAATGCATGCAGATATGATCAAAGAGCGTTTAGCAGGTAAAATCCTGTGTTCCAACTCAAGCATTCAAAACCTTTGGGAATCAAAACCCAACAGCACTTTAAGTGTTTAAAGAAGGGCAAGTGATGTTGACTGCCCACTTTAGAATGGAGAGAAACAACAGATGCGATAAAGATAACCCAAGCCTCTGTTAACGTTTTCTAGAAAACTCCAGTAATGAAATACTGCAAGCTTTTTTTTTATTTATAATTCAAGCAAAATTTTGTGACTCACCTTTTCTCCTCTCTGTTCATTTAAAATCTCTACTCTGCGACACAGAATCTCAATAGGCTCTTTTAGTCGTGCGGATCCTATTAAGTCTTCTAAATATTCAAGCATGCCTTCATCATGTTCAGTCTGGCCTTTCGGTTTCATCAATGCGATCTGCTCAACTTCCCCCTTGAAAAAGAAGTTTCATGTTTTCTAAATTATTTTTTTTTCTGGGGGAAAGGGTTAGCATTCTGAAAAAATACAAACATCTTTGCAATGCAGCTATATGACCATCCTCTAGCATCGTAAAAACAAAACCAAAAAAAATCTAAAGTGTCTATTCAGAGTAGCAATACATTTGCGAAAACACAGATCAAAATGAACAAAAATTTCCTCGGAGTGCATAGTGGTGATGTGTGTGAAAACCAGCATCTCTTCTGAAGCCAAACATTCAGGTCTATTTCATTTCTCTACGGTTTCAAAATGTATTTCCCCAGCCTAAAAAAAGAAGAGAATAAAGCATGCCCTCTAGGTCACGTAGCACCTAATAGTCTTAAGATAGTTTAATCAGGATTGAAGTCCCTGAAGGGTTCTTTTTAGAAAACAGAAGGTCCATAAAATCATGTCTGATGGACGAACTGGACTTGTAATTCATATAGCTGAGTCTTCTTTGTTGGAAACAGAAAAACATTATTTTAGTATTAGGCTTCCTTCTTTTAACTTTCCTTTATGTACAGCATCAACTTTAAATTATTAACCTGAAGAATAGCAATAACTTGATTTTTATAAAAATAAGAATTAGAAAAGACTAAACGAAGACAAGGACTGTTTATTTTACCGATGCAAACATTAGCCAACAACAACAAAAAAATCCACTATCTACATTTTATGCTTAGGACAGCAGAGTAGCATGAAATGTTTTAAAATACTGATTAAGTTTTGTAAATTGCATGGTCATACATCAGAAGGTGAAGACATGCAATTGAATATACAAATATGAAAATGGTATCCTGGAGCAAGAATTGATGTGACAGATGCTGCACATATCAGCGCAAACTGAGTAAAAACTACTCGTCCTTCAAAAACCTGGTAGTTATGTACATAGCAAGAGACAACTTATTTGTAAGCCAGATAGCCGATAGTGCGGAGTACCTGCACTGGCCTTTGTGACATTTGTGGCATTTTTAAATGCATGAAACAAAAACTAATTGGATTTGATTTAGTTTTAGAACAAACAAAATTCAAAACAAAACCAAAATTTATATCCCAGTATGTGAGCTATGTATGCAAAAAACCTAAAGTTTATATCCACAAAGTGAGAGTATAGTTAAGAATTTAGTTGTCATTGTTGGCTGCATGTTGAGCTTGAGCTGACAGCTAAGACTCTACAAAAGCACAGGTAAGGAAGAATTTTAACAACGTACAGGAGGAGGGACGATTAATGAGACTGCTGGAGAACCAGGAAGAGCAGTCACAGAAATCAACGAAGGGCAGAATTCCTGGGCGAGCATTGTAAATCAGACCTGTAACCAGCTGAGGAACCTGAGGGTAAGGGACTCCCGAATGTTAGCTAAGGAACTAGGATTTTTTGCGAAAGGGGTTTTGCTACCCGTGCTCAGTACACAATGACACCTAGTGGCCCTATGTTTCTTCCAATTGGTAAATCCCATTCGGTTGAGTAGAAGGGGGGGGGGAAGTGAAGTTTTAAGTCTTTCTTGCATGCAAGTCCTTTGTTAGCATAAACACAGGAGGCAGAGGATTTTTTTATTTATTTAAATTTCTAGAAGTTAATGCATCTAAGCTTTTATTTTTCTGGTAGTTACCATTCCTAAAAAGTATCAGCAGGTTTGAAAAGACAAAAAAACAATCCAACCTTTATTTCTTATACATCTCAAAAAGCCAAACAATTAGTTTTCCAACAATTGCAGTTGTATTATATACAATTCCAATTACGCATTTGCTCCCTTGCCATGAAAGCATGTTTTCTCTGCCAAAAAACACCTGTTAGTGAGACACTGCTTACAGGTAGGAAACTGTGTAGCCGCCTACATTTCTGTGGAATTGTTGTCTCTATGTTGATTCTCCTTGCATTAAAGCATTTCCTCTGTTCACATCCAAGAAAAAGCAATCACAGAAAAGATACTTAATTCCTGTGCTGAGCATCAAGTCTAAGGATTTCCTACACTGCATATATATCCCCTCAAGTTAGGTGCTGCTGTAAACCACAGAACTACCCTGGATCTAACACAAGGCACGGGTATTAGGGACAAGCAAGGAACAGAAATCAACTGTATTTATGATCTGGCTAAGTATAATTAACCATGTTCAAGTCACAACCATCTAAGAAAGATAATGTAGTGAGGATTCTCCATAGCTCACTAATGTAATGGAATATAACTACAAATATGCTTAATGATCTAGTCAATAATGAAATTTAATCCCATTGTGTCAAATTCTATTACCTTGTAATTTAAGAAAGCAGGGGTATGGTTGTCGAGGTGGCAAATAAATACATTACCACACAACCAGGAATTACTGGTGACTTCAGTTAAGACCATATGGTACAATAACACTTTGAAAAGTTGAATTGAGCACTGTTGAGAACATAACACACAAATTGAACTTGTCAGGCTAGCTACTGTCAATTTTATATGCAATTCCTGTGCTTCACCATAGGCAAGCACTTTTAAAATTACATATTCTTCATCTTATGTAAAGAGATGTAGACAGACTACCTACTTCCAATTCTCGGATTCTTTTTTTTTTATCAAGGGTAAAAAGGAAAATTTAGAAACTATAAACAGTAACTGAATAAGAAGAGTATTAAGTATTATTTGTTATTTACCAAGTTAATATATTAAGAACACTTAGAAGAATATTATGAAATCTGTTTAGCCCACCCCTGTAGTTAACGTATTAAGAAACAAAAAGGTTTCCAGCTATTTTAATTGATAAAGGAGACTGAGGAAGTTGTACCTGCTCTTCTTGCTAGTCACCACAACGATTAACAAGAGAAAAAAACACATTTTACAACTCTGCATTCTGTAAAACTTGATAGTCGATTTAACTATTCCCTAACTTCTTAACTGTGCTTATTACTTGACCCATTATTTGAATTATGTAAAAAAAACCCCACCCTAAAAATACAACCTTGCTCATTTATCTAGCAACTAATCTTTCGAAATACAAACAGCGTTTCTGAAAGTGAAACTAAGAAGGCAACAGGCAGACATTTGTTGAAAAGGAAACATGTTTGGACATGCTTAACGTAACTTTCACACCTAAATTTAAAAGTGTCTCAGAGACCACCAAGAAATCTCTTTATTTGCCTCAATTATCTTCTGCTAGTTCACAGGCATGGATTCATGAGGGAGAAATGTGAAAAAAAAACAACAGTAAAAACAAGTAAATCCTCTGTTCAGTTGAGAAGACAATCAAGATGGATGTCAACACCAAGACAGTGGTGACACTGGCAGACAGCTAGCAGAGGAAACATCCACAAACATTAAGTAATCACTGTATGAAAAAACATCAAATATCCACTGAGTATTTTGGGAAGGCTCCACGTTCGGTGCAAGAACTCTAAATGGAATTACAAACCCAATTTCAGTTTCTGCATCGTGCATGAAGTCATCTACATCAGACTGAAGTTTTCACTGGGATGGGGGCACATCACTAGTAACAGAGGTGGTCAACCCAAACACTGTATAACAAACATACATCTAAATAACAGCTTCTACAAAATGCCTCAGCTTAGTTACAGAAAACATGGGTACACTGTAATAGAGAACACAAGTTTATCTGTGGAAAAATTTCTAAGCAATAAAGTTGATTGACCGCTGGGCAAATAAAGAGAAACCTTGCTTGACAGCAGGATACGAAGTTATAGAAGGGCAAGAGCCATTCTCATTTGAAAGCCATCTCCTCTAGTGAAAAGTAAGAACAACAACTTCAAGGAACTTGGAAGCTGGAGATTACGCCTTCCTTGGCATAGCCGAACTTTTGAAGAGGTGAATTATTTTTCAGTGTCATGAAGTTTAAGATACTTTCTACATTTAAATTTCTATTGTGCATAAAGGAAAAAGCTTTAAAGCAAGTAAATTGTAAAAAACCTTCAAAAACCAGTGTAAGAATTGCTCATAGTGAAATTAACCATTTGAAATTGATGACTGTTGAGACTACGAGAGGGTCAGCATTAGCACAGGGTGAAGCAGCAGCACAAAATACACCGGCCAGGAGTGCCTGGGCTTGTGCCTCCTGCGTTCAAGCCCATGCCGATGCCATGGGTGGATGCCCATGAAGATGTCCGGTGAACTGACAGAAGTGGCAACACCATCAGAATATTCTATTACTATTTTAACTTTATGAGGCTGCCAAATCAAGGGTCTATCTATTTTTAAGTCCCATGCATTTCAGTGAAAGTTACGCTTTCATCCTAGGAGTATTTTAGGAGCATTGTACATTTAATGTAAGACATTGATGACAGACAGAACTCATCAAATTTCTGTGTTGCATGCACACTCTTCTGCATTCATATTAAAGATGTCCTAGTTCTAATGTGCATTTTAGTCTAACAGTGCAGCCAGCTGGCTTAAAGAGCCACGTTCCATTGCTGTATGCAATTTCCTAGAGGACATTTGCAAGAGGCAAGAATTTCACCTCCAATATAGGTCTAAAAAGGTGGGACAATAAAGTCTTTAAACTATTTACTTCATTTCTTGGAGCTACTACAATTTTCTCTGAAATTATACATTCTTTTCTTAAAACAACCGATCCTCTCAGAACAGAAAGCTTTTAATTTGAGTTTATCCAATGTTTTCTGGTATATAAAGATTTGAATTTTAAACAAGGTTATCAAACCACTTGATAAGGCAAAGTTTTGACCTACTCATTAAACTGCCTTTCTGCAACTCTTACCACTGGTCTTGAAACAGGATACTACTTTTCAGTTCTGCAGATAATTCCTGTTTGTTGCTCTTGGCAGACAGTAGCGTTATGTTCCAGCAACCCTCCTTTACATTTGAGAGTAAGGTCTGTGGACTGAAGCACTAATTCCAATGCTCAGAAGTCTGAACAGCATAATGCGCTAATCCCAATACTGACATTATCCAGCCTCAAATGGTGATAAACCGTATCCGTTGGTACTTTGTGCGGTGTACAATAGTAGTTCAGTCTGCAATTGTGCTAGAACTGGAATTACAGAGTTTCAGAATACAGCTGTCAGACTCTGTTTTAAAATGGTGCTATGAAACAAGACAGGGGTAGTCAAAAGCTTTTGTCATTGAAAAATTTCTGACAGCAACCTTAAAACTCTTAATGAAGAAAGAAACAATACTTTTTTTTATTCGGTTGTGAAAACTTGCCTGCCTTATGACTAGTTGTTTCTGGAGAACCTATAGAAAAACATGTTTGCTTACCAATTACTGCCTCCTCTTCTCATCCCTGAAAATTTGGGGAAAAAATTAACTTGAAGACAGTATCTTGCAACACAATTAGTTTTGTCAAGTAAACTGTTAAACACAACATTTGCAGATCAGCTTTGTTAGCACTCCAAAGAATAATTACAGCAGCAAGTAGAAAAACACAGCTTTCCAGGATTTTGAGTTGTCAATTTCTGGTGTCTTAATCTGAAGCTTTAAAATAAAGTGCTGAAAACCTTGGGATAGATTAGCGTGATTCTACACAACCTAATGAACTGGACTAACTTTAAGTGTTAAACTTTGAGTTAACAAAGTGTTAACACACACATCAAGAAATCTTTTGAAGCACAGCAAATCATGGGCACATTAAAACATACTGTAACAAGGAATTTTGTAGCTTGGAATCCAGTAGATGGAAATGTACTGCATTCGGGGTGGGGAGTACTGGATAGTTTGGGTGGTTTTTGAGGGGAGTTTTCTGTTCCAGTTGTATTTTAGTTTTTGGAGGGGAGCTCTTCAACACTAGTCAAATTCAAAACGAGTAATAGAACATCTAACCGAATTCAAAATTACATTCAGTTTTGCTCATGAGTAATAGTTTTAGAGAAAATACTGCCCAGTATATATTTTGCAATACTACATATTGCAAAAACCCTTTGTTTTTACACATGGCTGAGCAATTTAGTGAGGCATTACCTTAGAGAGCAGGACAACCTATTTGTCTTTGTTTCCACTTGCAACTGTTGCAAATACAACACAAGATATCTTCTGAACCACTGATGGAACCTCAATGTACTTTATCAATTGAATCCAGGCTTAAAAAACCCCACAATTACACATTTTGCAAATACTGGTAAATGAGACCAAGTGCTTTATACAAGCTTTTCTTTGCTTACATTTTTTCCACCTTTGAGGTGCTGGGCAGAAGGAAGCCTTCTTATCTCAAGTTGTACAAAGGAAGCCAATAGTAAATCATGAGCACCTCCTGTAACAGCCTGGATATTTTCTTGTCATAAGTTTTCTGAAGTTTCAACATACCTAGATGTCAAATCTACCAAGCTGTGGTTCTGCATCAATACAAGATGATAGCTTCACTTCAGAATTCTTTTGCTTACCAGCATTTGGAGTAATGAAAAGTAAAATAAGCCTAGTTACTATAATCTGTCCAAATTCTAATTCCTGCCTTGGAACAGAAATGTTACAGTAACTGCAGAGAAAGCTGTTGGCTGGGATTATGGTTGAAGCAGTTTAATCCTGAAACAAAATTACCTATTACAAAATTTTGGATATGACCATGGCTATGATATGTGGCTTTAAGGCAATCATGGCTTTTTTTAACATTCAGAATGGTATTTTATTAGTTTCACTCTAATGGTAGCATGCTTTTAATAACATACTGGTTTTTAAGGCTTTTCAAACATCCGTAAAAGGAAGTTTTGTGATTGAGTCCAAAATCTTTGAGCAATGGATGGATGCGTATCAGCAGGCTATACTGGAATCCCAAGCATTACACCTGTTACAGCACAATTACAATGATCTTGTAACTTCTTAGTACCATCAATATGCATATTCCATTTGCTTACTAAGTAAACTGATTAAATGAATCACAGTTTGCAACTTTACCCTATAAAAATAATTTTTATTATATTATATAATATATAATATATTATATATTATATTATACAGTATCACAAAATTCCTTTTCATTTAAGTGAGACGCAAATGCAGTGGTCAGAACATCATTTACTTTAACTTTGTCAAACATCACATAACAATATTCTGTCACAAACATCACAAGACTATCATATATGCATGTATAAAAAAAGATTTAATGTAAACATGTTGAATTTTAAATGGTTTAAGCATGCAAGTTTGTTCCAAAAAAGGGATGAGCTATTAGAAAAACTAATACCAAACTGAACTTTGAAACAATAGGGTTTTCTTTACATGTAATAGTTGATCAACAGAACTTGTCCTTTAAGCACTGAAATGAAGCAAAGAGTTGAGTTGTACCCAGCATATCCAGAATGCTAAGAAAACAGTACTTGGAGTTACAACAGCCACCTCTAACTCAAACTTTTGTGGAAGATTACAGTAGCCATAACCAAAATGTGCTATTGTATGTCCTATTGAAGAAAAGCAACCTTGATCAATCCACATGATAACCTAATTTCAATTATTTTCTTAACTTTTTAATATGGAAAGCTAGGCAGAACTGACCTGGCATAAGGCAAACTTAATAAAATAATGGTAAAGTTTAAAAATTCTAAACTTATTTTATGGAGAAAAGCTATAATTCAATTTCTTTCAAACAGTGAAGCATTTCTCCCATAGCAAGGGGAATTTGGACAATAGGTTTTGCAAGTATTTCACCAGCCAGCTACAGGAGCTGAAAATACAGCATGCACAACTTCTTAGCTTCATCAGCATAAGGAAGAACAATGGCTTATGCAGCCAATAGAATGAAACCAGTGGCACTATGGATTCGCTTGAAGGAGAAACCACATTAGAAGATTTAGAATGTTTACTATTTTTCTACAGAGATTTACAAGATCAAAAATCTAAGACTAATTTTGGGAAATTTCAATTACTGGTTTTCCTTCCTTGGTCTTCTATTCTAACCCACTTCTGAACATCAGAACTAGCACTACCACTGAAGTATTGCTAATAAGATTCAGGCTATTTTCTTATGCAGCTCCAATTCTACATCTTTAACAGAACTTATAGCTGCTGAAAAAGCCAATGAATAAAATTAGAGAAAAAGTAGTAATGAATATTAATCAGCCTGTCATATTGCCTAATAAGCACTAGCTTGGACCTTGTACAATTCTTCGTTTCTGCATCTAACACTAGCTGCCTCACAATACTTTTTTCTCCTGGATATTGTGTGTAATCAGTTTCATGATAATATAAAGACACCCAAACTGCATTTTTCTCTTATATAAACCACTACGCAGCATTGTAGGACGCATCTTTCCATTTCCCTGTATGCAACTTACACTGTTTTCAACCCCTCTCCCCCCCCCCCCGCTTTTTTTTTTTTCCTTATATTGAACTAGCATTACAGTGCTCACACTTGGCACTTTTTTTACTTTACCAAAATGATAGCTCTCACTTTTGAAGCAGAAGTACAGTCCAGAACAGCAAAAGTAAGTGCTAAATTTGTGTATCTCCCATTTTCCAGAATGGCAATTTCATTTTGACTTTGACATTAACCTCATACTCCCCTCTTCATTTAAAGTTTTGACTGTGAATTCTAATTCTGCATACATGGGCCTTGGAAGCTATGTACATAGTTAACCAGTATTCTTGTAACGCTACTCCTCTTCTCCTGGAAACATGACTGTAATATAGCGCTTGTAAGCCTCAACAGGTGGGGTTTTTTTCCAATTCCATGTAATTGCTGTTGTTACGTAATGCTTGCAGTCACATCTCATTTCTACTCTTCAATTTTACCCAATAGCAAACATACAGGAGGGAAGAAAATATCAAATACTCAACCTCATGCTCTGCCTTCCAAGAAAACTGTTACAAACTAGGTGGGAAATTAAGAAAGTCAAATAAGTAATAAATGCACATACACAAATCTACAAGGCCACTACTGTCCAAAGATAAGGAAAAACTTAGAATTAGCCTGTTATACAACATGCGGTTGTTTGCACAAAACTACTATTCTGCATTCTGGAAATAATTTAAAAGTAGCCTTTGTCAAGCTGTTTGCACATCTGTCTAATTTTAGAAGCTTTCTTAAGGACATTCTTGTATTTAATACAAGAATACAAATTAAGCACAAATCTAGAGTCACTTTGGAATCTAAATCTGTTATTGTCAAACTCACCCTACAATGTTTGACCTAAGATTATCGGTATGTTCTCATTAAACTAGTTGATCACTCTCTGTTACACACTGCCCCTAAAAAAGTGCTTTTCTCCACTTTCCATATTTCCCTGTTTTTCTGAAGAAAGCTTAATAAACATTGGTTACAATGTTATGTTGCAATTTGCAAAATAAAAATCATATGAATTGCCAATGTAAGTTTTCTGATATAAGAGAAATTATTTTTTTAAACTGCAGACACATTAGCATATTTTATGCTGCTCTGTATTCACTTCAGCATAAAGTATAATATTTAAAGTCAGAGAAACTGATTCTGTACTCTGAATCAGTGTGAGGTTTCTATTTTTACATAATATTTTATCCAAAGAGTCTGGTTTTACTTAATGATGTTATCAAACTTGCTTTAATTCTTCCTACCACTTCAGCTCAGCTGTCCTTGACCTTTCTAGAACAAACCTCTCCTCCCCACCAATGTTGGCAGCATAGACCTCCATTTATAATCCCAGTAGAGCTTTTCAGCTTGTGTTCCACTCAGTGCTTTAGCTCAGATGTTGGTGTGCCTCCTTACAAAAGCAGACCTCAACAACTGGGAACTTCAGGCTTATCTCAAAGTGAGAAGAAAATCTGCTCTCCCTCATTTCCTCTCCAACACACTGAAAGAGCGACTCCTACATTATTTCCATAAAGCAGCAGGTGAAAAACTTGACTAAACTTCCTTTCTGGCAACATATAATCTTGCCATAGGATAAGGCTTAGTATGTTATAAAATGTCATTCCAATCTGTTACAAAAATACATATATATAAAAATCACTGTAGTTGTTTATATTCACTTAAGATTACATGAGAATATTTTAAGTCTACCTTTAAGTGAAATGCTACTGTGATCAGTACAAGATGTATTTAAACTAGTTTCAATTTGTCTGAAAGGGCTTCTAAAAACTGAAATCAACCGATAGAAGTCTGCTCCCATGTTACCATCTTTTTGTACACAATTAATTCAAAGTCTTGTCCCACTCATTACCATTTCTACAATATTCACTTGCAAAGTCACTGAATGGGATTTACCTGTGAAATTCCACTTTCCTTTTAACAAGTTTGTTATCAACTATACTTCTCTTACCTTGAAAGACTGCAAAAGGCAATTTCCTCAGGCGTTAATGGTTGCTGTCCACAGCTAGTCCCCAGACATGCACACCCTAGTGGTATCCAAAACTGACATTCCTTCAAGTGTTCCACATTTATTTAATAATTCCTTAGAGGCAAGCCAACCAGGATAAAGAGGCTGAGATTTTTTTCTGGCCTCAAGGTTAACATGTTCAGAGGAGTCACTATTGAGCAACAGCAGACATACTTTCTGAGTTTTGCCCAGCCCGGTCAGAGCATAGAACCCACACAAGTTTTCTGTACATGTACACCGATGTTCCATGTAAGCTTTTCGAGAAAAGCAAAGTAATTTTATTTGTTGTCCTTTACAGATATACAAGTTACTGAAGCTGGGGCATTAGGTGTGGAAGACAGAAAAATAGCTGCAAGATGCTAGATTTTACCACAGTGCTTAGCATACTTCTTAAATAACAATATGCATATTTTTTTTCCCGTTGCAGTTTCAGGCTGTGGGAAGCTCATTAAAAATGCACTGAACTGTTGCCTATTCCCAAAGTACTAAAAGCATATAACAATTTATTAAAGACATGAAATATGGAGTGTTAGAACTTAAGGATCACAAAAGTGATGAACTCCTCCTGTTAAATGTTGGCAAAATCTGGTTGTAACCAGAACCATTTTTAAACAAGATTTTTTCAGTTAGCTAGTTCAGGCACAGAATTTGTAATATTTCTAGAACTACTCAGTCTTACATATTCTGTTTTTCTACAGGTGCTTTTTGTAATGGTACTCACAGAAGTCATCAGCAGTTTGATTTTACTAATTTCAGTACAGCATAAGCACAAGTACCTGTATCATGCCCTACCCAACTTCTACAGAATTCAGTCTGGCCTGAGCTTTCAAGTTTTGTCCTAAAAGGCACAAAACCCTGCTCTGTCAGAAAAATACTGCAAAATAGAGGGTGAAGTGGAGAGAAGAAACCAGAAAAATAAAGCAGTCTTCTAACAGGCAAATTATTTTCTATAATGCTAAATATGCTAACAGGACAAAATCAAGCATCTAAAGGTTTTGTTATTACATTTAGTACTAAAGAAAAAGTTGTAAGTGACCATGTCCTAACCAGTGAATATTCTGTCACACACCAAACCCAGCATTTGATAATCTTTAATTAACATTTTTGCCCACAGTCTATAGTATGAGTGAAATATTTTAATTATACCCTACTGCACAGTAAAAATCAAAGAGATTTATTACTTATTTTAAATGATAAATTACTTGATATCACGTTAAAATTAGGAGAGCCTGGTTTATTTTAGCTATAACAAGAGGAGAGTAAAAGCTAAATAAAACTGTTACTTATCTCTCCAATTTTAAATATAAAATTGAAAAACATCAGGAGGAAAACAGCTATCCTTGTGATAGTAATCCACAGCCTCAGCCTTCTGATATGGTCTCGTTTACTTCTAACTATATTTTTTATTATTTGAGTTTTGAAGTTCTGCTGTTATGATGTGGAAAACATTGCTACACTTCCCACTTGAAAGTACTCAACTTTGAGTCGCCAAATGAGTAGATTTCACTTTAAAAAAAAGCACAAAACCTTATGCTCAAAGGGAAAGGACCTTGCCTCAGTCAGAAAGACTAAAGAAACCAGAAAATCTCAGTAGTTTCCTCTGCTATCCATTATAATACATTACCCACAAAGAGTCTAGTGGAATGGAAGGGAAAAAAAAAAAGCAAAATACACCATTACTTTATGCCTTAATATTGGTTACACCTCCCCTTATTTCTCATTGTACAGGTGGAAAAGAATGAAACTCAGCTTTTAGGAAAATATTCTCTTCATTGATAACTTCCTAGGAAACAATTATTGGTAGAAGAGAACAAGTCAAATTCCAGGGAAAAAAAATAATTTAAAAAGCTTAGCAATACATCCTCCCAATTGTTCCCTTCTTCTCCCAGAGGTAAAAGGGCATGCTCTCTAACACTAAGCTTTAGATGTGTCTGTACCATAATTCCTACCTAGCTTAATCTTCAACTCTGCATTCTCTCCCTTTAGAAATTCTGCCAAAAATGATACTTCAGAAAAACTGTATAGAAAAAAAACGCAGTGTATTTACTACAGTTGTTTTGTCGGAGGCACTTCTCACTCCATCTTGAAAAATAAAATATAGGAATAAATTGTTGGAGGGAAAAATTCATTCTCATGGAGCCTTCAAAACAGAAATACCCTCTTTTTGTGGGTGTAAGTGGAAGCTCCTTTGACAGAAACAGGCCTGAAAAACTACTGAAAATTTTCAGACTTTGGGAGGCTCCCACTGTTCACTAATTTTCTAGGCCATGATCCTTCAGAGTAGATTTGGGACCTGTTAGTAATAGTAGTGAAATAATTACAGGTAATTGCATATGTAGTTACTTAATTGAATTAATATTTAAATACTTCCATCAAGTATTTTAATTGCTTAATGTAAATCGAGTTCTCTAGCACATAGCAAAATTCTCTATCATTATTTAAACACTAGAGAATTAGTGTGGTTCTCTTCAGCCTGTCTTTTAAGCAGCAAACAGACGCAGCAAACCTTATAATTTTAAAATCAAATGTGAATAAAAATGGTATTATATTGACAAATTCTATGATTATTTTTACAGTATGGGTTGTAAACTGTAGCCTTTAAAAACATAGCTTGAACTGGCTACAAACCTGCCATTCTTTGAGTCCTCTACAGTTGTTAAGCAAGTGTAAACAAAAAGCACACTTCATGAGTTTTTTTCTTGCACTCAATTTTTATGCAGTTAATTTTTATATACATACTCCTCCAGTAAAACCATGTCTATATACAAGAGCCGTAGGTAACTTTACAGTAGAATCATTAAGATTTATGTTAATACTGATGCACTTTTATCTAAAGTATAAACAAGTTGCTCAATCTCTGCCACGCTTAAGCAGCACAATAATATTGGGGTTTAAGGTTTATTTTACTACACCAATATTTACGTGCTGCTAGGGCGGAACAAGTATGACAACTCTTCTATTCATCCACATGCCAGGAACACTAATTTGTTAATAGAAAAATTTATATTAGTGTCTTCAACTGTTTCTCTTCCTTAAATTTCTAAAGCAGCAAATAATGATTCGCATCTTTATTAGAGCATGCAAACCATGATGTGCTGCTAGAGTACTTTAAGGCCTCAAATACAAGACTTAAAACCTAGACAGCATTTTTTATAACTATAACTGGAAATGTAGCTTGACTTAAAATTGCTTTTATTCATATACCAACCTGTAAAATTAAGAACCTGTTATGGTCCAGATCAATTCCATGGCTTCGAAGAAGAATACCAACATCTTTGAATGTCTTTTTCCTTCCATTGATGTGGTAGACAGAAGAATTATCTCTATAGGCAGTTCTAGATACACAAAAATTGCTGTTAGGAATGACTTCATACTCATCTCCTTCCTGTTTTGAGGAAAAACAAAGCCACAAAAACAATTACTCTCTCAGGCTTACTTCATATTTCACAATTAAGCACAGAAGTTTTATCATGTTCAGGTTTTAAGTCAACTGCTCTCTGAGGTCTAGTAGAAATGGAACTGTCTTAAAGCTGCCTATCTCAAAAAAAGATAAAAAAACCCCCAACCTCGAGAACTGGATAAAAAATAGCCCAAACAGTTTAAACAATGGCCCTCATATTATTATTATCGTTATATCATTATATTCATATTATGCCTTTCCCACCTCTAATGCAAGCCATTGCTTTGAAAATACTTAATTTATTCTCTTTACCACTGCTTCAAATCACAAAGGAAAAGGCCTACTTCAAATTTAAAGTGGCTGTGCTATTCTACTTTTTAATTTTAGTTAGGAAGTCTTGAATGCCTTCAATTGCTGTTTGCATTTTAAACTTTTCTTTTATAGTGCTAGGAAAAGGAGTTACTTTTAGCTGACTAGTTCTAAAGAGAAACTGTAGAAGATAAAAAGCAAAACATTAAAGATGTGACAAATATGACATCATCAGCTTCTCAAAAGATATCTTAGCCTCATCTACAAAGCAGCAACTAAAATAAAGCTGGTACTATATTTTAAAAAGTTCAAATCGATGCATGCTTCTTGTAGAGACATAAACTGGCCTGCCACTTCCCCAGATTAACCCCCAAGAGCATAATCAAATTGTTATCTAGTATATGCAGAAGTTTCTTTGATCATAAACTTAGCTACTATATGTTAATACAAAGTCAAATGAAGGAAAAAGTTTTTTTAATCTGGTTATTATAAATAAAAGGAAAAAGGTATGTGTGTCTGTATATAAAGCCAAGGGGAAAAAAATTGTATTTTTAAAAAGTTCCTTCAAAGGCCATATATACTGCCACTTTATTAACACAACTTTTTTACATTTCAGGGTACATTTCCCACTATTTTGACTGACCCCAAACTCAACAGTTCATACTTCAGCTAGAATGTGTGCACAAAAATTAAATTTAAATGAAGATAAATTCCTTGCAGTATAATTGCAAGAAATCAAGAAAAACCTCACAAAGTTTTTTATCAATACATGAAAAGTAGCAAGCAAAATAAATTTTTTTTAACTTGCCAATACTTTCTATTTCAATGAAACAAAATATCAGGTTTAGAAATATTTAGTAGTATGATGTGAGGTCCAGAATTTTTGATGAAAAATCTGTTTTAAAATTGCAGACATGTTCACAGTATATAAAGTAAAAATAAGAAAGTTACAGATACATTATATATTTTTCTAAATTTAGATAACCTAAAATAGTTTCTAATTGGTTTGAAAAGTTTTGCTAAAATAGTTTTTGTTTCTTAATATACATTGTTATATTATAAATTTAAGAATATATAACATGTCCAAACAGAGACTTGTAATTTTTTAGGGGTCCTATTAATTTCAGAAATAGGTTTTATTTACTTGAGGTAAATGAGATGACAACTCTGAAACGACTTCTTCTTAAAATGATTATTACATAGTTCTAAATAGTTTTAAAACAGATCTGTACCAGTTCTTAGTCTTGCAGAAAATAAAAAAGGAATCCCTACGAATATTTTAAGAACTGCACCATCGATAGAGTAATTTTTAAAGCTAATTAACTTTGAATTGATGTTTTACATTTCAAAGGTAAACTAATCATGCTATGAAGTTCTCCCCATCTCAAACTAAAATAATCAAATATTAAAAGTTTTCAAATCATTAAAGAAAAATGAAAAAGAAAATGTCTCCACTGCTCTGAATAGAAGCATACATACCTTGTCAATGATCTTTTGGAAGTGGACTTCCACAGAACAACTCTGTATGTCTGTATGTTTGTCAGAATTATGGATCAGCACAGAGAGTTTTTTGGATCTGATTTTTTGTGCTCGATACCCAAACACAAAAAGCATTGAATCAATGACATTGGATTTTCCACTGCCATTTGGCCCAATAATACAAGAAAAACGCTGCATAACAGAAGAAAAAAAAAAGTTATATTCAAAGGGAAATAAATCCTGGCCAGTGTACATCACCCATTTTGTTTGTGAACAGTTTAAAACACAATTATTCCTACTGTATGAAACTGCAGACTATTTGATAGCTTAGTTTTTACTGCCAAAGGTAAAGCAGTACAATTTATTTAATAAAAGAACCACACCTCAGCTCAGCTTTCTAAATTTTAACTTGCTAACTCAAAGCAATACTGCACTTAGCAAGCCTGTTTGCAAGGAAAGTTTCATGATTAGACACGTAAGTCTCCTATGGGCACTCAAAAATACTCTCATTCTTCAAACACACCCCTAAAAGTTCTCCAGTAAATGAAATAAAGAGAGAAGTATGGGGTTTTTAAGGTTTTCTGACAAATTAAATTTGTACAGTATCACAAAGTTGCACTTAACTGTTTTCTCAACTGTCCAATAATGAAAATCTAGGATATCACTATATAAGTAATTCTAAAACTTAAATATTTTTCAGTTATTTTGAGGGAAGCTTTTACAGGAAAATACAGGAAGGAATACTAACACACAAAGTCTTACCTTCATTTAAAAAATGCTTAAGGTAAAAGAAAGATACCTTATGAAAAGGTCCCAAAGTTTGCTCCCCTGCATAGGACTTGAAGTTCTGGTTTACAATATGAGTTATCATGAGACGAGGAGCACCAGGTTCATTGGTCATTGCTGGAGGTGGGGGAGGAGGGATGCTACCCAAAATATCTTCTAAACTTCGATTAGCAAGCACCTCATTTGAGACTTCTAAAAAACATCCAAAATAAACAGAAAGAAAGAAAAAAAAAGACTATAAGCTCTCAATGACTAGACACCTTTTGAAATGTTTAACTGGAAAAGCAAACAACATTTCTACATGAACCAAACCTATACTTTTGCCTGTAATTATTAAAAGGAGCTAAGTGGAATTTAAGTTCTTCTTTCCGTGAACTGAATCTTTAAAAAGAGATACTCAAGATGTCCCATCGATACACTGGTGGGTTGGTTCTTTCATTATGTAATTCTTATTCTAACACACTTTAATAGGCACTCTGCAATTACAATAGCTACAACCATCACAATAAGTCTGCAAATCTGAAACAGGCAAAGTCTTTCTAATTAATAAGTGCAAAGCCACATTTCAAGCGTGCTCTCAAGTCACTCTGCAAGATTTGGGGACCGCTGCACAATGCTCTGAAAGCTGTAATGACAGCACAACCACTCTGCAAAGACAGGAAGTTTGTTACGAAAACAAACTGGCCCCCTGGATATCAGCTAGTTGTAAGCAAAGCAGCTTTTCAGCAGTCATTGGCAACTTCTTCAAATAGACAGTAGTTTTTGCCACCAATTTCAACGTATTAATCTGTGTGTGAAATACCTTGCTGTAATAATTGCATATCTGGCTACCTAAAAAGACCCACACTGTTGTTTTTCCAGCATTTTCAGCAAAATCTCAACACAAGAAACTCAAGAATACACTGCTTCATGAAAAAGAAAGTCAAATCATTTTAAGAGTTAAGTAAATAAACTTGACATTTATTCCATTCCAAGAAATCCCATACCATTGGCTGCATATAAATTTGAAAAATCCTGCTGTTGTACCACAATCTTAAGTACAACGTTACAGATCAGGAATATGAAATAGGCTTTATTAGGATAAAGTCTACAAATTGCTTCTGCACTTGTACTAAATCACTGGTCCAAACACTTTAACTCTTTGCAAGCCCTCTTTACTATTTTAAAAGCAGTTTAAACTTGCCAGGAGTCAAGGCTTTCAATATTCCTTTCCAAAAGAGAAAGGAGCAAATCCTATCTGGAACAGCTGGTAAATTCAACTGAATGTTGTTGCTAAACAGGCACTACTATCGAGTTTACACACCATCAGAACCACAACATTCAGACCCACCTTGTGGAGGTACTTCGTCAAGCTGTCTGTCACCATTGTTTTCCACTTCCATGTCACTGGTAGGCTCCTCTAAGGGCTCTCTACCTTTCTGATGGGCTGCTGTAGAGGCTTTGGTGCTCTTGCTTGTCATGATCTCTGTTGGCTGTTCTCCTTCTATTCGAAGCAATCAAACTACCGAAGGGATCTATCTCCTTTGCTAACATAAACAAGAAAACCCCATGATCCAAGCATCGAACTGCAATCCCCTAAGGAATATACCTACATGTTTGCCCAGATGTTTGACGAATTTAGAAAATACAGACTAGAGGTATTTTGAAGACAATAATCCAAATTTGAAATAAAATCTCAAGATTAGCCTAACAATATTCTTTAAGATACATCGCCCCCAAACCAACCGATCAACCCTAGTCTGTAGAAACAGCATGAATCTACCTACTGAAAACTCATACAGCCATGTTCAATGCAGTTACTATGCTCAGAGATGGGAACCATGATACTGGGGGCAAAAGAGTTAAAGACACATTTGCAATAACAAACTGAGTAGCCATTTGTCTATACTCTTCTAGAAGCACTCTTTACATACACATTTCAGACCTGACACAGGCTTTACTTTCAACAGTCCATGCTGACTATATTTTTTTATATAGGTAAACAAAAAGACCTGCATAATTACAGCAAAGACTTGACTCTTAAACTGTTTAAATCAACACACTCATTTTACTATAACAACCAGTACCGGCAGCATTCAACATTTAACAGAGAAGGCAAAACAAAATACCTTAATCTAGTTGTGATGTTCAAGTTAACTGATGAAGAATGAAACATTACACTTAAGCAGAGCTCCCAGAAAGTATAAATAGAAAGCAACCGATGGGAAGAAAAGACGACTGCAGGAGTGAAACTCTCTCCAAAGAGTTTAAATTGCAGCAAGTGGCAAAGTTAGTTCGCAGAAAAACAGACATGAGAAAGTTTACTTCTCACAAGATAAAAAACTGACGTGGTTAGAAAGTCATCTTACAATTGGTGCCAATCATTTGACGTTTTCAGACCTACCCCCAACCCACACTCTCATGAGAGTCCTTCATTTGGGACAATGGGGGAGGGGAGGGAAATGAGAGAAAGAACTCATTTTAAGGCAATTTGAGTCTATGCCCCTGTTAAGTGTTCCGCAATGGCTGTCTCAGACAATTACAGCCTCTCAAAGTACCAGATTTATTTATTTTTTTTCCAAAACTGCTCCACTCCAACAGAATTGTGCAATATAGACCTATTTACCTTACCAACCCTTCCCCCCCCCCACTCCGACAGAATGAACAAGCATAACTACTTGACCTCAGCTTTTAAATCGCGATAAATCTGCTGCCACATACTTTCTAACAAATTTAACAAATTCGTGGCCAGCCCCTCCCCGAGTCAGCTCAAAGGTGTTCGTTAAAAGCATCTCTCGACGATCTCCTGCCAAGTGGCGTTTTTGTTACGGGGACGGCGAAAAGAGTCAGAGACGGATAGAAAAGCTTCCTTATTAACAGCGCATTAAATCTGATAGCGTCAACCCTTATCAGGGCAAATTTTTGGGGGTGTTTTTAATCCATCTGTTAATCAAAGGAGTCCAACTGCGCCCCTGTCACGGTCTTTCCAAGTCGTAACGGCCTTTTTTTGCCTTTTTCTCTCATACTTCAAACATAGAAGAGGCAGGCAGAGCTAGTTATAGATGGGTCCCTGCTTTGTAAGCAGATTAAAATCGGGCCTCTGTGCCATCGAAACGGATTCCTGTACTTCCCCGTCCTAGGTGGGTCTCCGATGCGCGGTCCCCAGAGATCCGTAAGGGCGCAGCGGGAAGCCTCGGGCTTTCTCCCTGGGGCTGCAGAAG
Organism: Falco cherrug; assembly: GCF_023634085.1. Taxonomy (NCBI): domain Eukaryota; kingdom Metazoa; phylum Chordata; class Aves; order Falconiformes; family Falconidae; genus Falco; species Falco cherrug. Next base: position 31,415,799 of record NC_073707.1, read on the forward strand.
ACCCTCTCTCATCCCCCCTCCTCACCCCCATCTGCAGACACCAGCCAGGACGGACACATGGAGCGCCGTGCCCCGCCAGCGCGGAGACCGAGCGGCCGCCGGGCAGTCCAGGCCTCTCGGCAAGAGCCCTCAGCGGGGGATCCGCCGCCCGACCGCCTGGGCCTGGGGAGAGGGGCTGCCGCCGCCTTCCCCTCCCTCAGGGTCATGCGGAAAGAGAAAAAACGAGGCGCGGGGCAGAGCCCGCCACCCCTCTGCCCTCTCCCTCAGCACCCCCTGTCCAGAGAATCGCCCCGAGGACGTCGCCGCCGCCCCGCTCACAGCGGCTGAAGCCCCCCGACTCCACCTGCCCTCAGGCAAACTACCAGCACCGAAACCCCAAACCCTGCCCGCCCGGCTACCCCGCGCTGCCCGCCGAGCTGGTACCTTCCCGGGCTGGCGGCACCCGGCCCCAGCGAGGCGGCGCGCTGCGGCAGCGCGGGCGGCTCCGGTTCCTGCCGCGGCTCAGCAGCTTCCACACTCGAAAATGGCGCCCAAACGGCGAACTCGAACCGAAATTCGTTAGAAAAGCGCGGGGCATGCTGGGAAGGGAGGGGGCCGGCCTCCCGCGGGTTTGAAAGGAGGAAAAAAAGCCCCGCTCCCGCGCCATCTTGTTTTCCGTTACTGCGCGGACAGGCTGGAAAAAAAGTAAAATAAATCATAAATCCCCCCCCCCCCCCAATCGCGAAGATGCGTTTTTTTTTTTTTTTTTTTGGGGGGGGGGGGTGGGGGAGGGAGAGAGAGGAGAGGCAGGCGGTTGACGGTGACAGCAACCCCATGGCCGTGCCCGCTCGCTCCGCGTGGAAAGGATTTATTTTAATTTTAGAAGTAGGTCAGTGGGCGGCGCTTGGTTGCTCAGCAACGGGCGGCGGGGTGGTGAGGCCGGAGCGGCGGTGTAAGCGGGCGCCGTTATTAAAAAAAATTTAAAAAAAATTAAAAAGTAAAAATCAAATAAAAATTGTGGGGACACGACGGTTTAAAATTGGTATTAATTAACGGGCGGCGCGGTGACGCCAGCGGGCCGTGTCACCTGGTCGGGGAGGACCCGTGAGGTGGCGGTGGGACGAGGAGGAGGAGGAGGAGGAGGAAGAGGAAGAAGAAGTATCGCGGGAAGTAGCCATGGAGACGGAGCCGCTTGGCCGCGGGGGGAGCGGGCAGCCGCCGCCTTGGTCCCGCCGCTCCCGTGGCGCCGTGGGGACGGGGAGGAAGGCGGGATTAGCCTGGGAGCCGGCCGCTGAGGCAGCGGTCCCCGCCGCTCTGCTCTCTCCTGTCCCGCTGCCGACGCAGGTAAAGGCGGGCTGGGGAGGCGGCGGCCATCCCCCTCCCCTCGCCGTCAGGGGTGGCTGCGGGGCGGCAGGGCTGACTCACTGCCGCGGTGGGCGAGAGGGTCGGGAGCCGTGACCCCCCAGTTCGGACGTGGGAGGAGGGAAGGGAGAGCTCCGGGAGACAGCCGGGAGTCGAGGTAAGGGCGGGGGAGTCCCGACCCCCGGCTCCGGACGGCCCTGAGGGGAACGGGCGCTGGCGCTCGCCGGGAGAAAGCGCGGCGGAGGGGGGATAATTTCCCGTTTGGAAAACTTTGAGGTGAAAAAGTGGGCGCTGGCATGGCCGGAGAGCGGGCTGTGCTGTCGGTGCGGTGCCTGAGGCTGTCCGAGGGCTCTGGGGAGGCAGGCGAGGCGGGGGGAGCTGCGGTTCCCTCACAGCGGCGAGCGACAGCGGCCCCGCGGGCAGCCGCGCTGTGAGGGGCGAGCTCCCGCCCCGCCACCGCCATCTACGCCCTTTCTTTCCATCCTGCCGTCTGTCTTTTCCTTCGCTGCCCCCCGGCTCTTGCTCAGTCTCGCTCTGATCCTTATCTCCCCCTTCGGCAGCTCCGGAGGGGAAACGGCTGAGGGGAGGAGGGAGCGAGCGGGGACCGAGGTGAGGAGGCGTGGGGCTGGCAGGAGCCGAGCCACGCACCGTGTCAGAGTTATTGCCCCATCTTTTTTAAAACTCCTAGTAAATGCTTTCAGCTAACCTGCCGATGGACTCGTTGGGGAGTTGAACGTTGTGTGTGTAGTAGGATGGGTAATGGTGGAGGTCCCTGTTGGTGACAGCAGGTGAGCTGTGCGACCTGAGGGTGAGCGTTCTGCCTTCTAGGTGCATGTAAAGACTGTTTAAGCCGTTTTCAAAAACGACAATAAAGTTCTGGCCTTGTCTTTGAAAGCAAAATAGGTTTTCCCTTGCTACCTACCTTCATGGCTATAAGTCAGTGCAATAGAACTTCAGTGTTTCAACCTATGTTCCAGCAATATGTGCCTCGCATCACTTCTTTAAATTGTCCACTGTATTTATTATACTAAAGCAATCAGATAAATACACGGTTGGGTACTGTACAAACAGAATTCCCTTTAAACTCGGGTCTGTTTTGTGTTTATTTTTCCACAGTACTATTGTAATATTACTCATGTCAAAACTTTTTATCTTGGTGTTAGCATCTCCCTTTTTAATTTTGGCTACTTACACAGGTGTTTGTCTTGTTTTATTACAGTTATAACTATGTATCTTTTTTTGTTTGTTTAGTGCTCCATCTGAACAACTGAAATGAGACTGAAGACTTCACTTTTAAAGGAACCAAAACATATCCTTTGTCATGGAACAAACCGTAGGACAGCATGTTAATTCTGATTAGACTCTTTTCCAGAAAGGTTTTCTTTATCATAGATGTCATGGTAAAATGTTTGTAAATTGCAGATGGCTTTTTTTTTTCCTTTTTCTTTTCTTCACTTTCCTGCTCTGTGCATCCTTTAAGGGCAACACTTTGAGAGGTGTTGAACACTCTTAGAGTAATACCTTCCCTCCAATCAATGCTTTGATAGCAAATTTTGAGGTTTTACTTTCCCTTCTTACTTGCAGTGGTAATTTAAAAGCTTTCCCAGACAGTAAATAAGTGTAGCGATATATCTACCTGCTTGTAATAAGAGATGGACGTAAAGAAAATTGTATTTTCCCTATTAATAAATTAGATATGTCAACAATTTGTATATGCTGTGGTGTTAATAAACCGACATATTTGAATGATAGTTGGGTGTTTTGCACTTGCATTGTGCGCTAAAACCTTTCTAGAGGTGTAACCCAGCATTTCAGCTATGTTGCAGTAAGTATGCATCATAACAAGAGTTATATTTTTGCATGATAGTTGGCTTTATTTTTTTGCTGAATTTCTACCAGCTCTTCTTGATGCAAAACAGTGAAAAAAGAATGAAGAATCATATTTTTTATATAAAGCATTCCATGTAATCTTATCAAAATAATCTTCCTGTACTGTTCCTTCAGTTTTGTGTAGCCTAGATGAGATATTTTGTAAGCTTATTTAGTAATTAACATTTTTAGACTTCCTTAATTTAACTAAACATAAAGAATTAGTTAGCTGTGTGGGGTGGACTACAGCTGATGAGCTATATTCCTGCAGTGATGATCACCAAATTATGAAGTGGAACCTTTTAACTAGTGAGACTACTCGAGTAGTGAAACTTCCAGATGATATTTATCCCATAGATCTTCACTGGTTTCCCAGAACTATTGGTGTGAAGAAGCAGTCCCATGCAGAGAGCTTTGTTCTAACAAGTTCTGATGGTAAGTCAATTTAAATTTTTTATAATTTATACCACTTTGTGCTTATGTCACTCAAACACATGAGAAATTATTTGCAGTTAAATAGTCTCCAGTAAAGCAACTTCAAATCTTATATACCAGTTGCACTGGTGTAAAACTAATAATTGCTTCAAATTTAATACATTGTGTTACTGTAATTTCCTCCAATACAACATTATCAAACATATCTCTGACAGCAGATAGGTAATTTTTTATGTAGGTCAGTTTCTACCATCTTTTTCTCAATTTCATAAACCAGTAGTTTTCAATATGTATCTACTGCATGCCTACGTAGATATCAGATCACTTGCAGTTATGAAAACTGATGACCAAATTACTGAAATTGCCTAAATAATGTAGTCCATTTCTTGGACGTGTTACAAGAGCAAGACTTGTGTCTGCCATCTGTGGAGTCTTGAATATCCCTCTAAAGCATCTAGTTCTGGTTGTTGTCAGAGATGTAAGACTAGTATAGATGTGTAGTATACTGGCAGATGTATATATGCATATGTATATCCTGTATGCTACTATTTGTCCCATATACTAGTGTACTAATACTAGACTATGTCATCCAGTATAGTAGCTGCTGTATCCAGTGTGTGAATTCTGTTTTGTGAAAGGGAGGTAAGAGCAAGGTTTGACAATTGCTTGGGGTGTTTTTTCCTCCTCCCCAAAGAGACTAGGAATTGATTTTGCCCGACTTGCACACAGCCAGATTTTTCTTCCTGCATGAGGGCAGATACCCTCCTCCCCAGTTCAGTGAAGAAATCTTAGGTAACTGGTTTCATTATTATATTACATTTATGATGAAGCAGTCCATACTGTTCGGGTCAGCGTTTGTCTCCTTAGTACTGTAATGGGGATTATGTTCCATACCATCAGAAATTTTCAGTGCAAGTTTTCCCCTTTGTTTTTTCCCCCTCATCCCTTTTCTTGAAGAAAGAACAGTTGGAGTCTCTTCTTGATCTAATTCTTTGTTTGAACAAAATATGAAAAATAGTGGTAAAAATAAATTTTCTTAACAACCCCCGCCCCCCCTTTATTTTTGTTACAAAGAACCTACCGTGTGGGTACACCGTAGTTCAGATGAGAGTTTCTTCCTGAGCCTACCAGTTCTAAAAAGGGGTTGATCCTTTATGAAATCTGCTGGTTTACACTGACCTTGTTATAAAAATCGTGTTAGGATAAACGCTTTGCTAAGAAATAAGTTCTTGATATAGGCTGGGACTGCCTCACTGACAATGCGCTGCTAAGAACTTGTCGATGGGGTTGGTGTATTAGTTTATGAAAGTATCAGAAATCATTCATGTTGCATCCAAGATCTTGGCATCCAGGTGACTTGCAAGAGTTGTATGACTTGCTTGCAGAAGCCAGGCAGTCTTTTCACTGATACTAATTTTCTCCAGCTTTGTGTTTTACTGGGTTGATAATGCTGTTGAAGGTTTCAGAGTAAGTCAAATTAGCCTGCTGGAACTAGAAATTATGTGCCACAAAGAAGCAGATGGTATCGACATACTAAACTTAGTTTATATTCTTTTGTCAGCAGTCAAAGATCTTGGTATTAAAGCTGTATTTCTACAGAAATGGTAGTGATTGGAGTTTCTCAGCAGTGAACTCAAAGCAATATGCTGCTCTAAATCTCTGCCAGCATCTTTAGGCAGAACAGTTCACAGTAAATTGTTGTAGAGAGTTTTCATCAGGATTATGATGGACATCTGCCCATGACCCTGTTGATAGCTTTCACAGGGACCTATTGATAGTTTGAATGGGACTGGTGGAGAATTTCCAGCCAACTTCTGCCCATGTTTTGGCCAGAACCTTGACTTTGTGGGTCTAGTATGTTTTCTTTGGTGAGGGGAACTTACTGTAGGCTTTTGGCTACCTTCACAGGGAGCTTGACTGGGAACGGAAGGTTTGTTACTGGGCATTAGCAGTGTGGAGCTGATGCATCCAGCATGGCTTTCTGTACGGGTGGAGAGAGGTATTACGTATTTGAAGAAGATAGAGGAAATTCATGCTTTGCATTAAATTTTAGAGATTTCTATGACTTTTGGTGATAGTTGCACTTAAAAATTAGGAGGGCTCAGGGTTCAAGTCACAGAGTAGAGGCCAAGATTTCTTCAAGTTATTTAGTACTTCCGAAGGAGTAAATGCACTGAACTTACAGACAAAAACAGGACATCTTTTGATGACTGAAGGCAGGCTCCTTATTGTTTCCTGGGTATATGTGGGGAGGGAAGGTGAGAAGTGCAACCAACGGAGTTGTAATTTTTGCGATACTTGGTGCTGAACTTTATCATGAGTCTTAGGCAGCTGGGTCTGATGAAGTATTGCTTGTAGAGCTCTTAAGGTGGAAATGCAAGCTTTTGTGAAAGCTGAAAGGAAGATTTGTTTGTATCAATTAATAGTTGCATGCATTTTAGTATTACGCTTTTGAGGGGGTGGAGTTTACCTGAACAAGGATGTTCTTCAGAAAGTCAATGATCAATGTTAACTGAGCTGATTTCTATGGGATTTCTATTCTTTTCCTTTCAATGATAAACATGGAATGGAGGGATTTTGGTAGGTGAACTGATGCTCTTAATTCCTTGCTTTTTTCTCCTTTCTTTTCCTTTCTGTTTTCACAGTTGTATTTCTAGTGACCTGTTTCTGTAAAGTTCTAAATTGTATGTGTCAGTAGCGAGCAAAAGAGCAACTGTAATGAGTGAGATCTTCTGTTAATTTATTCAGGCAGTTTTCCAATGTTATTAGAATAGTATGCTAATATTTCATGTTCTGCTTGAATAATGCTTTGACAGCTGATTGAAGAAATATGTAAAGGCTACTACTACCTTCATGAAAAAGATTTCTTCTAAAACTCAGCTATGCAGATTTTCTCTCTAGTTTTTTCTGTTTTTTTATATCAGTAAGATAAAAAGGAAAAGTAAATTATATTCACAGATGTGTTTGGAGAGGTTGAAAGTGGATCTTTTTTCAGAAGTGTTAAAAAATTAGCATGTCACAGGAGCTGTACATTCAGAAGTACTTCAGTCTATATGTGAACCCAGTGCAAGTTTGAGTTAGATACCAGTTCTGAAGTGTAATATCTAGTAGGTATGAATGAATGCTTGCCCTTCTCCTGTAAGTAGATTAAGTGACACTGCAACAGAGAGCTACAGTTTAGGAATAAAGATTGATTAATAGAATGATGTATAGGTAGGCCTCAGAATCTTTTCCAAGATGCATTAGGACCTTTGCAATGAACTAGGAGAAACTAAATTACTTTTAAGTGGCTTATGTCAATGGCAGAGGTACTTGCAGCTTAGCAGATGATTTTTCTTGCTGCTCAAGATTTTAGTTGTGTGTGACTGACAAATTCTAAACAAGTCCCTTGATGTTGATCTGCATTTTCCTTGATAAGACTTTTGTGTTCATTTGCTTATGACTTTTTCCAAACTTTTTTTTTGTCTGACCTAAAGGTATCATTGTAGGATTCTAGCTAATGTTGAAGTACTTCATAAAGATTTCAGATGTAAGTTCTAGTGAGAGAAAGGTCTGGAAAAATGCTGTCTCCTCCATAACAGTAAGAAAAATAAAATTAAAGATTATAGAATGAGAAAAAAATATCTGTGAAACCTGTAAATGAACATGTAGTTATATCTTTGTTATAATTTGTATGCACTTGAGAGTCTATCAGTTCTATCATTGTCCAGCTTTGGGAGATCAGCTTGATTAACTTTCACTTTCTTTTAATGCAGCTGTTTCTTGCTTGCATGCAGCATAAGCTGTTTTGGCTACCTTTGCCAACTTTTTTATTTATTTTTTTTATTTTATTTGACACACGTGTAGGCCCTTCAAATTGCCCAGTTCTCAGAACATCCCTAAGTGTTATCAACTTAATCGTGTTGTGGCTGAGATAGCTATTGTCTGATCAGAGACTGCAATTCACTAGTTTCCCCCTTTCCCAAGATGGACACATCCTTCAGTTCTTCAAGGCACTCCAGTGATCGGTCATTAGATAATTTTGTATTGTTCAGTGAGTCGAATTTGTATTCAGCCCTTGCATTCCTTCTGGATGTCTGGGGCCTTTATTGCAATTCCTGTCATTAATTTGAATGCTACTGTTTTGCTAGCATAGCGCAGTGCAAAGGAGAACTGAGCTTTGCTGGATAAATTGCTATTAAAACGAAATGCTTTATGGTTGTTATAGAGCAACAGATACTCTGTGGTAAGAAGATGCTGTATTGTGGGAGGAAGATAGGATGTAATTTCTGTTTAAGTGGACAGAGTAAATCTCAACTTGTTTATATGTTTATAAGAGTGCTAAATGTAAACAAAACTGGATGAAGAAACTCTTTTTTCCTTAAAGTTCTGTTCCCTAAGAAAATGGGGCTTCCATGACTGGTGTTGTCAAGGGATTGACTGGCAGATAATCGGTAACTTTGGAGCTCCTTGGTGGGTTTTATGGAATGAGGCAGCTCTGTGGTGGAAAACTGCCTACCGAGGGAGGGGGCAGCTGCAGCATCGGCTCCAGATGTTTCAGGCAGGGAGGAGGTGTTATGCTTGCCCTCCCTGAAGGGAAGCATTCAGCTGGGGTCCCTGCTTAGGCAGTAGGGAGTCTAGCAACAAAAGCTGATTTGGTTTGCTGTTACTTATGGAGTTATTTTTGCAATAATTAGTTCATAGATATTCAGGTTTTGTCTTGCATGAGTTAGTACTTCATCTTCTTTCTTATAGGGTTTTTTTTACCTAGTTAACTGTTCTTAGGACTAAGTGATAAGCTCTTAACATTGATTGGTAAATTCATCCTAAACATTCAGTTTCTGGAAAACTGTTCTTAAGATGTACTTCAAAATACAGAACAGTGCTAACCTAATTTGTGAAAGAATAAATTGAGATAAAAACTTAGGTTAGAAAACTTCCAAGCTTTTATTTACTAGTGTAACTTACCACTTTCAATAAAGGGAACTTATCTTGTAAAGATATGTTTTTTTTGCATATGCAACTGAATTATTGCAATGCAAAAGTGTATGAACAAGTTTTGTTGCTTATTTTCTAAAAATTGTTGCTATTTTCTAAAAACCTTACTTTTAAAATTCTGTTTAACTATTACTTATATAGCATGCCTTACGTGTCAAGCCTGCAGTTTTCCTGCAACAGCTAATTCATCTCTGTGATAAGGATTCCTGGAAATCTGCTGAATCCAATGGAAAAGGAGTATAATGTCTTTACAGGGTTGCATTAATTCCTGGTTGAACTCCAGATGTTTGTGAAATTAGAGCAAAAGTAAATTTAATCCTCTTGGGTTTTCTTCTGAGTTGCATCTTTTGTGGGATATTGGTCTGTTACTTCCTACTTACATTGATGTTGTTGCTGCTCTTTTACAACAATAAAAAATACGTTCAGCTTTAAACTGCTTATTAAGCACAAATTGCAAGTGAATGGAATTATTTTTTCAACTTTTTATGCTATTGATAATTTTACATTAGGTCAGCATTTAAGTCTATGAAAAGTAATGAACAAAACATACATGTGTTATATTCTGTATTTGAATAGGCTGTTAATCCCCCACTTGAAATTCCTCCAGAACTGGAGTCACTTTAAGATTGAGGACAGCTTCTGGCTTCTGTACTTAATAAAAGTAAAGGAACGGTATTTTATAAATCTGAGATGTAAAGTAAGATTTAAGTTGAATCACTTCTATCTACTCCAGGCATACAGCTAAAATTTTCCCTTTCTTGATTGTATAAGGCAGTAAGTTCTAATTTGAAAGCCTCCACTGCCTCAATGTTAAGTTGAAGAGCAGAAGGCAGAGAAATCCATGGAAACATTGCTTTTGGAGCAACCTCTGTGTGTGAATGCAGTGAAAGCAGCAGTATCTAATGAGTCACATCATTTGACTGTCATCAGTTGTAAATTTATATGTTGGAAGAGTAAAGAAGTTGCAGAAGTAAAGATGATATCCGTGAAAACTTGATTTGGCCCTGTTCTGCATAAGTATTATGATACAGTTTTTAAATGCATGATCACATTTTTTCCAGATGAATTCTGTCTTGGTGCCTAAGGTGGACCTGCTTTTACATGAAACTGTGTTCTTTCCTGCTAGGCTACAATTTGCTATGTTTCACTGTTTGAAAGATGCCTTGTGAAAGAAGTAAGAGCTTGTGGAGTGGGAAAGGATGCAGAAGATTGGTAAACGAGTTGAGCGTTTCCTTATATAGCAGGATTTTATCCTGTACTCAGTGACATGGCCCATTGTTTTCCTGATAATGTGACCTAACCAAAGTATTCAGTTCCTTGCCAGCTGTCTCTTCTTTCATTTCATTTTTTCTCTTATGTATTGAGGGCTTTGCTTACAGAAGTGTTGAGGTCTTCACAGATTCTACCTAGGTCAGTGGAAGCTATTGTTTCAATATATAAAGTGCCATAGAATTTCTTTGTAATTCTGGATGTTTCAGATGGGATACTGAAAAGTTATGAACGCCTTTGAGTTAGATTTCTGTGTATATTAGCTCCTGATTTGTAAGGCTTTTTGCTTTTTCTTTCCCCGCCCCCCCCCCCCCCCCCTTTGCCAAAGGGGGTGAAATTAGTGAAATATGTACTTAATGAGGAGTGCAGCCACTTAAATGATGAATACTGTAGGTGATGGCATGAAAATATTCATAGTCCTATGATCAGATTAGGTGTAAGTATTCTGCAATGAAAAAGGTCTTGGCTACAGATTGAACAAGTACACTATGCATTGAAAAAGACAGGTGATCAGCAAAATAAAACATGGTTTTTGATGGATTATTTTAAAGCCAGAAAAGGCCGTTTTGACAATTTAATTGGAAAAAATAGTACTTAGCCATTGAATTCCTGTGAATCCAGTTATTGCTTATGCACAAAACCCCAAGAATCTCAGACCTGAGAGATGTTCTATAGAATGAAACATTAATTAGATAAAATATATTTCATAATTATAAAATGACATAATGCATTGAATGTAGAATACCAGTACTGAACATTTTAGGAAGCTAAAACTTAACTGAATGAGGAAGAGGTGGTCATTCTGATAATACTAGTTCTGTGCATTCAGAAAAAAAATGGAATTAACTAGCTGTTCAAGAGTACTCTAGTAGATACAAATATGTGATAAAGAAAAGCAAAAATGTATAGATTTGTATGATATTTAAAATAGTCTGTTCAAATAAACTGATTTATTCAAACCATTCTTTTTCTTCAGTGTCAAAAATCTTTTCCTTGGAAATCTTGCATTGGCAGAGATTTGGCTGGATAATTGTGTCTTTTTGTTTATGTACTTAAAAGTAAAATGTAGACAAAGTGTGATGGTATTAATCTGAATAATATTATGGAGAACCCTGATATGTTTCATGGTTATTTACTGACAGATCTACCAGAATGCTTTTTCTTTATTTTCAGTCCAGCTTTGGGTTTTGTTGTTGGGGTTTTTTGTGTGTTTTTTTGGTTGTTTTTTTTTTTTTTTTTTTAAGATTGAAGTGCAACACAAAACATGGGAGAGCAGAACACAGTAAAAGTTGTTTCAAGCTTCTGGCAGTGCAGGCCACCTAAATTTTGCCATTTGAATGTACGTTTAGTGTGGTGGTGTTGGGCATTTTTACCTTGTGTTCTGTCTATAGTTAACTCTCCTATCACCTGCATGCACACAGTGGTCTTGATAATGTGGTCCTTTATGGAAATAGTCAGGTATTTAGTTTCTGGTTTTGGCTCGCCAGGTAAAGCCTGTTTTATAATTCATATTCCCAAGCAGGATGTTATTAATGGAAAAACTATTCCCTCTTAAGTAATGGAGTGTTTGCACACGCTAAGTGTGAGGGATCTGTGTACTGTTTATCTCGAAGAGTACTGGTCACTCTGAAAATTGTAGTGGTTCACTGTCTGGCAGATTCGATAAAATAGTTTTTAAAGAATTTTGGTTTTAAAGTAGTTAATTTAAATCACTACTATTCTAAGCCATGCATTTGTTCTGCCACATGTTTCCAAGTCCTCTGTTGTCTGCTCTTTGGTCCAGTTTAAATTTGATCTTCCTGGATTTAAGCAACATCCCTCATTTGGAAAGAAAGACTTCCTCATGCTTCTGTTGAAATCATTAATAGCTTTGTTTTTGGCTTCTGTGAATTTCCATAACAGCTCCATAATGCAAGCAGTAATACTTCCTCAGAGCAGTGCACTCACCGATGGTCAGATTGTTCTAGCTTTTCCATTATCCTTTTGCTGTTGAGTGATTTTTCAGATCTTAAAAAGCCCAAAACCCAAAACCACAAGGACTTGCCTGGGGTGCAGTGTATATACCTCTGTTAGCTTTCAGACAATGAAATAACATCAGGCAGTTGTGTCCCCAGAGAGACATGCAAACTTTAGAGAGACATAAGAAAAAGCAATAGGCAAACCAAAGATTATGGCTATCACCCCAAACAAACAACATTGTAGCGAGTTTACAAGTAATCCTTCTTCAAGATCTCATTTGGTTGGGCTAATCATAGCTGTGAACAACTTAATTATATATTTTGTTCTTTTTTTGTTGCTGGTTTCTTGTTTTGTGTGTATTTGTAACAGAAAACACCATTACAGTCCTAAATATCGGGTCACAAAATTAGATACACTGTTTCCATCTCAAACTTTCTTTTAGGGAAGTTCCACTTAATTTCAAAGTTAGGAAGAGTAGAGAAGAGTGTAGAAGCACACTGTGGAGCTGTACTTGCAGGAAGGTGGAATTATGAAGGAACAGCACTGGTTACAGGTAAGCATTCTTAAAGTAATGAAGTGTTTTGAAAACTAATATAACAGAAAAGCTCTTTTAAAATAAAGCCTTTTAGGTTTTTAATATACAAAGTTGACATGACATGAAGAAATGTAAGTATACAAAAATACATTATTAAACAAGATTTATGAAAAGTAAGTGCTTTCAATAAAATGTGTAGAATGTAAGTACTTTATGGGATAAATAACAATAGAATGTTATGGAAAAATAATATAATCCTTGACATGTTTAGAAGATGTAATCCTAAATTTCATAGTTTATATTATATTTACATTAAATTTGAATGAACAAGAGTATTAAGTGTTCACACACTGGCTTAATTTGACATTCTTGTGAGAAGGGGGAAACAAACAAAAATCAACAATATAAATGAAGCTAGCTATAATAAATTACTTTTCTTTATGTCTTCGCTATCACTGGAGTTATTATCACCTTGTTTAATAGAAGTAAATTTTGCACTATTTGATTAATGCTGTTTTAGAAGAATGTTGTCACTTTTAAATAATAGAAGATCTAGGAAAAACATGTAATTTTTTAATTGATCCTGTATATTAGATGTTATCCTATTTACTTGAAAGTAAATGTTTTTAATACCAGAGTGCTTAGATGTTTTTGTGGATGTTCTGTACTTCATAAAGGAGAATATTTGTTTTGTTGGGTTTTTTAATCTGTTACCAAAAAAGGTTGCTAAGTCGGTACACCTATATTCCTGCACATGACATTTGGGGTTTTTTAGCCAGCAAAGCTTACTAAGTCCTCATGAACATCTTGAATGTTCCTATGCTTCTCTTTCTTGATTATTAGAAGTGGAGTAGGTCCAGCTGCAGTCTAACTCTTTTCTGTTGAGGCTGGGAGAGTGATTTCCAAGTGTCTGCATCTCTACATGTTTTTGTCCTAAATCTTTTGGTAATTAGTTGCTTTTGGCATTTTTGTCAAAAACATCTATCTTGATGTTAAGGGGAAGCTAATTAAATTTCCTCTTATAGACTTCTCCTTTATGGGATTTCTGTTGGTGTCAGAATTTTCTGCAGCCTCCTGTTGATCTAGCACAGCTGATTTCTTTGGACGAATTCCAACTCAGTCCAGAAGTACTGAAGATAATTTTGGATCTGCTTGTTTCCAGACTCAGTCTGACTCTAAAATTCTGCCTCAAGGAACTCTGTCTGGCATGTTCCTCTGAAATCCCAGAGGGATAGAAATATTGTTCTTTTTAAAGACAGATTTGCCTCAGGAACTTCTTGAAAGAAAAATCAAAATTGCCTTTTCAGTCTTTCTGGCATGTGGTTTTTTTTTGGTTTGTTTTTTTTTGTTTGTTTGATTGGTTGGTTTAGTTTTGGTTTTTTTTGAAAGACTGCGTGACACTTAGGGAGAGTATGGGAATTCATCACCATATCCAAACAGTGTACTCTGAGAAGATAACTACTGTTATACCACAACTATACTTTGAGGAAGACTGAATCGTTGATGATACTGTATCAGTTAAAATGTTTTTTATGGCTCTATCAGTATCAAATGGACACAAATAAGATTGTAAAAAAGAAAAGTCATACTTTTTTAACACTTAAAAGCTACATTGGCCAGATGTAAAAACCTGAAATCTGGTAAGTAAATTACCTTTGAATGGAAGAATGGCATTAAGTTTCTAATGCAACTTTTTCCTCATTAATTGAATCTGGGAGGCCTAAATGAGGGCCCAGAGCTGCATGTTTTAAATATGATAGCACACTAGGAAATCTGTGTTCTTAATGCATACATAGCTATGCTGTATAGCGTATAAGAACTTAATCTTTAATAAGCAAACTGAGTTTCTTGGTAACACACAGTTATGTTATAAAATTTAAGCCTTCCAAACAGAGACTTCAGTTATCTTCAGTTTCACCATTTATCAACTGTGAAGCCTCTGGTTTAATACATAAAATCTGCTCCTACTCTCTTCAGATTCCTCAGAGACTCATTTAATCAGCCTCTGGGCCATTGAACTGTAAATAGATCAAAAGTGCTAGCAATGCTGAATAGAAAATACAGAACTTAGGATATTTAAATAGTGATGGACTTTCTCTTCCCAGGAGCAGCTTCAGATAAGAAGACTATAAGGATTTTCAGGAGAAGAAGAGAGTTGTTGATAATAGCAGAAAAACAGTCTTGAATATCTGTCCCTTAATATACTATCTATTCGCATGTTAGGAAAACTAAATAAATGATATTTACCTGTTAGAAGACCTGGACTTATTTGAACTCTAGTGTTTCCTAGGTAAATACAAGCACCATGTTTGTTAGACTTATTATTGCATTTGAGTTGATGATTTCTGTGGTAATTTTACAGTTGGTGAAGATGGCCAAGTGAAAATCTGGTCTAAAAGTGGAATGCTGAGATCCACTTTAGCTCAGCAAGGTAAGTTAATCTTCTTAAAGTTCCATTAGAACTTTTTATTTAGGATATTATTAAATATATTTAAATAACACCCTAAATCTGGCAGTAGTGGTTTATTTAAGGGTCTTAAGGCCTTGATAAACTTAACTAAAATTAAACAGAAGTCATAGTTGAATACAAAGGAAACTGGATTTTTAATGAGATGACTGTCTTTAAGAAGAGATCTCTTCAAATGAGAAGTGTTATTGCAACAATTTTAGACAATAGTTTCAGTTCCACCCTAAGGATTCTGGAGAGGCTAAAGAATTAAAAATTAAAAAAATGATTTTTTTATCAAGCCACAGACTCTTATGGTGAAACTGAAAAAAAAAATAATCTCTAAAAGCATTGCAAGAATGCTTGAAAGATGCAAAGCGTGTGTAGGTTAGTTCCTCTGAACTTTAAAAAAACTCTTAACAGCCCTTGGTTTGTCTATCTATTTAACCCAGTAACTAATTTAGTATATGCAAACAGTTCTACTGAAGTGAAATGGTCCCTGTGCTTAAATTCTTTGTTGAACCGGGGCCATGGAGACCTAACCTTGATCTTGGCTTTGTAACTACAGTTTTATGCATACTAGAGCATTCCAGTTATTTAAGTCAATTTAAAATCACATTATTGTAAAATGCAACAGTATCAACTGCAAATACATATTTCTATAAATGTTTCATATTTTTAAAATGCTATTTTTATAATCATAATTTCTGACATTTTTGTAGTATTTCAGTGAAGATACTGAGCCAGATTTTGTTTTTCAGACTTCATACATTGAGATCATGTGACCTTTTGACATTTTTTAAGAAACCACATGCACCTGGGTTTGGGTTAAATGTCAGACCCTTATCTCTTTCTGAAACAAATTATCTAAATTCTTTCAACCTGTTGAAGGCATTTTAACCACAGGAGTGAATGTAAAATATATTTCAGTTCTGTTAAGGAAGTTCATATTCAGATGTAATGTTTTTTCATGCTTATAATATAAAAAGATAAGGTAACTGAACTGTAATTTTTTGGAAAAAATGCAACCAAACAAAAAAAAAAAAAACCTCAACAGGTTGAAGCACATGCTCTTCACTATTTCTCAGTTGATGTGTTTCAAGATTTTTTTTTTATGCTTGATTGTGCTTATTTGAGGTTTGATGTAGCTTATAAAGTAAGACACGTAGTTTGAAATACGCAAGCTGAATTTTCATTGGTTTCTTAAGAGTTTCTGGGACAGTATAAAAGTACAGTTGAGTCTCCATGCAATAATTGTCGTCTTGTATTTGTGTTTTAAGATAAAATCCCTTGAAGCTCACAAACCCTTTAATCTTTAAATTTATAGGATCAGATTCCCGCAGACCCCTCTGTAAGCTACTTACATACCTGGGATCAGCATAGGATTCTGCAGAGATTGTTATGTTGTTTAAAAGAAGTATATCATGTTTGAGCTAATTTCTCACTTCCTTTATCATCTTTTTGAGAAATAAAAGGATTACCATTGCTAACATTCTTTCTACTCATTCCACTCTTTGTATTAGAAATAAATTTTCCAGCTCTTATCTTTGTATGATGGTCCACATGCCTATTCTATCTTTGGATTTTTATTCACTACAAAAACATGAACATACATTTTTCCCTTTTTTAGCATTTTCAGTACTTATATGGAGCCCTTGGCCACATGTCCTTCCATTGTGCTGATGCACAGAATAAAGTGTGACCCCATAGCCACTACTGCATTCAGCCTTCAGGTGTAATGTATTGCTTTTATGGCTGCATTGTTCTTTGAGCCTGATCTCACTTCTTCATCCTTAATTACCTTAATATACTTCCTTTTGTTCCTGTTTTTCCTTAAACTGAAAACTTTTTTTAAAAAATGCTGTATTTGCAATTCTTTGGGCTTCCAGCTGACATGGTACACTGGTATGTTTTGATGAGATAGGTTTTTTTCATGGATCTCTTTGGTATACGTTGGTAACCCACATGATTATGCTTGAAGCAGGATTTCTCTGTGTGTTCTGTGATGTATGCATTGCAGCATGACGCTGTGCTCAAAGTGTCTGTGTTCCTTCGGAGAGAGCCACAGAATTAGGAAATAAGGATGTACAGAGTATTGAAGGTCCACATTTGAAAGAAAAGATGGCTCTACCACCACAAATTTTTATGATGCTTTGTAGACTCTGACACTAAGATTGTTTGACATGAAGTCTGTAGCAGCAGAGTCCTTCTCAGGCCAAACATCCAGTTAGTAGGACCAGTGTTGAATTCACAGTTGCATAGTCTGTCCTGAAACATCTGTCTAAAATTGCTGCTGCTGAGGTTTGTAAACCACTGGCTTTCTAATCCTCGAAGTACTCCACAGAGTCAAAGGTATTGTGAAGCTGAAAATTAAGTAGAGGGTGGTTGTGCCTTCCGCATCACAATCAAGATTATTCTGCAGTGCCGTTTCTTTAGCCTTTCCCACTAGTGAAGCTGACAGCTTTGCTGACAGCTTTACTTATTCCAAGTCTGAGAATCTTCAGGGCAAGCAAGAAAACAAACTTCAGGGATCTACCCCGAGTATCATTATCCACCTCTTGTTTCTGTGCCACACATTCAACTGGTTTACCTCAGATGAATTTCTAGTTCTTCAGGTGATTTCTCTCACCTTTCTTTCAAATTCAGTTTCTCATCTAGTACTCTTAAGACCACATCTTTCTTGAGTGAGTACTCATCTTTCTTGAGCATTGCTGACTTTCTGATGGGCTTCCAGTGAGTAATATAATGAATAAGCACCAAGGAGTAATAGGAATAATTGGCATGTAGGTTGCCCTTTTGGTTAATGGAAGCAAAATTGCTACAGTTACAATGTAAACAGTTTAATTAGAATATGTTTATTGTGAGGTGGAACTTGCTTTTGAAGGGACAACTGTATTCCAAATGCAGCTCCTGTTTTTTTGTGCTGCCACAGAACAAAATAAAATTATTGAATTAATATTTCTACTCCTGTGAAAGTAAAAATTCTCACAAACTTACTGTTGTAATTACTAAAATACCTTCTGTGGCTGGAAGTGTCAGAGTGACTGCTCTGTCACTCCTGCACTCCACCTGAGCTCTTTCTCTGTTATATGCATTGTCCATGGGAATGATTCATTGGGGATGAACATCTGCGAATAGAACACTGGGATGTGAAGAAGTCCACCCTGTATGCTTAATGCTGATGTTCCCTCTCCAGGTCCCCTCTTTAGTTCCCACCCTTTCTGCTTTTCTCACTACTTTTCTCAGAGTATTTTTTCCTGAAACTGTTTATCACCAGTGCAATTCACTGCAGTTTGTACATTCTGCTGAATTTTTCTTTCCACAGCAATGCAATGTGTTGGCAGTCTTTTCCCAACCAAGTTCTTGTTAAGTGCAGAAGGAAATGAGTTAACTTAGCTCCTGCTGTTAAGCCCTGGAAATTGTGGTTAAGTAGTCAGCCATCATAAAAAAGTTAAACATTTGGTTTAAATAAAAAAGTCTTCTGATTGTTAAATCAGCATTAGAGCAGGACAAAAATTAGTTTATTCAGAATTTCTGTACAGTTGGTGACAGAATTTATGTCGTTTTCAACATAAATTCCTGCCAGTAGGAAAACAGCTAATGCCAGACTTACTTAATATATGTTGTATGTTTCTGTGAATTGTCTCCTATAATAGTTGACAACTTAAAAAAAGAAAATAACATAATTCTGTATTTCTAAGTAATATAAAGTAAATGCCTTCCTAAAAGAAAATCCATGAAGTACAAAAATACTTAGCAGCGATGACACCCTGTCTCAGTTTAGGGTTTGAATATGTGGAAGCTCTAATCAAGTTTAGTGCGCCGAATTGATTTGCTATAACAAAACCAGCTTCTTGTTCAGAGAGAAAATTCAAGAGTTTAAGTGGTAAGATATTAGGTGATTTTACAACAGTTGACATAGCAGTTCAATCAGTTAAGTATCTAAATTTCATCAAAATATTCCCATAAAGATATTCCTGAGTCATTTTTTAAAATGAAACTTAATATGCCAAATGTGTCTTTGAAAATTTTACACTGTAAAAGCATTTCTTAAGCCTTTTGGGGTTTTTTATTACCATAAATAAAAAAATATATTTAAAAATGGTTTATTTGGTCAATTTCAGTTTATTTGATCAATTTGACACTTAGCTATCAGCTGATAGGAGTCCCAAAAAAATGCATATCTCAGAATTTAGGATAATTTCTTTCCGTTTTCCTCTTCTAAAATTACAAAACTGTCAAATACAAACATATAGATTGTAACAGTTGCTTTTCCTGAGGTTTCTTGCTTCTCAAACAGAACTTTTGGGGTACAGGTCTAGTAGTGTTAATGTAGATGTGCCATTTGAGGTTCATTGGGCTGCTCTGCCTAACCTCCAAATCGATTCCAGAAGGACATAAATCTCCTTGAGATACCCGTGCGGACCTTACAGATATGACATGGGACCTGAGAGTACCCTCGGCCCATCACATCGCTTAGATGCTTGTGTTTAGATAATGGAATCATGTCTTCAAAGGCCTCTCTTCTGCCAGTGAGAATATTAAGGCTGTTAGAGAAAAACAGAAGCTTGAAATAAGCCATCTCTTTCCCATGTCAGAAGATACGGAAGCAAGTTTTACAAAAAGCAAAGAGAATGGGGTGACAGGGACTTACTGCAGTCTGCCTCCTTGCAGTTTTATATGCACTGTAATGCTGAGGCCATGCTGAAACTTGCGGTCCATTGCTACAGGGCTTTAGCTGTGACAGAAATAAATGTTTGGACATGCTCTTTACTTAACTTTCTTAGTTTTATTTGCAAGGAATCAAGTAGTGTAGTACTTTGATTCTTCTTCTTCTTCAGGGGAGACTAATCCTGTCAAGTACTATGGAAAATATTTGCATAGTTGGCAAGTCTCATTTTTTTTTCCTGGATGCTTTTTCCATGTAATTTTTTACTTTCTTCTATTTTCAAAAAAGGTCATTTGAAAACTTCAACATAACATGATCTTAAAATGGAACAGTCAGCTTTATTCTAGATACATCATTCTGGACTTTTCAGTCTGCAAAAACATGTTTTCAGTTAATTGGAAAAAATCTGAAGCCTCTGGACCACTCTTTCTGGGTTTATTTGTTATCATTTGTTTTGTAAGTTGCTTGTGTATGGGATGTTTGGGTTTTTTATGTGTGCAGCAAAACAAAAATATGTGTTTTGTCAGATGCTTAATTATGGAGCCTAAACATCTTGCAAAGAATAATTTAGATGCAATATAAAGCTTTTTCTGCCCACCTTTGCATTCAGTCTCACCATTATAGGTGCAAAGAATGATTTTCTGATGTCTGTTGAAAAGTGTTAGGATGACTGTTGTCATGTTGATTTTCTGTATCTCTTAAGTGACAATTGTGAATAAAATTGTGTCAGAGTATAAAAGATTAAGTAAATACAAAATGCAGCTATTACTATTCATTTTCTGGAGTTGTGTAACACTGTTCACTTATAAAAACGTTTACGAATTAGTAGCATGGTAAATGGCAAGAGATAATGAGGTTTGAGAAAGATGCAGCATTAAAAACACAGTATTAAAATAATAGGTGGTGACATGGTGAGCCATCTACCTGACTTGCCGGGCTTACTTTTAATACAGATATTTACTAGTTTTTAATTAGGATTGGTCAACATCACAGTCAGTGGTGTCAGCATCGGATTTAATCATGTAGTAGATATTCTGGCAAACAAGTTTGCGGGGATTTCATGGTAAACATGAAATGGTTTTGTAGGTATTTGTAGGAAGTGTCTACAAACTAAACAGAAAGAGAGGAGCTCTGGAGATTTGACAGCTGGGCATTGAAGGCTGAGTTTGTGGACTGATCAGTTGGGAAGACTTTAACATTTTAATACTGAATGAAAGATGCTGTAATGCAGATAGACCTTACAAGTAAACTGTCTGTGAAGGGCTTTATTTGATACAATAGAGAAATTTGTACCGATGGAAAGGACAACACAAATCTTTGCAGTGTCCCAGTTAATCATGAGCCAGGGGATCAGTATGTCAAGGTGGGAGAGGAGCACCTTAAAGGGGAAAGGTGACCCAAATGTCAAGGTGACAATGTCATCTTTTGCCTGACTGTATCTTGGAATAAATTGGTCAGATTTTTATTTTAAAAGTGAGGAAATAAAACCAATGGGAGTACATGCATGAGGTTCAGTGAAGCTGAAGAAACAAAATTGTCTGGTTATGAAGGTGATTTGACTGAAGAAAATAACTTATAAGAATAAATGTGGCAATTTTAATTCTTCCAGAGGTGGTTTGCTTTATTCTTCTCTCTCCAAAGAGAGCGTGAAATGAAAAAGCAAGTAATAAATGTGGTCAGAGTCTGCTGGGACAGACCTTGAAATAAAATCAGTAGGTCTTAAGTGATGCATTGACAAAATGGAGAGGTACAGTATGAGAAAATGAGATAACTATAGCAGTAGTGAAGTCATACACGTTTTCAGTAGGTAGCATTGGACAAGCCATCAATTCATTATTGTTTTTCATAGAGTTGATTTGTTCAGTTAAATTTAGAGTGTCTCCATTGAAAGTGGTAGGTGTTTGATGGTTTATTCAAGTGAATTTGTTGGGACTTCAATCTATGTATTTTTATTTCCTCAAGGAGTGTTGGAAGGGTATGTACCATGAACTGAAGTCTTCAGTTGTCCTTCTAGTTTGCATCTGTCTCTTACTGCTGTTCCAATGGCTGTCTGAAACATGAAGTGAACCAGTAAACATGGCCATAATGCAGGGGTCCTCAAACTACGGCCCGTGGGCTGGATAAGGCCCCCCAGGGTCCTCAATCCGGCCCCCCGTATTTACAGAACCCCCCGCCGCCCCCCCCCCCCCTCTGCTGGGGGTTGGGGGGGGGGAAACCAAGCAGCCGCAGATGACTGCCTGCCACTTCATCCACACGCCAGCCCCCTGGTTAAAACATTTGAGGACCCCTGCATGCATCAGACAAGTGTGAGGAACAAATGGTTGCCCTAGTTTGGCTTTCTCGCAGCCCTGAATTTTTGATACGTGATTTTAAGTAACCAGTTTGAAGTGGCTGTAGCAGTTTCTGCATAATTTCATCAGTTAAGTCATAATAAATATTTTCTTTCTGTCTGTCTACAGGATCACCAGTGTACTCAGTGGCCTGGGGACCTGATTCTGAAAAAGTTCTCTATACTTCAGGGAAGCAACTGATTATTAAACCTCTTCAGCCAAATGCTAAAGTTTTGCAGGTATCATTAATACATTAACATTGACTCATGCTTCCATGTGAAAACTTTTGTCAGTTATTTGGTTTTGCTGAGGAGAAATTGTGCTAAAATTTTCCATGCAACACGTGTACTGCTCATTCCCGACCCCCCTTTTCTTTTTAGTGTTCTTGCAAATAAGGAGCTTGTTCATTTCTCTAAACTGAGAAGAAATTGACAATTTCTGCTGTGGATATTCCTCAGGCATGTGATTAAGCTCATCCCTTTTTGTAAATAAACAAAAGGTAAAAAGATACAGCAGCTTTCCCCTTTTCATTTGTTACAAAAAGACAGAAAGATACACAAGCAAGGGTTTAGAATATGCTTTTGGTGCAGATTGTTATGCTTTCATTCTGCCTTGTTCAAGCTGTGTTTGATTTATTTTTCTGCAGAAGAGATGATATCCGTGCGTTTGTACTGTTGGAAACACTTGTCTGCATTGGAGTGTATGAATACTAGCAAATGATGAATGATAAATATTAAAAATAGAAGTTGTCAGACTTGTTGCATCTATGTTTAATTTTTTTTTTCTGTTTCAGTGGAAAGCCCATGATGGACTTATTTTAAAAACTGACTGGAACTCAGTTAATGATCTTATTCTTTCTGCAGGTGAAGATTGTAAATATAAGGTGAGCACTACTAAACCTTCTAAAGGAAACTAAAAAGGCCAAAAAAGATACTAGGCATTCTGACGTTTTCTGGTTTTAATAATACTTGGAAGCTCAAAATTAAATGAGAAGTCTTTCAGTTTTCAAGAAAAACTTGCTTTTTACGCTGTTGTATTGTTTTTAAATACACCTCTGTCTAGTAGCATAAAACTAGAATTTATTTTTTAAAAAATGTGGCAGAATAAAAATAGGTAAAATGCAAGTGAAACAACTGCGAAAGGAAAATATGCAGAAATACAGAAATAATTACTCGAAATAGTGTAAGCTATGACATATAGTGAAAAAAGTAATGACATACAAAATTGAAGGAGATAAAGCTACTGTTTTCTATTACAGGAGCATTAATGAATCCCTTAAGACATTTTTTTTTGTTAGTATACTCTGTATCCAAAATAGAAAGCACATATTGTGTTTCTTCCCTTAAGTAGGAACTTATTTTTAATTATATCATATGTTGGTTCTATCATTCTTTAAATGTATAATGGCTCTGATAAAAATATACACAATTAAGAAATTTTTTTAAATTATCAAAGTGTTAAAATCAGTTTACTACACTGTGAATTGCTTCCTGGTATTCCATTGATTTCAATCAGTGAGAAAATTTCTTTGGTCTGGAAATGTGCAGAGGTGCATCACATTGTTGGGAAACAAGTGCAAATGGAATAAACCTTGTGGTTATTTTACAGACTTACAGTAATTTGCATGAAACAAAGCTCACTAATTCAAAATATTTTCTAGAGAATAACGTAACATTTGCCATAGCAGCAAATTCTATTGCATTGAGCAAACAATATTTATTAGAACAACCTTTAATGAAAGTTAACTATAATATATGTGATTTTTCTAGTTAGGCTAAAAGGCACGGAAATAACTTAGAGAGTGTATTTGTGCAAATTCTGTGATCTTGAGGGAAAATGATAGCTCTAGAATAAGTAAAGGTATGCCCAAACTGTGTTCATATAGGTATATATTTAAATTTTTTTTAAAGGTTTGGGACAGTTATGGACGTCTGCTGTACAGCTCACAGCCCCATGAATATCCTATAACATCTGTTGCCTGGGCTGTGGATGGAGAATTATTTGCTGTGGGGTCTTTTCATACTTTGCGTCTATGCGATAAAACTGGGGTAAGTAACAATTCTGAGAAGTAACAGCTGTGGAGTTGTGCAAATTTATTGATAATACAGTAAATACTCCTGAGGATATATGTGTACAGACGGGTATTTTTATTAGCAAAAACTAGTCGTGACTTCCAGCACTTTTCAGCTGGGTGCATCTGACTAAAATATTGCCTCTATGCTCTGTTTAGCTGCACTTCTAAATAGGCGTTGGGTTGGATACAATTTTTTAATACTATTTTGCCTTTCAGGATGATTTTCTGTGCATTTTTTAGCTTTTTTCCTTAAAAACACAAAGACTTTAAAAGCATCTCATGTAAGACCATCATAAATGCCATTGTTATCTATAAAAAATCAGGCGTGTGTAGCAATAACCTATCTTTAAAAAGGAGGTAGAAGAACAATGTCCTGTGCTTTTACTATTTAGCTTTTTTTCTTAAAAAATACTGAGTTGACAAGCACATCTCGTGAGAGGATCACAAAATGCAGTTGTCAGGGGTCAGAAATTATAAGGCTAAAGCAATAGTGAAGAGGAGCTAGGAAAATATTCATGCTTCTACTTCTGATGGCTAGACAGCACAATTTTTTCAGCTAAAGACATACTTTAATGGTGCCATCAGAGTGTCTCTATTACTTCTTAACTGTTGTGAGAGAAGAAAGGCTCCTAAAGGAGATATTGTTGAGCTTTGCTCCCAGTTTGTTGTTGTTGACCTAGGGATTTTTTCAACTTGGTCTCCAATTAAAATTAATTTAATACAGTTTCATCTACCTTCATTGGTATTTTAAGTTAGCCCAGAGCACTAATTGTCTCTGGATTTCCTGTGGTTCTGCAGCTTTTTCTTCAGACTCATGTTGCATTGAACCTTGCTGGTTTGGGACTTTTATTGCCCCACTCTCTACCTCTTTTCTTGCTGTGTTTGTTGCTTTCTTGCTGAGATTGGGAAAACAGTGTTTGCTGTGGTGTTTAGCCATCTGCAGTAGAGTTCTCTTTACCATGAACTTGGACTATGCATTTTGAGTATTTTTACGTTCATGAAGGAGAGCCTTTAAAAATTACATGAGAAGAGGCATGCAGGATAAGATCTCTGAGTCTTCATATTTCACTTCCTATACTGATTCTGGTTTCATTGATCTTCAACGGCAGAAGTAAGTGTAAGCTAGGTGTTAAATTTGAAGTAGGAATTGCTTCTATTTTCTGTGCTGTTTCCTCTTACTTGGTTTAAAAAATTCCTATTGCTACTTAATCTATATAAGTAAAATCTGATGATAACTGTCTTGAAAGAATAGTACTTGATGCAATTTTCTTTTGGAAACTATTAATTTTCCAGTTTTATTTTGATATCTAAGGAGATTTTTATTACCTGTGTGATACAAACACAGCAGGAAGTTAAAAGAGTAAAGTAGTGAGTGGAGCTGGGGCCTGAGGTACGAGCTTGTGCAAAAGATAGGGGTAAACTCACACAGGTAAAAAATATATTTAAGTAGTATAAAAGATAATGAAGTAAAGAAGGTATTTTCTCTCTCATTGGTATAAGGCTGGAGAGCAGATTGCAATTTCCATCATCTAATGTTTTTCATCATTGTAATTATTCTTTTAAAAGAAGATATGCCTTACTGTTAGATTTGTCTGCCTTTGTTCAAAATTTAGATACTATTTCTCTTTGCGGAAGAAAATGGATAAACTGTCTCTGTGTGTATGGTCATAAAGATTGTGCAGTCATGGGTCAGCTGCTAGAGGGTAAGATGCTCAAATGGTTGTTAGGTGGCTACATCACCGGTGGGGACATTTTTTCTTCTCCCTGGCATTCTTTTGGTTGGGTTAGCATTAGGCCTTGAGCGTGGGATTTTGTCATTATCTTTACCAGCTGGGTGCACATATCTGCTGATATGCTTGCTGCTTCCCTTAGCAGGGTCCTTTAAGATTGCCTGAAAGCTTTTGTTCCAGGCAAGGTAGATAGGAAGATTTTTCTCCATTTTAATATGCCACTGAAGTCCACTTAAAATGTAATTAAAGAATGTTGCCTTTCCATCTCCCTATATAAATATGCTGCTGTAGAAGTGTTTATATATATATACACACACACCACATTTCACTTGATGAAGCTGAATAAGATATATTTATGTGGGTATAATCATATATGCATTGGACCAGGTTATATTCAGACTAGCCATTAGTATTTTCTTTTCAAAACAGCACTTTAAACCATGCCTTCTTCTTCCACAAACACTTTTCCATCTCCTTTCTGAATATTGTTTCTGAGTATTGGGAACACTGAGCTGTATAAGCAAGTGGTAAATGGAAATAAATATGCTCTTGTATGGGTGAGGCCAACAATTTAATTTGCATTTTTCACTCACTATAGATTTATGCTTCAATGTGGCAAGGACTGGTGCAGCAGAAAAGGAAGGAAAATACTAGATTTCTTTTTTCTGCTGTCATGTATGCTGGTTTGTAGCATATAGCTTTTGTTCCTGATCCCTAGGGCCTTGCTGTTCTTCTTTCTAGTTATTATGTAATATAATTTACTGTTAAGTATGGTTCCAACTCCTGCTAGCTGAAAACCAGTAATTTATTAATCAGCATTTAATATTGAACAAGCTTGTGGACTTTGTTTGAAACTTTAATGCAGATAGGTTTATTTTTTCATAAAATTAAGGGTTCTTTTACCTGGTTTATTGCTTAACTCTTAAAGAAATGAAGACATATACAGTAGCTAGTGCCAGGTGCTTTTGTCTGTTTAGCAGCTAGCAATGATGATTTATTATCTTTAAAAGTCATGATTTTTCATTAAAGTTTCTTTCCTGACATTGAGTGTAAATAGTTACTAAAGAAGTAGTTTTGCTAGTATTGAGGGAAAAGGAAGAATGATTCACATACCACCAGAGTGATGGAGTTTGAAGAGAACCAGACCTGGCTTTTACTGGTCAACATAGACATTTTTATTATGTCTGATGTAATGGAGCTGTATTGGCAAATTGCTCCTCAGGGAGCCATCAGGCAATATATATATATATCATTAACTCTTCTCTAGCATATGTGTTCAGTTTCGGGACATAATTATATTAAATTCTGTTAGGGTATGTTCTTTTCTCCTTTTCTTTCTACTTGGATACTTTGTTCTAATAGCTTCATGTTAAAAGAAAACTACAAACCTAATAGTAACTTCTGGAAGTTGTGTTTCTTCATTGAAAAATCACTTTTGCTCTGACAGCATTATGTATGTAAAAGAAATTATTATGGCTGTCCTACAGAATACCAAACAGAATATATTTAATGTTGAAATTTGTTGTCTGCTTTAGTGCCCATAATCATTAACCCTGCGGAGAGTGCTAAGATTAGTTTTAAAGTATATATATTGAAATGTAAAGGTGGATGTATTGATGGATAGACTTTAGCCTTCCTGGTGTTCACAGCTTTTCAGAATCTAATCACTTGGAGGGCAGTGCTTAAAAGTTCATTTATGTAAGCTATTTCCTGTGGCTCTGCATGCTTCCCTTGACATTACTGATCAGGTCAAAATATTTACACAGTAAAAGATGGTAAGAATGACTGAAATTCACTGATTTCCTCCTTCCCCACTCCACTCCCACGTAAGTATCTTAGGAAATGGACTGTACCCATCTGCTCCAAAGACAGGTTGCTTTCCCAGTGCTGTGGAGTGTAAAAGGATAATCAATAAAAAACTTTAAAGTGAAACACTGGTCAAATTAATCCTTTCAGAATTGCCAACAAAAGTTAGCAAATATGGACATCAAATTCGTATTTTAATAATGCTAAATGCATTTATGCATTTGTTTTGGGGAGGCCTTTTAGCTTTTTTTTCGTTAATGTTTTATTTACCCTTAATGGGGATTGATCAGTTTGATTTGAGTTTTGATTGTCATTTTCCAAATTAATCGTGCTCTTCTTGTTGAACGTTTTTTCTGGTGATATTTATCCACATTCTGTTTTTATAAATAGATAGATGTTTGTTTGACTGCTAAATCTTGCCCTTTGATTCACTTCTAACTTGATTTCATCAGTATGCTTAAATTCTTTGTGATGAAAGCAATTCTCCACCTAAATCTGTAAGTTCATGCTTTTAGATAATCATGTAAATTCCACAAACTTTCTCTTTTATTGCAGAATGAATTGTGGCCATTTTACTAGACTGGTAGTTTGCATATTTGACTGATTCTGTTATATGCAGCTTTTTATATTCCATGGCTTGCTCCATGGAATGTCTAATTTTGCTGGAAATTCTACTAAAAACATTTGGAAAACTTAATAACATTTAGGGAATATTGCCTAATATCTACAGAAAATGAAGGAAAACATTCTGCAAGTGTAACAACTACTCTTCACCCACCACACCATTTAAAAGAAATATGATTACAGTGCTATGGGTAAAAAATACTGAGCTCTGTGGTACCGTGTTTTGTTTCAGCTTTTTCTCAAAAAGATACAGACTGAACTTAATGACCAGGGTTGGTCACATATTTAGCAGTGTTTGTCCTTTTTTCCTAATTTTTTTTTTAAACTATCAACAAATGAGGGGGAAAAAGCATCTAAGAATTTTAAAACTACAGTGGTAGCAGGTACCTACAGAGAAGCTTTGAAAATAATTTAAGTGTTTAACATTAAAGCAGTGTTTTTCATTCAGGACAGTAAATTGTGTTACTAATGTAAAATTAACATTATTTATCCTTTAAATTAACATTAGCTATTGTACAAATATGAAAGAGAGAACAAGATTTTGAAAGTCAATGTATACAGTGCATGTGTTTTCATATTATTCTGATAGTGCTGAATTGTCCTAAGCTAGATCACTATGAAAAAACCCAAGCAAATCTGTTTTCTATAGAGTTACAACGAGCTTTGATCCCATTACATTTAGTTTTAGTCATGTTTCACAGACATATGCATTTGGCAGTGTAACAAAAATAAGGGGTTTTTTTCCTGCGCTGTCTCTATTTCATCTACCTTTATTAATAGTCATGATCCTGAATTCTTTGTAGGTCAATAAAAGAAAAAATATTACAGATAGGTTTCCTATGGAGTTATGTTGTTGACCAATTCTTTCCAAGTTGGCATATTTGAATTTATTGGAGTGGGCTAATGCGACTTCTGGAAGAAAATGAAAACATGTGCATCATCTATGGAAGTAATAATCTATTTAAAGAACTACATCAATGTTTCATTTTCTAAGGTTAAGAATTTATAGGGGACAGTTTGTCATCCTATTTTTAGTTCTTGGGTCTAATAATTATGAGAATGTGCTTGGATTTCAGGAGAATTTTAGATATCCTCTGTCTGGCTTTGTTCTTCTAATACGCAGCTTAATTGATTTTTATAATCTTGTAAGTTTCAATTTGCCTTCCATTACATCAGAAAATTAATTTTCTGATTAGAAGCTTCTGGGAAGTTTGCACTAAAGTGTCAGCTCATCATGTAGAAGTAGTGAGAGCCGATTGCCAGCTTTTAGTGGATGTTCAGACTAATGTATTTTCAGATGTCAGCTACCTCTGCACTAACATGAAATGCCCCGTGGAGCACAAGGAAAACTAAGCCTTCAGTTAAAAATAGATAGATCAATAGATCAATAGATCGATAGATAGATATCCTTGGTTTCAGAGGACCTGAAACTTTCTGTGTCAGACTTGGATTGGAGGCTGGTTCCAGCATGCTTATCTTGGTTTGTATCAATTAGGGCATAAAAGGACGAGAGCATGTATTTAATGTTAGTCTGTTCTGTGCTCTGATTCCTGGAATGGATTGTGGGAGAGATTGCACGTTGTCTTTTCATAAACAATGGTGAAATTATTGGCAAAGACTAAGTCAGTGGATTAGGTATGTTGTGTAGGTTCTGACATCATGAGGAGGTACAGCAGCATCAGCTTTAGTTCAGCTTACATCAGCATTCCCCATTCAGAACTCCACATACTGGTGAACAGCTGAAACAGAGACCAGACAGTAACAACCAAGTGTCATTTGTACAGCTGACATCTGTATTACTCCTATAATTTAAAATATAAGAAAATACTCTTTCTTCACTATCTTTATTTCAGAACCTTTATGCTGTGGTATTATGTGGATGACCTTTCTTTATTTATTGCATTCAGTCCAGAAATAATAACTAACTAGATCCTTCATACTGAGTCTCAGAGCATCAATATTATAGATTTGAAAGACTGTCCTTGTTCCTGGGACACAGAATTCTCTGAATCTTCTCACTGAAATAATTTCACCGACATCTCAAAAGCCTCCTTGGTTTCCATTTATGGAAGTCAGTTTTCAATGACTACAGTACTTCATCTTTTTTACTACATTGTGCAATCAGAAAAGGGAAGCTTAAGTTAAGTTATTGCCTTTATGTATTTATTTAATATAATGAAACTTTTATAACTACTGTTTTTGTTCTTGAGTTGATTTCAATGAAAAATTAATTATGACACAGGAAAAGTGTAAGGTAAACAGTAATACCAAAGTATAACATTGCAGCTAATATTAGAACAAGGTTCATACAGTCATTCATATAATATAGTAGGGATATTCATACCCTTTTTTTCATTTTCTTTTTTTTTTTAACTTGGTATATCTAGGAAATACATAACAGCTATTTTTTAAAAATTGTTCCTATTTTACAAGTGGAGAGCTAAATTATTTTTATTATGACATTTTGTGTACATGATAAATGTAGCAGACATCTGCAGGGAGTATGAATCATTGGAGTGGTCTGAATTATACTGAGAGCTTTAAAAAATAACTGGAAAATAAAACTTCGTAATTGCTTTATAAATATATTTTATTTTTTAAAAAAACTGGGGTTTAATCTGGATATATTTATTGTGTATTTCAACTACCTGGAAAAAAAACACTTCTGGATAGTTTGGTTTTTTAAAAAAGTAGTTTTGGAAATGTATCCTCTCGGAGCTGCAGCGTATCCGCTATGCATAAAAAAGGTAGCACCAAAGCCACATTCTTCAAGTTCTCTAAACTGGTTCTTAGTGGATGGCTTGATGCCCCTTTATTATTCATTCTGACTGATGGGTAGATTCTTGATCAAAGGGAAATGACCTTTGAAACAGCCTTGTCTGTTTGGGAGGATCCCAATACTGAGTTTTGAAATAGTACTTCTTCAAAGTGTTCTCAGATAGATCACATCTGGCCAGCTGTGAAAAATATGTCTCAGATGTAGGACATTTAGAGCATTCTCTGAGTGTGCTTGTTACAATCATTTCTCCTACAACCTCAAGAGCTTACTCATTTGCCATATAAGGATGTCAGACATAGTTAAATATTATGCTCTTAATTACTATGGAGTGTTTCATACAGTATTTATCCCATTGAGACAGAAGAGTGTGTTATGGACCTTTCTCCAAAAATTGCAATTGCCTTTCCCAACTGCAGATCATATAGGCAGTAAATGGCGTGTCTGTCAGCCAAGAGGCATGGAAGCTGAAGCCTTAAAATTGAGTGCTTGAAACTGGAAATTCAGTCAATGCTGACATTGTCTTTTGCTCACCCTTATGCGTGTAGGCAGTAAAAGAGCCTTAACTCAGTAGGTCATCTTACATAGTATTCTGCAAATCATTAGTGTGACTGGGAGGTTGAATTTCATCCCATTGTGTTTCCGTGCTGTTGAGCATTTAAGTATGACACCTTTCTTTTACTGTAATTTTTGTGATTTCATTTCATATAAATCACATGAAGACTTTGTGTGAAGGACTTAGTATTTCTTGGGGTTTATGTGTACTGCAAAAGAAATCAGAATATGAAATGTGTTAGAAACATTAGGTGAGTATTTTCTTCCAACTGTCTCCCCTTTGGTATAATATCATGTATCCAAAAGTCATGAGAATCCAATGTCTACATTTAACTTCAATCACATGTTTTTTCTTACTGATTTGATTCTTAAGATTTTAAATGTATTTGACTATTCAGGTAGTTCTTCAAATGCTGAATGTTTTTTAAAATATTCCATTGCATAGTTCTGGAGAAGTGATAGTTGATATTTGCTTTTTGTTTTAAAATCTGATTTAATGTCTTCCTCAAAGTCCATAAAAAGCTTGTTTCATTTGTTCTCATCCACTTTCAGAGAAACGCTTGGAGATTTGGGATGATTTGTATGAACTGTATTTCTGAGATGCAAGAAATAGAAAACAAGTGTCTTGGTGTGAAAATTCTTCTAGTTTTTGACAAGAATGTATTAATAAGGATCTAGCTAACTTTAGATCCCTCATACATAAGTCTGGGGGAATTTAAGAATAAAGTTCTTCACTAGAGGAAATTAAAATATTGAAAAAGAACAAAATCAGCTTTAGTACTAAATGTAAGCATTTCTTGTAACTACATCCATGGTATGAATCAAAAGGAAAAAAGCAAATGCTAGTTTTTATACCTCTTCCTTGTTCTTTGTGCTAGGGGGATTTATAATTTTATTCTTCACAATGCTAACAGAGAGAATGAAAATATGGGAGGGAGATATCAAAGGATAAGAAATGACGTGCCGTTTCAGCAGAACACATGCTCTTCTTTTGCATTCACATTGCACTGGAGCAAGCGAATCCGTGGAGCCGTGTGGGTAGGAGGGGGGGGCAATGTGCCCTGTGCTGAGGCAGGCAAGGAATTAAAACGTTCAATGCAGCTTACACCCTGTCATTAGAGAGTATAAAGCTCCTTTTTTTTTATTTATTAAAATCATCTTGTAGCAGCCAGCCCACGAACCGCTGTATAATCTCTACTGTCATTTCCCGAGGCTGGCTAGCCGCTTGGGCAAAGCGGTGTCTCTGATCTGGACGGCACTGCAAGCTCTCAGTCACGCTGCTGTCACAGCTTCCTGCTGCCCCAGGAATTTTGAGCATCCATTTAAAAACCAACAAACCAAACTGATACTTTAGTAGAGGTAGATCATGTAAAGAGTAGGAAAAGGTGAAGGAAAATGTTAGCTGCAATACCGCAGAAATGCATTATGTCCTAGTGAGCCTTTCCACCTTACAAAATCCCAGTTACCAGGAAAAAGTGCAGTGATGCCGTTTTGCCTACTATTTGAATTTCTAGCTGCGTAGGAAGGCAGGTACACTGCATACTTACTTTGATAATAAGATTCTGAACTATAGTTATTTGACCTGTGCTTCCACAGCATTAAACTGTGATACTCCTCTGTGAGCACCTCTTAATTAGACTAAAATGGACGCAGCACACAAAACTATTGCTCCTGGTTCTCTCCAAAGCTAGACCAGATGTCACTACTTTGATTGCAGTAATGTTTCAATTTTTTGTTGTTATTGCAAGCATAGCAGCTGGAAATTTTGAATACATCCTTCCCCTGTACAGTAACAACAGAGAGTGGAGAAAAAGGTGGGCAAGGTATCAAGCTGTTTTTTTATGTTAGGAGGAAAACAGTATACAGGCATCGCTTTCAGAGCTTTTCATAACCCACCAATGTCCCATTGTGCCTTGTTTGTACTGACTGGTTTTGCCCAGGGCTTGATGTTTCTATATTCAGGAGCTACTGTCAACCACAGCATAAACTGAATGCATCACACTTCAGACCGTAAGCCTGTTGCACTCCTGCAACCAGTATAATTGTTTCTAAGTATTCACTTAATTTTTAGGTTGTGATTGCTTAGATTTGTGAATGAATGAGTACGCTTTAAATGTATTGTGACTAGATAACTTTTACCTAATGTACTTCAGGCATTGTGACATTCTTCATTTCTGCTGTAGCTAATGGTTTTCTTTTTTGTATCCCTGTTTTTCAAGAGTTGGACTTTAGATATCTAATCTCTTTGTTTTGCTTATTCAAACCACAATAAAAAGTTAGTTCATTGATGTGTCTTAAAAAATGATCACCCTGCAAATCTATTTATTACAATAAATCATTTCCAGAAAGTACCAAAAAAATAAGAAATATTTTCTCTTTTTCTGCAAGTGGTCATATGCTTTAGAGAAGCCAAATACTGGCAGCATATTTAATATTGCTTGGTCTACTGATGGCACGCAACTAGCCGGAGCATGTGGAAATGGACATGTCATCTTTGCCCATGTCGTGGAGCAGCACTGGGAGTGGAAGAACTTTGAAATAACGTTAATTAAGAGGAGAACCATGGAGGTAATTTTCACAGTTCAGAGCTGTGCATTCTGATTGCTAGCTTTCTAAGGCTCTTTTTAATACAAAATGGGCATTTTTAATCCTTGATAAAACATTATCCTTTTTTTTTCCCCGAGTGCATATGACTGAAAACATTTAAGATCATGAAATGGCCAAAGTTAGTAAATGGTGTAAATAATTATTAGTTGTGGAAAAGATCGGATCCATGTAAACCAAACCATGCCACCAGATGGACGAGAACTACATAACTCAGTACTTTATCCTCCAGAAAAGTGCAAAGCTCATTTAAAAAGCATGTGAAATTATCTGTGAGAGGCCACGTACAAAAGAGAGATGATACCAAGTATAATGAAAATGTTTATCCAGAAAACAATACAAATACATTGGCCAAAACCAAAGCGTCGTACTAAATAGCATTACAATAACTGTCAGCAAAGATGAAGTTGCATAACTGAGTGTAGGTAATACAGAGGAGCTTTCTTCACCTTATCTGCGTTCATGAGTTGTTGAGGTACTGATGCATTTTGTAGTAGCTGATGCTTTAATAACATTCAATGTATCCTTGTTGTTAATGATGCTGTGATGAATGTTGCTGTCTTACAGCATTTCCAGGTAAATTTGGTTTCTGACTATAACTGTAAAGAGATGTAACGTGCTTTTCTGCACCACATATTGTATTGCAGCCTAGATTCAGATCTTCCAAAACTACAGAAATTTGTCATGTATCATATAACATACATCAGGTACCTGCATGGCGCTTCCAGCTGAGTGCTGAGCAACAGGCATTGACCTCAGCGGGACCTGCCAAGTCTCAGCACTGCTGGAAATGAAACAGGCCCCTACATGTGGTTTCTGGAGCTTAAGTTTAGGATCCTTCTTTTGAAAAATCTTGGCCTTAATCCACATTTAGGTTACCAAATATCTGGGAATTAAGACAAAAATATGAATTTTTACCTTCTAATTTGTCCTCTGTGTTCCCAGACACTGACTCACAACATTCACTCTCTGAACACTGGGATAATATAAGATTTCCATTCTTACAAATTTTCCAAATTACACATTTGGTATTTGACATCAGGCCAATATTTTCAAAACTGAAGTCAAGTTCCTAAATTCCTAATTAGACCTTTAAATATTTTTTGGTCTTGATTCTTTTAATGTTGAATATGTAATTGGGAAAAGTTGTAACAACAGAAATGTTGTATTACAATTTGGTCCGGTGGGTGGGATAACATGAGTCAGTGTCTGGGAACACAGAAGACAAATTAGCAGGTAAAAATTCATATTTCTTCTTTCATTCCCAGACATCGACTCGTAACAGATGGGCTCTATGAATAATCTCCAGGGTGTTTGAATATGCAAACAACTCAGGAAGTATAGCTAATTAACCCTGATTCAGGACTAATTTTTTATTTTATTATTTTATTTAATTCCTATATGTTTATGTAGGAAAATATTACCTACAAAAAAGTTCTAGATGCATTCTTTTCTTGAGTACTACAATAGCTAAGTTAATTACGGATGTATCACTGCAGCGGACATAGCAATTAATATGTCTTTGGAAATGATTTCTAGGCTTTCATAATAATTGAGTTCAGTCGTTGTTTTGCAGTTGGTTGCATAATGGCGAAAATGAAAAAGTAGTTACCACCCTCAGAATGGTGACATCTTAAAAAAAAACCAACAAAGAACAGCCCATAAGCAAACAAAAAAACCCTGCCATAAGAGACCTTCTTAGATTTTAGCTGCCTAAAATCTTCAAGCTCAGAAATCTGTGTTGATTATAGGCAAACTGTGATTTTCTTGAAACGTTGTCCTTTGAGCGAATTTTCACAGAAATGGCAAAGGCGCAGCCTGCTCATCAAGGCCATCTCCTAAATTTCCCTTACTTCAGAGAGGTAGCATTAAAGTATATGCTAGAGCTGTTCAGCATCTAGACAATACATCTTTATCCAAATCTTGGATATTGCTGAATTGTTTTGATGATAGAATGATGGGATCGCTGAAGTGTTATATTTCAAATGTTTAAATAATCAGCAACCAAACACTGAGTCTTAAAATGGGAACTTTCAGACATCCTTGAGCTCAGATGATTTTTCTCAACTTCATGTATAATATTGTTCTTATACCTTATGTATTCCAAGTACACATTTATTGCTCCTTTCTTATAAGGAACTCCATCCAGCTCTTCAGTAATTATTCATTGTTTATTCAGACTTTATTGAACCTTAGAGTTTAAGTTTTTACCAGTGCTGTTAAAGGGCCTGTTCCCACGTAGATATGTTCTAATTGCATATTAGTATCAGCATGTACCTAAAATAAGAAAGAAATATGGTATTTCACTAGTTAGTTTTCATTTCAGTTATTGTGTGTTTATTTAACAAAATTTTCTTTTGATTAGGTGCACAATGTTATTAATGATGCGGTAGATTTGTTGGAGTTCCGTGACAGGGTTATTAAGGCCTCTCTGAACTACGGGCATTTGGTTGTTTCAACTTCTCTTCAGTGTTACGTGTTTTCGTAAGTAATACAAATCCATGAAGCTTTCTCAAGTTTATCTGTTGGAGACTAGGAGAAATTTTATTTGAAATCCAGCAGTTAACTTTTATTTATTTATTTATTTAAACGAATTGAAATATTCTATGGAACCTAGCATCATCTACAATGAAATGTATTAGAGTATAGTTGCCCTCCCCCATCATCCTTTCTTTCAGCTTCTTGCTGGTGCCATGACTGTTCATTTTGCTGCAAAAATTTGGCAGGCTTTCCTTTCACATAGAAGCTGCAGGAATGGTGACTGGATGTAAATGTATTTGTGCCTCCACCTAGGGACTCCTTTTTTTGGATTCTGCTTCTGGCATGCCATTATTTTGGAGTAGAATAGGAATGATTCAATCCTGCATCATGTTTTAAGAATATGATATTCTGTTTCGTGTGCAGAAATTTAAAGTTTACTCCTAAAGGCACTTATCAGTGAGATGTTCAGTGAGATGATTAATTCTGAACAGTAATGCAGCCTGTAGTAGGACACATGAGAGGGACTGTCCTAACTCCAGATCACTGTAAGAGTTGAATTGCGATTCAGAAATATTTAAAAAATGTATTTATTTCATATAAATATGATTTTGCTGTTTAGTAAGACTCCTAGGTTAGCTGCTCTAGTGTGAAGGGATGCAAAAATGAAGGCAGAAGTGTTATTGGATCATACTGCACAGTTATCAGTGTTGCTTGGCTTCCTAAATGCTGTTTTCCTTTTGAAAACCTCCCTTTTTAGGAATATTAGATGATTAAAATGTGTATGCTTTACTTAGTGAGTTAAACTTTGTATTTGCAATGATACGTGAAGATTAGCATTTTTAACAAATGATGAATTATTTTTTTTTCAGTACAAAGAACTGGAATACACCACTGATCTTTGATCTGAAGGAAGGAACAGTTAGTTTGATTTTACAAGCAGAAAGGTAGGTAACTTCTTGTAATGCTCACTATTAGATGTGAACATGCATTTCCTAAACTTTTGTTATAAGTATGTAATGAGATATTAGGAATAGACAAAGAGTACACAGTATCGTTGAGTAGCATGGAAAGGCTTAGCTGGTATGTTTACTGTAGGTCTATGATGGTGGTAATGAATCTTTTAATACATTATGTATTTTATACTCTTATTTATGGGAGAAAGTAGAGCTGACATCTGGGGGTTTTTTATGTTTTATATTGCTTTTTTGAACTTCTATATATTTTTTATAAATTATCTTTGGTCTCCAGATTTTATTAAAAACATTGCCAGCTATGCCAAATAAATAGTTTCGTTTTTCTTTATTTGTATTTTTAGTTGCAACACATTAATATGTTTTCCTCCTCTGTTTAAAAAAACTTTAATCTGTATTTCCTTTTAAAAATCATTTGTCAAAGAGATTATTACATATGCTTTTGTTTTAATCTGTATTTCCTAAAAATTATTTGTCAAAGAGATCTTTACATATGCTTTTGTTTTATTCTGTATTTCCTAAAAATCATTTGTCAAAGAGATCTTTACATGTGCTTTTGTTGAAGTCTTTCAAAGGACTAAGAATAGGAGTCAAAACTCTTGAGTTTTGGTTGTAGTATTAATTTTTGTGGACAAATATTGTTGGACAACTATTTCTACAAAGTGCAGCACAGTGCTCACAGCAATTTTGAATGCCTTGAATTAAACACGTATGTCCTAGTCTACAAAGATACTGCAGGAGAGAATGGGTAAGCAAGTGGACAGGATTTTGAAGATCAGTTTCTAGACTTGGAGTTTTGTGCTGCTGATTAAAAGAAATTTTGAAAATGTGGTACAGATTCTTTGGCAGTGTAGGTGATCCACAGAGACAAACCTAAAAATTAGGTAAAACCAGGCTACCTTTACAGATATATGTGCACACAAACAGCGGTTCATTTGGTGCCAGTGTTTGGTAACATTTACAATAGCTGAGGGTCTAACAACTGGCTTGTTGTTTATGGGTGTGTTTTTTGTGTCTTTGAACTAGAGATACCGTATTTACCAGTTATACAGAACATAAATAGTTCTACTTAACAATAAAAGTTTGCAATGTGTTCCTGCAAATAAGTTATTTTTCACTGAAGCCATGCATCGTGAGAGATGGTGATCAGTTCATTAAATGTCTTCTATTTTCTGCACTCTATAATCTAGTCACACTGAAGAAAATGGTACAGGTAATACTATTTCAAAGCTAGCTGTATACATTAAAGCTGTTTCTCACATACATTCATACACACAGCATCGTCTCATGGGGTGATGTGTGGGGAGTAGCATCTTACAACACCCTGTCATCAGGAGTTACAAGATTTAAATCCTGTAATATCTTAACAGATAAAGTCACAGTGATTCCAGGTAATAAGTATTTTTCATGGAAAAGATAACATTCACACTAAAACTGAAATATTCCATACAGAGCTTTCAGAATATCAACTTTGAAATGTAAAGTTTAGAAATTATGTATTTAACTGAAAACAATTTCAGGATGTTAGACAATTACCTTCAAACTGTTGAAACTATAATCATGCTTTTCTGCATTTAATTATTTACTTTTTGTTGGTGGTGGGTTGTTTTTTTTTTGGCAGGCATTTTCTCCTTGTAGATGGTGGAGGACTTTATTTATATTCATATGAAGGAAGATTAATTTCCTCTCCAAAATTTCCAGGAATGAGAACAGACATTTTAAATGCTCAGACAGTATCTCTGAGTAATGATACTCTAGCAGTAAAAGACAAAGCTGATGAAAAGGGTAAGTTCTCTGTTCTAGTAGTTCCGTGTTTACTAATAATTCGTTATGAGGCTTTCAACATCTTTGGTACAAAAAAAAAAAAAAAAAGCACAAAGCATAAACAATTTATCTGTGATATAAAGACAATATTTATTTTTAAAATGTATTACAATGATTGGTCTCGCTTAACATCGATGATAAAAGTTAGAGAATGATATATGTCTTTGCACTTCCAGTTGTGTGTAATGCATCAGAGAACCATGGAATCTTTGCATTAAATACTTGAACGGTAGGTTTTCACTCTCTGACATGATTTTTCTAAAGAAGTAACTCAGCAACTTTTTCTGCTTGGCTGCTGCTCTTAGAAGCTACCAGTATATTAGCTGTGATTAATTTTAGTTCTCGGGTGTTCTTTGCTTTAGTTTTTTTGGGTTTGTATCTTTACAGCACGTAGGTTTTATATGCAACTGATATGGCCATAGGTATGAGGCTGTGATGTACTCTGTCTCAGTGCTGTCTTCTTGAAGAGTTTTATTCTCTTAGCTTTTGTATTTTGGCATCAAAAGCACTGTGATTCTAAACCATAACATGGCCAAATGAGCTTCAGGTAAGTTTTTGCATTAACGAATGGTACAGGAATATCTGTTTGTCAGTCAGCTCTTTTCCTTTGTTCTCTCTGTTGATGCAAAGCTGTGAGTTTACCTGTGCAACAATATAAATTTAAGTGTCTGCTGGAGACAGACACTTCCCTTGCTGGAAAAACCCACAGCGCTGTGACTTTTGACTTCGTAACTGTGCCATTTATAGGCCATACAAGGATGACAATAGAGGGCTGGAGTGCTATCAATAGCAGTATTTCTCCTGCGATACAGCCAGTAAGGGGATTACCGGTGGGAGCAACTGTGCGCGGGAGGTGCTGTTATTGCAGAGTCAAACAGTGAAAACTTCCTGCCCGTGGTTCCAACTGACACTCGCTCGATCTATTAGCTATAACTCTGTTACCCTAGTATTAATGAATAGATTTTAAACAGATTCAGAATTTTAAAATTCTTTGTTCTGCAGCAAAGAACCACCATATCTATCTTCTTTTTGCCATAGAAAAAAGCCTTTCAGTGTGAAGTACAAAAGAAGATCCTGGCAGGGAGTTAGCCCTTTAGTACTGATTGCATGGTAGTTTTCTCAGCATATAACCTGCAACTTAAATTACTTGGTCAATGAAGAAAACCTTTATAATGATCTTTTAAAATATCCTCACCCAAACAAAAGAAAAAGTAGGTGAGGTTTTTCTCACTTCCCTGTTACAAAGCATTTTTGCTACTCTGTACAACTGAAGAATGTACAAGAAAAAAAAATACATTTTATCTTTTGTGTGAGAACAAATACTTTCTTTCATTTTGAGTAATTATTTTTAAGAGTAGTAGCATTACTAGTATGTATTTAATTTTTGAGGAAAATTACTTCAGAAAATGTTATCATCAAACACGAAGACATTAGATATCTAAAACAGCTGTGTAATAATTAAAATTTATTTTAATCAGCAAAAATATATTTCAGTGTAAATTATTAGGAGGAAAGCAGTAGGATGCAAACAAAATCTAAATGGATAAGTAAAAAGTTGTATTTTATTTCTGATCTTTTCTTTTTTACTCTGTGTGTATGTCTATTTATATTACATGAGTGTATGTATATTTGTATATTAATACATGTAACACGGGGACTTTATACTTTTGCTGTAGTGACACCTTGATGTAGTTAGAACAAAAGCAGTAGAAGTACTTTCAATAAGTTGAGGTTATATAGAAAATGTATCCATAAATATTGACTGTTCTCTATATGCGTGCATATTTAACGTTTCAATGGCAAACTCACTCTCTTGCCCTGTTCCCCTGCCTGTCTTCCTGAGCAGACTGAAGAGCATCTCCATCTCCAAACCTTTCTCATTAGTGTCCTGAAAATCTTGTGAGCTGGTTCTGCATGCAGGGTAATCTTCATCAAAATTGTAATTTACAGAGGCTGGGTTTCTGGCTATGATTTCAAGATAAGCTCTCCAAATTATTCTGTTGATAGGAGCTTCCATCAGGGCAATGAGTAGGGGTGGGTTTTTTTTTCTTTTTTAGATACAAGCCCCACTAGTAGTGGTAAAAAGCCTGATAATATGCCAGCACATGGGAAAACAGATCCTTGGCACAGGAAACCGCGGCTTATCTAAGCCTGTTTATCCTTCTCAACTCACCCCAGCAGAAGCCGTTCTTTTTTTTCTTTGCCCTGTTTTGAGGGCAGGTCTGTTTTTCATAATGCACTGCAATATAGAAATATCTAAGATAGCTCAGTTTGATGCAGGAAGCAGTTTACATGTTGTAGCATGGAGCTCTCTACAAGCTAATTTACACTGAAACAGAGGACGCTATCACTTGCTGTCCTTCAGTGTTTTTACTTGGATACTCTTCCTCCTTCAGCAATCTAGAAAAAAGGTTGGTATCTCTGCATTTACAGTCCTTCCTCAGTCTCTAATAAAGCTGGAAGAGGGAGGTGAGCCTGTTCTTAAAATGGAGCTGCTCACCCTAGGAGCAGTTATTCTGTCGTAAGAGAACACGTGTGTTAAAAGGCACACAGTAGCTGTTCTCTTTCTCTGAGTGTTCAAAGTGAGAGAATACCCTTTATTCATATATTTCATTTATACATATTAAAAAGATCTATTTTAGGTTCTAAATGATTATAAAGTGATGTGGAATATTTCCAGACCAGAAAAAAGAAACAAAACAACCCCAAACTTACTTTCTTAAATACTTTTATAAACATTGTAGATTCACGAATAGTTAACCAATTTTACTTGTCAGTTAGGTACAGTGGTTTTCTTTAAAACTCTTAATCTCACTTCCTATAGCTAGTATAGTAGTTGTAAAATTGGCTTGTATAGCTAGATCAACAATTTCATGCAGGGAGACATGCATAAAAGTGAGAAGAATAGAACTTCTCAGAAACAACTAGGGTGGTGGGGTTTTTTGTATATTTAGTCTGCTGCCAAGAGCAAAACCTTTTTCTTCCTTTGCAAACTCAACCAATGTTTTCTGAACACCTGCTCTTACAGTTGTATTTAAAAAAAAAAAAAAAATCTGCCTGTATAACCATTGACCTCAAACCAACATCCTGTGTCCTAGTGAAGGAAATGCACAGCAGGATTAACATGTTAACATCGCCATCCTTTGGAATGAACTTGTATGTTCATCTTACGTAGTGTACTTACAGGTAGTGCTTTGAAATAGCAGGTGGGGTGTGCTACTGAACATCTGAAATGTTTCTGTCACATCTGAAAACATCCATGGACTAACGCTGAATTACGTGCTTTAAATGACAACCGGTGTTCCTTATAATGTTACAGTTTCCTCTAGGTTTGAATACTCTACCTATGCCTGTCTGAATTCATGTGCGTATTCACAGACTATGTATAAAGTATGTATGAATAGGTTTTGAACACACAGGGATATGTGTGCATCACACACACATACACTTGTATATATAAAGACAGAAAGAAAGGAAGAAAGAGAAACTTTATTTTTAAGTGAATTGCAAATTTGAGTCATCACTGGATATCCCATAAATAGAGATGGTGTAGGTGGGGGATTTTTGGAGGGTTTTTTTGTTTTATTTTTGTTTTGAGGGTGAGACAGGGAGAGTATAGAACAGATGGGCTTCTGGTAAAGATTGCAAGAATTTATATATACAATTCAAGTATATCTGGATAAAGCAGATACTTTTTGAGGAAGCCAGTTATTAATGTATTGCCATTAACTGTATCATCATGACAAGCTGAAAACCTGAACTGTCCTGCAAGAAAATATGTCTAGGGACCACTGTATTAAGAATTCAAAACAGAGCAGGTTTTTAACAAAATAGAGAATGCTTCTAAAGAATGCATTACACAATTGTTCGAAGGGCAGCTTTCTATATGATGATAATTTCTTCAGGAAAATATTCCACTCAATGGTATCACTTCCTAAACTTTCATATTCATCAAAATAATGGGTTAAGATTGAATAAATGTATCGGATAACCTTGGTAACATTAATTTATTCAGATGGAGAGTACAAACTTGCATCATATAGAACTCCATGTCATTTCTGTAAATAACCATTTGAGCTGTGATGGGAAGTAAAACATTACTTTTCTGTATCAGTCCATGATGTCATGTTTCAATGGCTATCAATGCTCTGGAAAGAAGGATATTTGAGAATTTTCACAGATCACTCCAATTGCAAAATGAGGCTATTCCGAAGCTCAGCAGACTCTGATGGTTAAGTTTTCCCAACTGTAAGATTCTTTTTTCACCAGAGTGTGAGTCATTGGTATATCTAGCACACAGTAATAAGTATCCACTTGCAGTAAATTATCCTCTGAAAATGAATGGAACTGCTTGAAAAGTCTATGAAGAACTCTTATTTGTAACTAATATTATTTTTTTTTTAATTTCTTCAGTTATCTACATATTTGAAGCTTTATCTGGAAAGCCATTGGGTGATGGAAAGCCTCTAACCCATAAGGTAAGGTGAAGAATCTAGTGTCTCTTTTTTATTATACTTTGAAATTAAGAATCAATAACGGATTTCCTCAGTAATGGGTCTAATAAACTTTTAAAGGCTTACCATCGTAATAGACAGGAGCTTGACAAGCCTAGCTGACATAACAAAAATCAGATTCTTTATGCAGCGTCGAGGTACAAAGGGATATGTTATAGGTTGTGTTCAGTTACTGGCATGTCTTTCCCATGCACATAAGAGTTTGAAACTACAGGCAAATAGTTTTGTTATGCAGTAAAACATCACCTGAGTTTCCTTTGCATGTCCTCCAAAGCTGCTTTCAT
Source organism: Falco cherrug (assembly GCF_023634085.1). Lineage (NCBI taxonomy): Eukaryota > Metazoa > Chordata > Aves > Falconiformes > Falconidae > Falco > Falco cherrug. The sequence goes on from NC_073707.1 coordinate 31,459,872, forward strand.
TAGTGTCAACCTGTTGTTAATGCTGAAGAAAAGGAACATCATCAAAAAGTTGTCTGCCTTCAGTCTGAGCTTTTACTGTCTTCAAAAATGATTGCCTGAACTGCATCTTACTTTTCTTCACTCTTCTGGTATACAAAAAAGTCAAAAATAGGCAGCTTCTTTGGAGAGAAGAAAAAACATTCATCTTTTAGGCAGCTTTTGCTTTGAGACTGCAACTTGTATTTCTGTAGTTCTGTAGTAAATTCCTGAACTGCTGACTCTTCTCTGTTGCAGTTTTAGTTTAATCTGCATGAAATTCAATTCATATAATGCCTCATTCCACAGAGAAGACACACATAAAGTGTCTTCACAATCCGGTTTTTCAAGAGTTTTGTGCCTTATTTCTAGTAAAGCATTCATTTTTTTGAATATCACATGCTTTCTGTGATACGAATCTCCAAAATAAAAATCAGATATTTTCTTTTTCCTTTTCAGACGGAAATTGTGGCGATTGCTTTGGACCAGAAAGGACTTACAAGTGAAAGAAAAATAGCTTTTATTGATAAGAACAGAGATCTCTACATTACTTCAGTTAAACGGTTTGGAAAAGAACAGAAGATTGTCAAAATAGGTAAGGAAAATTCAAAATAACGTTCAATCATGTGCTAGCAGGCAAATAGACTTTTATCTAGTAAAGAGACAAAATTTTGCTTTTTAGTTAATAGTGAAACTGGACTTGAAAAAAACATTGGAAATAGTTCTGTGGCTTCCGTAAGATAGTGGTAGAGGCAATTTTAGTACATTTTATCTAAATTTTGATAATATATCAGTTACATGTAAAGCAGCTGTTAACATTTAAGCACTTGTTACTGCATTCTGGAGCAAGCAGCTAGAAGGGTATTAGAGAAGAATGTATTCCTCAGAATTATTCAGTACAGAATCTTTCAGAAGGTTTTCTTGCAAATGCAAACTCTTAATTTCATAATGTTTTTTAATTAAAAGTTTAAATGCTGCAGGTAGATGCATGATCCATGAAGTACAAAGCTGCAGTCTGACCATTGTGTTAATTTTGGTCTCCAGTCTCAAAACCAAGTCCAAAAAACCATTATTCTGAAAAGAACTTACTTTCAGAAAGCAAGAACTGAATTTGACTGGAAGTTAAGTATGTAAGATGTTACTTTATAAAAAGGTGTTAAACTCAGTCCTTATAAAAGGAACTAAGAATGGCTAATAATTACCCTTTTACTACAGTTTGTGAAGTGTACCTTTATTTTGAAGTTTCTTGTGGAAATGCATGTTATTCTTCTATCTTTAAATTAAGGGACAATGGTTCAAACTTTGGCCTGGAACGACACGTCTAACATTCTTTGTGGGATTCAAGATACTCATTTTACAGTCTGGTACTACCCCAACACAGTCAATGTAGATAAAGATCTTTTGCCAAAAACTCTGTATGAAAAAGATGCAAGGTAATATATGCTTTTTTATCATAATAGTATTACTGTGTATTTTACCTACTTTACTCGTTCCTTAAAACATTATGTTAATTTTGGCAGCTGAAGTAAAAGCCAGGGTTGCAACTTCTAAAATTCTTCTTGTGTTACTACTTCTTGATTAGGAAATGAGGAAAAAGTGTTTTATAATTCATGTCATAAAGTTTGCAGTTGAAATGGATGATGCATATCTTGATGCATAAGCAAAATTTTAATCATATCTCATGAAATACTGCCTTAGTTGTTTGTAAAAAATCAAACAAAAAAGAAGATATGTTAAAAGTATCTGTTGGAAATTAAATGTATCAAAACATTACATCACAGATAATACTATTTCTAGCTCAGCATGTTTGCTTCAGTCTGCGCGCTTGTGATAATGAATTCAGGTGTTCTTGATGAAGGATTTTATATTTCATTCTAAGAGTTGTGGGAGCCCAAATACTTTTTACTGACAAATGTATTTGAAAATTTTTGCACAAATACCCAGTTTGCATTTGCCTTACAGCCAGTGTATGTGCATAACTAACATTTATTTTTAGTTAACATTACAACTACCTGTTGGATACAACTAGTGAATAACTAGGTGCTTAGATTTTTATGTGCTCTGGAAACGAAGTATAATCATGTTGTAATTTTGAAACAAAGATTTCTTTACATTCCTAATGTCCTTTTCAGTTAGAAAGAAGTAAATATTAACTTACCTTTCTTTCTCTACCCAGTGAATTTGGCAAAAATCCCCAGATTATACATTTTGTAGGAAATCAAATAACAATTAGAAGAGCAGATGGTTCACTTATTCACCTTAATATGTCACCTTATCCTGCGATTCTTCATGAATATATTAGTAGTTCTAAATGGGAAGATGCTGTCAGATTGTGTCGCTTTGTCAAGGTAAATGCTAATTATCAGGAATGTTCAGATATAATTTCACTGTAATATTTATGTTTTCAAGTATTCCTTTAATAATGGTAATTGCATTTCAGATGTTACATCTGATTTCCATTCTTCTGCTTTGTTGCTGATTGGTTTTGAGCTGGTCATGAAAAATTATACATTTTTCATAATTATGTAATATACAGATGCATCATTTCATAGTTGTCATTATATATAATAAAAATGCTTATTTTTATTCACAGCAAAGTCCAGTACTCACAGAAGTTAGTAATAAGCTTAACTTTTCAGGACTAGGCCTTAATATAACTGATTAAAAATTATCTGTGTCTCCACCATTGCCTAGTAGTTTTTCATGTTTTATTTCACTTGTTTTTTGTGTGATTTTTTTTTTCCCCTTTGCTTTCTTTTATATATATTTAGGCAACAGCAACAGATGAGGTGAGTCTGGGAGTCTTTAAAACTGACAATGAAAAATCTCCCCAAACCCTGCTTCCTTTCCCCCATGTAGTCCTAGAAAAGAGTTTAGCACTTTCATATGATTGCCATGACCTTAAATGGGTATTTCAATTATTTTTGTATTTGCATTATTAAATCAATACACATCCAGAAAACTTGGGTTGTATATTGATTTTTATTTTGGGTGCTAGCCCTTTAATAGTAGGCTTTTTTTCCCAGTATTTGGCAATGGGAACTGGGATTTCAGATTTCAAATGCAGTATTATGTTAACTTTTTTGAGTAATCTAAATGCATCATCTTTTAAAAATAAAACAACTGTATTGGGTGGTAATATTAATAGGTTTTTTTCTGATTGATATGAAGGTTTTCTAATTCAGGGGGTTTGTTTGGTCAAACTTCTCGTGCATCCTCTTCATTCTTATGGGCAGAGTCATCCAATGATTTTAGTCATACTTAAAAGGAAAAAATACTTTAATTTTTTGGTGCTTTTTAAATGAAATCTCAATATAGGTATCATGGTTTTTTCACTGTCCTTTTTTATGAGCTTTTCCTCATTAATCTGTTATCTGTCAACAAGTGAGGAAGGCCTTTCAAGAAAAACTGGAACAGAATCTTTATTTTCAGCGTGAAGAGTATTCACATCATCTGGTTTTAAGCATCCCCAAGTTGGATACTTCGGTCTTGGTCTTTGAAGACTTCTCCTTTGCATTGATTGACAAAAGAAAATTTTTGTCTTTGATAGAAGGTAATCTAATCTGGCCTAAACTAGATGGTGTGAATATCCTCTCTATTTGATACTTTGTTTTTGGGCTGAGGGATGACCTGGAACACCCTTACACCAAGGTCTTGCCTTGAGTACTTTGTTTATCTTTCATGATTCGTAAACTCTTCATGGAGATACAGGGCTGTTTTGTTGATTTGGGGCAACCCAGGTAGACAGTTCAAAGCATTTCTAATCAGTAATAAGAAAACGGACCATCTTTCTGAGGAAAGAGAGAACACAAGACCAATTGGTGAAAAACTCCTAGAAACTTGGTCCCTTGAATAGTTTCAAGCTGAGCTTTCAGCATTTTATCACCTAAATTTCTAAATAATAGGGAAGCAGGAGAAAAATGTGACCAAGATTTTATTAGTATTTGATTCTCTGGACAACTTTGAATCTCCCAAATTATGGGCTACCAGGAGGAATGCTTATCTTGTCCTGAATCCTGGTAAAGAGTGGGAACATGTGCAAAGACGGTGATAGTGAAAGCCTTAGGCTAAATTACTGTATTTCATTGTCTTCAGTGGGTCTTACCAGTTTTGTTTCATATAAAAGCAATTTTGAGACATGGCATGGGAATATGTTTAAAGCATGCTCAGTGTAGCTGTTTAGTCAGTTTTAAATTAACAGTAATCCTATGCTGCTTCTAAAAACCTATTCTAAAAACCATATGATGAAGTGTTTAAAAAAAAATTCAAATTTGTTATTAAACATATTTAGCAAAACTACTAAAACCCACTTAATTCCTGGACTGTGTGTGGACTAACAAGTGTCTTCAAAATTAAATTTTTCCTGTCTGACCTAGAGTTTTCACATGTGGTAGCCTAAACTGTATTAATTAGTATGTTTTAGTAGTATAGCTTTGTTATAATGTTGTCAGACTTGAAAAGATAAGATACCAAAATGTCAGAATCTTCCTAAATGTTTTTCTGAGTTAGTGGAGTTTCCTTATTGTTGTGTAAAAAAACCCAAATAATATTGCAAAAGTTACAAAAATAGAAAACAAGGTTGTAATATTATTATTACCACTAAGGTTTTCTAATTCTTAGTTCTAAACATAAAATGTACTGAAAATATCACAAAGGAGACAGAACTTTTGAAGCTCTTATTTACTTTTCAGCAGGTTCATTGTTCTACAGTCAAATAATTTTTTCAGTTATAGTACGTTTATGATAAATGTATAGTTGTTGTCAGCATCGTGGTTCCAGTGCAGTTATTTGTGAAGCCAGGTTATGATCAGCCAGCTTAAACTGATTTTCCTAACTACAGCCAGTGCTTTAGTTTCCAGCATAGTTCCACGAGCAGGGACAGGGACACAGTGACGAGGCTGTGAAGTGATACAATGGCAGGAGTTCATTACTGGCTGAGATGCTGAGAGCTAATGACTCATTTAGCCACACTGTCAGTCTCAGCTGATCACAACTTCAACATTTTTATAATGAAGGAGTTCTGAGGAAAGATGAGAAAGTAGTGACTTTCTAATAAGAGAGTTAGACCACGGTGCCCTAAATGGCATACTGAGAAATGTTGTATTGTTATGCATTATATTCAGGACTTGCATACTTCCTTTGAGAAGGAAGGATAGTAAATATTCGAAGTTGTAAGAGTTGCGTTTGTTTTTTTTTTTTTAAATTTCAGGATCAGACGATGTGGGCTTGTTTAGCTGCTATGGCAGTTGCCAACAAAGACATGACTACAGCAGAAATCGCCTATGCATCAATTGGTGAGGTAAGAAAATTTAGTTATGTATTTCTAGTTAAATTGTTGCAAAACTAATTTTCTTCATTAATTTCCCTTATTAAACTACTGTACATCTCGTTAACAGATTGACAAAGTTCAGTATATCAATTCCATCAAAGATCTTCCATCAAAAGAATCAAGGATGGCTCATACACTGCTGTTCAGTGGAAACACCCAAGAAGCTGAAACCCTGCTTCTTCAAACAGGCCTTATCTATCAAGCTATTCAAGTCAACATTAATCTTTACAATTGGGATAGGTAGTATTTCTTCAAACACAGTATGTTTATAAGCAGTCTTACTGAGGTAACCTGTAAATTATTGAGATTGGTTGTTTTATTGCAGATGCTTACCTGTACTGTAATTGCCCAGAACTGTAAAAAGATGAAGTAAATCATATCCTGACAATAACCAAAGAAGTAACTTCTTTTCTGTCATGTTTAGAAGACAAGTATTCTGTGACAGAAGTGCAAAGCATGTTTGGAAGCATTTTTAAATAACATTTTGCTTTTTCATTATTTTTGACACAGCAAAGTCCTTAGTGATACCTCAAACTGTATGTGACCCTCAAAGAATTAAGGCTGTTTTGAAATGTCTTGTTGCTAAAAATAGATATGTTGCGATTCAGACTCCCAGCACTGTGTAGGTGGATGAAATATGAATTAGGCCTGAGAAAACAAAGTAGGAATTTCTCCTTTAAACAAAAACCCACGTTTTCTAACAGAATCTTCTGAGGCCATTTACTACTAATTTCTCTGCTATTATATTCATATCACCGTAGGCAAAAAGTTGTTTTTCCTCCCCACATATCTGTGGGGTTTATTATGTTGCCTATTATGTCTCATCTAAAAACTGTATCTATCAAACATAAGTATTCCTTATGCCATTGAGAAGAAAACAGATGTGAGAGTAATCGGTTATACTAATCCAATGCCTAATCTTTCCTCCCTATAGAATATTCATAAATGCTGTGTAGCATACACTATCAATAAGTATTATGACGCTGTTCAGGAGTGGTTCCTGACTGTTACAAAGTTATTAAAAATTATTACTTTTGCCCCTTTATATTGAGAGTGCTAAACTCTAACCACTCTGTTTTATTTCCTTGAAATAAAAAGACTCGTATTGTCAAACTCCAATGATGTGATGAGGTTGTCAACAGAAATAACCGTTGGATGTTTTTCATAGCATGCATCATAAAGTAGACAGTCTTCCTTCGCTGGCTACTTTTAACCTCTTGTGACCGATACTAATGTAAAACTGCTTGGCACTATAGATTAGGAATCTTTGCCTGCAGCCCGAATGCTTTTCAGCATATCGTTTTGCAAAACCATGGTGATTGTAGTTGTGCCAGAGCATTTATATAGCCTGACAAGCCCATTTCTGTTTTATTCCAGGGCCCTAGAACTAGCAGTAAAGCACAAGACACATGTTGACACGGTCCTGGCTTATCGACAAAAGTTCCTAGAGGACTTTGGTAAAAAAGAAACTAACAAAAGATTTTTGCAATATGCAGAAGGTGTAAGTATTGCTCAGAATTATTCCTACAGCTTTAGGTCAGCCTGCCCCTTGTAGCCACTTTGGGAGGGTGGGGAAGAATTGCTCTTACGTTTTCCTTCTTTGGTTCAAATGTGGACACAGATCTTAAAATTTTTACATCTGAATACAAGTTCATAGCTTGATGTGTGGCTACTTGGCTAGTGGTAGTTGTGCATGTGGTTTATTTGAAGGTGCAGACGTGGAATGTATATATTTAGTATCTGGCAAGGATTATACAAATGAAGGCATAGTTGTTCTCTATAAACAGGGAGCTAGACCTTAGTACAGATTGAATGGGTACCTCTAAAATGTCTTCAACGTTTTTTTGTGATTTTATGGATAGCAACAATAACAAACTTTGAAGATTTCCAGATATGCATTAAAAGTGAACTACAAACCGTTCTGCTGAATGTGATAAATAGCTAAATATACAATTTCATCAAACCTCTGGAAACCCTCTATCATCAGTAGGTCATTTCAATGTATTAGCATTTCACAGATCTTAAAGACTGAGGATAGATCTTACAGTTCATAAGCTAAAAGTACCTTAGATTCCACTGAAGTCCTTGTGTGCATTTCTTTTATGAGAAGCATCACGCACATGTGCACCTTAGACAGCAATTTCACTGAGTGGCCCTTATGTCCTTCCTGCTCTTCCCCTCACTGTTCTGAAGCATTCCGAGGGTGAAACTGTGAAGAGAGACGTGTACTTTGACAGTGTCAGATCCTTGCATCCACAGTAGCTGATGGATCAGGAAATAATCTCAGCTGTTAGCTCAGATCCTTTAATTGGTCATTGTCCATTACACTTTCAATAAAGCTTGATTTCTAATGTAAGTCATTAGCTTTTAGCACTTCTAAGGATGTTTCATTTCCTAAGCAAGAATAAAAGTCTGCACAGTATCTAGCCCCCCAATGAACCATTCTGCAGTACTTTACCTAGGAAGTACAGAAAAAGAACAGATTCCAGGCACTCTTATCATGCAGCAATTTTGGCTGCTGTGCTGGAAGTATGCTTTCTACATACTTTAAATCCATTATTGAGCAAAAATCATGTTAATCCCCTGATGCTTCTGAAAGAGACTTTTTAGATAATACTGTCTTGTTTTTAAATCATCAAGAAAGCCATAGTTTCTGGAAGGGTTCCTAAGCAATAACACCCTGTCAGTGACAAGGTGTGAGCAGAGTGACGCGGGTGGAGCCCGTTTCACCTTACACTCAGTCTTGAAACTTGGGTCTCAGACTGCAGAAGGTTCCTGGAATAAAGAAGTCCTTTTCTGCATCCGTGTTCTGGAGGTCTTATCTGCTGCCTCTGAAACTGGGAGGGAACCTGCTTAATGAAGTGGATTTTAAGCTCTTGGCTGTAGTGGTAACTAGCAAAGTTAGCAGGAAACGTTAAGGGCATTGAAGAGAAAAGCAAGATTTTGTGCTGCTATTCCTTCTCAGGGAAAAAAATAAATAGGTCTGTTTCCCTTTCACCACCTAAAGCTCCTTCTGGCTTAAGTAAGGAGTTTTTACCTCTTTACTGCAGCTGAGAGCACGGATCTGCAAGCAGATAGGGAATCTAAACAATGTGCTTAGTTGTTACATCTCACGTCTTTATATATAAGGTATTATGAACCTAATGAGTATACTGAGAATCCATATCTTGGCAGTTAGTAGGTGTCACTGGCAAGGATTGTTGGCTTCGCTGGCAAGTAGCTCTCTGGGCTGGATGGCAGAATTAGCCCTGTATGTGGTATGTTTAGCATCTGTGTGACATCTGTTATAGCAAACGCATTCTTTCTTAGAGCTCCATAAAGATTTCAGTCATCAGATCCAAAGCACCTGGACCCAGTAAATGCATCCTGAATTGAGGTATTAACCTTTTCACATGAGAATATGGGTATTGCAATTACATCTTCCCTCACAGAGAATCTTCCTTGTTATTTCATGACTTAGTTAACAGAGTAACAGCTACTCTGAAAATTCCCTGTGCAGCAATTGAGACTTTTTTCCCATCCCATCTTTGACAGTCTTAATTCTCCAGCAATGAAACTGAACTTTGCAGTTACGTTTTTGCCCGGGTTTTGGACATGTTTTTGTAGTCACCAAATGCACCATGATCCATTCTTTCTTGTCAAGCATTTTTGGAAAGACAGGCAACAGTTGTACTCCACTGTACCATGGATATTGTACTATGTCTGTTGTCTGAAGTTTCACTGAAATAGAATACAGCCGGAAGGTGATGATTCTCTGCAGCTGGAGAAGTGCCAATATAAAGCTAAAACTTATATTGATTTAGACAACAAATTTCAAACAGAAATCTGATTTCTGTTATATCGATAACTAGTGTAATATGCTATCGTGTTTACTTGGTGGACTTCAGGCGCAGTCAAAAGACATCACTGCATGTATTATTGATACAGGGCTATACTCTCAGTAATAGGACACAGAGGTCGCATCTGATTTAAATGTAATGACTTGATCCAAGTTATTTTTGTGTTCTAATGGGTTTTTGCCAGACACAATGAGATGTATTAGTATTTGTTAAGATATCAAGCTTGTTTTATTTTAAAGGTGGAAAGCTCAGTTTGTTAGAACTCAACTCTGCCTTCATACATTCCATTAGTGTGTCGACAAGTTGTCGCTTATATGTGAAGTGCTGTGTAATGATTGATACATAATGTTTGTAATCGTAATTTCAAATTGTCTGTTTAGTGTATAGCTATCTGTTTGACCTCTCTATATAATGCTAGTTGACCTCTGCGTACTCCCTTTTCTGTTCTTCTTACAGCTGGAAGTTGATTGGAATAAAATCAAAGCCAAAATAGAGATGGAAATTGCTAAAGAACGAGAACGAGCAGCAACCAGTCCCGCAGTGAGAGCCAGTGTAACTGTACAGCAATAACTGTCCTCTTGGTTGCCTTAATGAGCGCTTCTTGGATATTTTGTACTGGCATATTTTGACACATTAAAAAAAGTCTCAGCAAACATTTTGTGGGGAACAGGAGTGAGAATTGCTGTGGTTCTTGCTAATGGCTGGATGACAGGCAGAATTATTGATTCACTACAGTCTCATTTGGATCTGGGTTTATGTTCTGATGGCCTAACTCCAGCGAGTAGTTACCTTGTAGTCCATAATACATGTATGACAAAAAAGGAAAATTTACTGTCTTTCCATTAGTGGCTTTTACATTTTCATTGCCATTAAAATTATTTAACCTCAGTTGCCTCCAACTACCAATTTCCTTGTTTAAGCAGCTAGTTAAGTAGTTTGGTTATTTCTGCAAACTCAGGGACCTCTGAAAAGACTTGTTTAAGTTGCCCTAAGACAAATTCAGCAAACTAAGTGTTGAACAGTAAAAAAAGGATTTGCTTGCACCTATAAATACAAAGGAATATTTTATTCACAGTTATGGTAATACATACTTCTGGTACTACGTATGTATGAGCAAGTTCTTTAATAGATGATTTCAGATTACTTCAGCAACTCAGGTTTGTTCCTGCAGCAAACAATTTAGCAATAAAAGGTATTTTCTGAGATAAATAATTTAAAATGCAGTGGAATGTGCTTTGAGTGTTGTTTGAAGTAACACACAGAATTGTTGGTTGGTTTTGTAGCATCTAGCACGTATAATTGACAATATTGAAAGCTTCCTTAAGGCTGAAATACCATACTCATTTAAAATAAGGAAGAACTTCCCACATATTTTTTTCTGCACCAAGCACTTGATTTGAAAATACTGTTTTTACATTTGTGTTATTTCAAGATATATTTTTGTTTTACATATGAAAGTGGCTGCATATGCTAGATGTTCTTTGCAGAAGCCTTTTGCGTTACAAATATATGAGCAAGTTATTCATAACTGACATTGTATAATATGTATCTTTGAAATATTACCATCAAAATGTTAAATATCTGTATATCTGGCAAACGTTTTTGTAAATCATTATATGATGGTTTTTTGCACAGCTCATAAATTTCTTAATAAAAACGGAATTTTTTTTAAATGTATCTAGTAGGTGATGCATTAAGTGATCTCTGTTGATTTACCTGACTGCTAAATAAAACAATGTATTTGATGTAGCTCATTTGAAGCTCTGCAGTATTCTGGTGTGCTGACATGTGGCAAAGTAAACACCTTCCGTTAACTTGCAGAAAGCACTTACTTTCCAGAAATGAGCCCAAAATACCACTAATGGCAAGTGTTTAATGTTAAATTTATGAAACTTGGCTCAGATTTGTAATGCAATGTAAGCAATTTTTGAAGACCAGTCTAGCGGTGCTACAAAGTTCAGGATCTCGGCTCAATCTCGCTCTTTTATTCTTGGGCCACTTGGAGGTACAGCAGAGGCAGCAAATTCACTCAGCTGCTTAAAAGTGCCTGGTGCAACAATTAGCCATGGCAAAGACTGAGATAAAACAGTGGGATGGATGCCACGCTTGCAAAGGTACTGTCTCAGACTGGCTGATCTTCAGCCGATGCCGATGTTCACAGAAGGTGGTACAGCAGTACTTCAAGCTGGCTCTCCATGTCTCGGTATTGATGAGAAGTGTTCTATTTTAGGTGATGGGAAAGGTGGGTTAGTTCCTGGGCCAAAGCACAAGGAAGACTTTAAGGTATTTATTGCTGATGAGATCTGGGTTTTTTCCGTGCATATCCAGTCCTGAATGATATGCCATGTTTGTGTTAAATAGAATACAAGGCAAAATAAGTATCTTGGAAAAATAAATATTTGGAAAAAATATTCTTTATTTTCACCAGGTTCTAATATGCAGGTAACCTGGTACAATTCCAGCCTTGGGTATGAAACCTAGATTTCAGAATATTCTCAGAAGGAAACATTCTTATATGGCTTCCCTGGGATTGTTCCAGGGTTTTTACGTATCACAAGTGCAGTTCCCAGAAAAGTTCCATTTGCCCAGTCCAAGATAATTTTGTGCTGGTTTGTCTGGGGTTTTGAAGTTCTGCACTGTGTCTGTACCTGTTTTCAGTAATTTTCAATAGTTCATTTAATGCCATCTGTTAAGTAAAAAGAGATAACAGAAGGATACAGATGTTTTGGGTATGTTAACAAGCTGCAACAAACCAAACCTTGGGTATCTGCTTCAGTGGGCCGTTTCTGATGTATTCAGAAAGACTGGCATATTAGCAAGTGCAAAGTAAGATCGAAAGTACTTTCACTCTACTTGTTGTGTTTGTGTCATACTACCTCCTTGTCCAAACCCTGATTTAAAACCTTCCAGAGCTGTAAATGAAATAGCTAAGCAATTACTGGTTGTATTATTGTCCAGTGCAAGAATACTTGATTCTTCAATGATTTAAGAATACCTATTTTAAAAATGGATAGCACCCTATTTAATTATTGACTATTTAATTTTAAACATCATAAACCTATTTAAGAAGTAGGGATTAACGCAATAGAAATGTAATTGTTTTAGTTGCTGTTGTGATGGATCAGTTACTCAAATATAACCCCAATTTTGCTATAGCAGGATGCGTATTCCAGTTCACATACTTCATTTGACCTTGACCACCATAGATTCTCTCTGGTTGTAAGAAGGGAGATTCAAATGGGAATGTGAAAAGTGTATCTTTAAGTGAGGTAAAGGTAAATGCTAAGCTGGCTGTTTAAAAGCCATAATTGAATTAGGAAAGCAACATACTGAAAAGATGTTGTGTGAGTTAGGTAGCACTTCTGTCTTTTGAATTTTCAAACATGGCAAACGATGTAGTTGGCTCTCCTTGCACGTGGGCTTGGAAATAATGTAAAAATTTGCTGATCTTTCACCCCATTCTAGTACTGTAGTGAGGAACAAACCTAAGCAATCTGTTAATGTCAGTACCCTGCCCTGCATTAGAGGACACCCATTTTTACATCCCAGCCTTCATGCATTGTCCATCATCTGGCGATGGACAGACCTTGCCATCTGTCTGTTCCGTGTGGACAGTTTTCTGTTTACAATGCACAGCAGCCACCCTATGTTTCTAAGGGGAGTTACTGATGGGTGACTGCAACGAAGAGCAGTGAAAAAAGCATTTTCGGAACTTCCTCTTGGATTTGAAAATTAAAAAAAATTTAAACCTTGCCTTATGCCACATTTTAACTATCATTTTGGATGCAACTATTCCAGATAATGCAAATGGTTAAAGAAACATGCTTCATTTTTACTTCCAGCTTCAATTTTTTATGGTTTGCATTTTTTTAATAGTCCAGAAGAAGAAAGAAAAGTATTTTTTGTATTCTGATATTTAAGACAGTAAGACTTTGAGATCTATGTTTGTGGGATTTTATTCTTTGGAACTGGAACAGGGTGAAGCTTTGAATCATCTGACGTGAAGGCTGAATTTCATAGCTTGTATAGAACCATTCCCTACTGCAGGAAAACAAATCTTCATCTCTAAAAGATGCTGTGCATAAGGTGACTGCAGATATATCAATTTTACACCAGAGGCCAGAAGCTGTGTCACAGAAGCATCTTTGTCTGAAGGAGGGGAGAGGTAACGGCAGGTTACCGAATGCCAGCCTTTGGCTCTGTGGCTTCGTTGTGCCTCTCTGCCACACAAATCCAGCTGATTTTTGGATTCCAAGAAGCTGATGTCCATAATGCAGTCAGATGGTGGAAAGCCAGGCAAATTATGTAACTTGGAAAGGTGTCAAACCTCAAACCAATCAACATCGATAACCGTCATGGCACTCGATGAAGGTGGCCAGGGTTGTCATTCCCTTATTGACAGGTGAAGCCACTTGCCTGTGGTCACCCAGCAGGCCTGCGCGAGTGGGCAGCGGGACCAAGCCACCTCTTAGCTGAGCCCTGCCTGATGCGGGGAGCTGGGAGGAGACCATCCTCTCCCCTGCTGGAGACCGGGATAGCTGGTGACGGCTCTCAAAACGCCGAGGAGCCAGTGTGCAAAGCAGGTGCTGAGCTGGAGCTGTGCAGCTCCCGTTGACTAACAGAAATGGCCCGGGCACGTCTGACGGAGGGGGGGCGGCGTGGGCTGCCTTCAGCTGCAGCGGGACTGCATCCAGAGCTATCGACCTGCCTCCTGCAAAAAGGTACAAGTCACTATCATAGATAACAAAAAATGTCCTGTGGTCCTCTCAGAGTTAGTCTTTGCCACTCCTTCAGCAAATACGTAGATTTTAATGAACAGTGAATGAAAATATTGGTGGTAAAAGGGGGTGGGGGGGAAGAAGTGCTATCCATTGAATTCTGATGTGTCGGTACTGCTGATTCCAGAAGAACCAAATAGGAATCAAAAAGTTGGTATTACATGGACAGAGTGAGTCTTAGCAATGCCAAATGCCTCAAAGCTGTGAAATATGCTCCTTTTCAAGCAGTAAAGCGATTTGAGAGCTGGATCATACTGGCCTGGTGCCAGCTTTGATGTGATTTTTTGGGCATATCTGGTAAATCTCCTTGAAAAGTGATGTAAGCCCGCTGTGTTTGGTTTGGGTCCCTTGACTGAAATGATAAATTCCTTTACAGTTTAACTTTTAAGAAAAAATTAACTGGGAATTTTTGTCATTTGTAAAACAGAAGGTACCATTTTGGCAAGATACGAACCTCGTATTTTGCCAGAGTGATGCCCTTCCTGCAGCTGTTAGCTTTGGAAGCGTACGGGATTAATTGGTCAGCTTAACCGTGATACAGGCAACTTGCAGGTATGCCAGTAAAGATTCTCCCGCAGCGCCTGTGCTGTCTTCTTTAGAGCTATTAAAGAGCTAATGCTTCTTTGCAAGGGACAGATACCTGCTGCTACTTTTCCTACTTTAAAGCTTTAATAAAAAGTTGAGAGGTGGAAAAATGGAAAAAGTGCTTGGAAATGGGAGTGATCTGCCTGGTGCTGGATGTACCCTCAGCCTAGTGAGAAGAAATGCACGCCCATGACAACGAGCACTGACACTGCTTCCTAAAAATGTGAATAAACTAGGAGACATCATTTCTTTCAGCTTTCCTTAAGAAACTGGAGCATGCAATCCTCAGACAAATAAACAGTTGCAAGTGATTACTCTTTCAGGAATTAAGTTTTTTTGGGTAGACACATCTGCAGTGAATGGTCAGTGAAGAACTTAATTGTTACTGTAATTCCAAATGTTAATCAATGGGTTTCCATATAAATTAACCAATCTGCATATTAATTCCTGTTCAAAACAGAAAGTTCTAAGTCCAAAATAGATATGTGGTATGATTTTACTCTGTTTCAATTATTGACTGGTTTATATTGATGACTGGGAGATGAGGACAGCCAGTTGCGCTTCTACCTTGCTTATCCATAGAAATAAGAATTTACAACAAAAACCCCTAAGGCCAACTGGCATTTAATAACAAGATAGCATAAGTTCTGTTCTATTTTGTAAATTAATATGAATATGATCAATTAAAAAGAAGAATCTGGGGTTGATTGTGATATATCTAGAAACAAAAGCAAGGTAGAAAATACTATGGAAAGAATGATAACAACCATGGAAGGAAAAAAAATGCAAGAATAGGCACTAATGTCTGTCTGTTAAATCCATGATCACTGTGGCCAAGACCTGGCAAAGGTGTGTGCATGTGCTGCCCTTCACAGACCATGGATAATCCAGCTCAACTCACAGAGGTGTGTAGGAGACAAAACCTTTCCGTCCTGTT
Source organism: Falco cherrug (assembly GCF_023634085.1). Lineage (NCBI taxonomy): Eukaryota > Metazoa > Chordata > Aves > Falconiformes > Falconidae > Falco > Falco cherrug. The sequence goes on from NC_073707.1 coordinate 31,475,355, forward strand.
TTTTTCTGCTCTTTTTCCTTTGGATTGGAAGCTTGTAGTGCTCTGGATGTTGAGATTTCCTGTAAAATACCAACCCTGCAGCTGACTGCATGTCATTGCAAAAAAGCACACCAAGACCTGCCAGTGTGCCCCAGGACCAGGTTTCTGCTGGTTTGCTTAGAAAACTTAAAGCTGAAGGTATGTAAATGATGAAAATCTCTGCAGAAGCAGATATGAAATTTGCTTAGTGAGCACAAGAGAGCCCAAGCAGGGCTTAGCTGTTTGCTGCTGCTCTAAAAAGGGACAGATTTCATTTACATTATAGCATGGTGTCCTGGGAAGCCAATTTGGCTTCTTAAAGTTGTATTGTTTTCAGTTGCCTTATTCACTTCAGAATAGTCAAAGTTATAAATAACCAATAATGGAAAAGCTAGAAGCTTTCTAAAACAAATGTAATTCTTGATGATGTCATCTAGAGATAGGGAGAAAATGGAACAAAAATAAAAGGCAATTTATTGGGGTTTGTATTTCAGGATTGATATCATAGAATCGTGGTTGGAAGGGAACTTAAACATATTAAGCAGAAATTCTGAGGCTTCCATTTCTTTATTGTTGTGAGATCAGAGATATCCCATGTCACACTTACTCAGCAGCTCCCAAACCAGCTGACATTTCATGACTCCATAAATACAGTTGTGTTACCATCATTGGTCTGAACGTATATGTGATTTGAATTGCAATGACTATAACGTTACTTGGGTTTATGCTATCAGTGGAATATGCAGATGATTGTGCACTGAGCCTTGTCTTAATATAAAGGGAGCACGGCCATTACCTATTCAGCAGTTGCCACTGTTGTCTGGCTGTTGTCCTCTCCTGGGATCACCTCTTTGCCTTCCCCTAAAATTGGACATACTAACATGTCCTCTGTGGCATATGGATTCCTCTGCACTGCTGTTTTACTCTGTAAGGTATGGGGAAAAGTTGGGGAGCAGAGACGTTTTTGTGACTTGATTGTATGTAAGAATCTCTGTTTCCGAAGTATATTTTTATTGATCCAATTCAGTCAAGGGTTGCCCCGTGCTATAAAATTTCAAGTACTGACATGCAAACTGTTAGTTTTAATTCAGGTACCTTCACCCTACTCTTAAGGCTTTTAATGAGAACTAAGTGCTTCATATGAATATATGATGGCCCGGTGTCTTCAGAGAAACGGAAGGTTGTGTTCTTTCCTGCGCAGAGCTAGGCCGTGTGTCTGCAACAATCAGATTAACAGATGTACAAGGAATATCGCCCTGGCCGCCTGGCTTTGTGCAGTCATGCATGCGGGCCCTGCGCGTGGTCTCCTGCCGGTTCCACAGCCGAGCAAGCTGGGCATTCCCAGGCCCACGGCACGCTCCCAGCAAGGGGAGCTGGGGATGCAGCACCGAACTGCAACCAGCTCTTTCCATCACCCCGTCATCGTGCTGGAGGTGATGTCTTTGTATCAGAGGCAATGTCATCGTCCCAGAGGTGATGTCCCCGAGTCAGCTTCCTCCTGGATGACTTATTCCGCTTCTTCACCGGCCCGTGCCCGGGCTCGGGGGCTGAGCAGCGGTCCCTGGCCATCGTGCTGCCCAGCCCACGCTCCCGGGGAGGCTGCAGGTCCCTCCAGGGCTGTGGCGTGTCCCTCTGGGGAGCCCTGGTGTGCCCTGGGAACCCTGCACATCCCTTTGGCAGAGTCCGGTGCCCGGCCTTCCCAGGGGCTGGGGTCTGCCCGGGGGTCCGTGAGGTTCTTCCCAGAGACCTCCGTGTCTGGCACCGCACCCCTCCTGGGGCCGCTGCTGGCCCTTAGGGCTGCGCGCCAGCCTGGCCCGTGGGGACCGTGGTGTCCTTCTGTCCAGCGGCGTGTCCCCATGGGCCCTCCTCCGCGGGTGCGCAGCGGGGTGAGGGCTCAGCCGCGGACCCCCAGCCCCATCCGCGGGGGCTCAGCCGCGGACCCCCCGGCCCCAGCCCCACCCGCGGGTGCGCAGTGGAGGTGGCGCTGCGCCTCTTCGTAGCTGGGCAGATGCTTCACCTCCTCGTAGCGGGGCAGCGGCGGCAGCTCCAGCCCCGGCCCGGGCGGGGCGGCGGGACCCCCGGGCTGCAGCGGCGGGGCGGCGGGCGCGGCCGGGGGGCGGCGGGCGGCCGGGGGGCGGCGGCGGGGCGCGGAACAGGCGCGACGGCGCAGGGCGCAGCCGGCCGCCAGCAGCGCCAGCAGGACGAGCAGCGCCGCCAGCCTCCGCGCCAGCCAGCGCGCCCGCGGCAGCCAGGGGCGCCCCGCCGCCCGCCCGCCCCCCGCCCGCCCCCCGCCCCCCCGCAGCCCCCCCGGGCGCACGGCGCCGGCCCCCGCCCGCCCGCCATTCTCCGCGCCCCGCGCAGCCCGGCTCCGCTCCCGGCGCGCACCTTCCGCGGGGCCGGCGGAGCTCCCCACGGTCGCGGGGCCGGCTGGCATCCCGCGCCCCTCCGGCGGCAGCGCCGGGTTTTATCCGCGCCCGCCGGGCTTTTATCCCCGATGAAAAATTGATGGGGCCGCTTGGCGGCGGTTCAGGGGCTAATGGGGCGGCGGCCGTGCGGGACGGGGCGCCGGGCCAGGCTCGGCCTCTCCGCCAGGGCGGTGCGGGTCTGGCAGCCCCCCGCCCGCACCCGGCCTCTGCCAGTGTTGGGGGCCACCAGCGGGGTGTCCCTGCCACCCGAGCTTTACACTGACTGTGCCCCAAACCTTGCCGCTGCACCGAAACCATCTTCCCTGAGTGGGGGCAGGACCCCCGAGTAGGGATAATCTGTACTTGAGGGCATGCGGGTGAGTGGTACCCAGGGATGTGGGGATGAGCAATACACAAGGACAGGGGATGAACATAAGGATGTGGGGAGGAGCGGTACCCAACGACATGGGGTTGAACCTAAGGATGCAGGGATGAATGGTACCCAAGGATACAGGGATGCATGGTGGGATGAACCCAAGAATGCAGGGATGATCGATACCTGAAGATGTGGGGAAGGGCAGTACCCGAGGATGTGGGGATGAGCGGTACCCAAGGATGCGGAAATGAGCAGTACCCGAGGACAGAGGGATAAGTGGTACCCAAGGACAAGGGGATGAATGGTACCTAAGCATGCAGGGAAGAGTGGTAGCCAAGGACATGAGGACAAGGGATACCTGAGCCCTGAGCGACCCATGGGAGGGGAAATGCAAGGTGCAGAGCCTACCACTGATTTTGACACTTAAGGACAGCTGCAGTGACAGGCTGGCTCCCTGGCTCCTGTGCAAGGCACAGATGAGAGTGAGATCTTCATTCTTCCTCTCTGTTGGTTTTTATTTCTACTGTTAAGGTTTCGTAGCTTTTTGCCTGTTGGCAAGGCCCAGGGGTCCCTGTGTCACCTAGAAGTGACCATTGCCCATGCTTCTGGGGACCCAATCCATCACTTGATTCAGCCCCCATAACTGAAGACCCTCAGCTGCATTGTTTGCTGATTACCCTCAGCTCAGCTGCAAAAGTCCTCAGGCAACTGGGAGAGGAGGGGGAGGTCTAATCTAGTCATGGAAAAACTTACTAATATGAAACATGGCAAAAAATGACCAGCACTTTTCTGCTTGGTTTCCTTTTGGGTGATCGTGCCAAATCTGATACACGGCAGCTAACCCACCTACGTGACCCTTGTGTGTAACGTTTTCGTTTCCTTTGTCCTGTTTACTCAACCCGTAATGATTTCGTTGCTGATTTCTGTCAGCGATACTCCTGCTGTCATCCCTACGTTTGGGTAATTCATGCCTACTGTATCTGTTACAGATTTTGTGGCACTCAGGAGGAACGATGGGAGGAGAAGGTTCTCAGCCATGGTACAGCCTTGGGCAGAGTTTGCATAAAAATAATCTGAAAGGAAGGAGCAGGTCAGTGGTGCTGGGCTGCTGGTGGACGATGAGAAGCCATGATTACCTTCTGGATTTTCAGGGGTTTATTCTGCGCACATTTCCTCACTTTATGGACATTTCTCCCTGCAGAAGGGCGCTGGAGCTGGGAACGGCAGGAAAGGTGGGCTTCAGGCACGGAGCGGGGCACAGCCCCAGCCCCAGCTGCTTTAGAACTGACCTACCCGGGCAGCACTGGCTCTGCCACCCTACGTGAAGGGGTGGCTGCGGGGACCCCAGCCCTTTGCCTTGGGGACATGTCCCAACCCATAGCCAGCAGGATCAGGGATGCTGAGCACTGGCTCTGGGAGCAGTTCCCTACCATGCCTGGGGCTGCATTTGCTCCACTCTTGATAATAACTGATGTGATTTATTTGTTTTAAAGCAAATATGGTGGTGAGTAAACAGCAGGGTGCCCAGTGAAGCCTATCAATCCGTTAATAAAGCACTGCATTTTAACAGCATTTCTGATAAGCTGTAACTCCGCAATCAGAACACTATGAAATATTAAAGCCTGTTGATAGCTCATTAAAGCTAACATTTTGGCTGGCCCTCCAGCATGTGTGCCGCAGGCTGAGGATCAGCTCTGCACCCTGTCAGACAAGGAAAACCATGGCTGGAGGGAACAGGGTGCTGCGATAGCAAGAAATGAGAACTAAAATTGTGTCATGCAGCTATGCTCACACCAGCAGCCCCAGCTCCCACAGCCCCACGCCTGGCTTGGGAAAAAGCAGACACACTGGTTCCTGGGGGGTCAGGGCCAGGGGACTTGTCCCAGCTGGCTCCGTAGCTGCGTGAGGATGCCTGCAGCCATCCTGGGGCAACGGGTATAAACACTGGGTCCTCTTCAGGTTTGGGGGGTTCAGGGTGGTACATCAGTGGAGCTAGCTCAGCTGCTGGTTGGGCTTTTGGAAATCTATGGAGAGTGTCTTCTGCCCGGCTGTGGGTTCCGTGTGGGTACGGTGGGCAGGTGGGTAATTGTTTCCAGCAGGAGTAATTGGTGTCATGATGTGAGTAATGAGACTGTAGGCAGCTGCAGCTGCTAATGGGGATGATGGATAGGTGATTTTTGGAAATGTGGCTGTTCTGCTGAGGGCCAGTACGGTGTAGACACTGCCTGCCAGCTCCCTGGGATGGTAACTGGTGAGAGAGGGGGGCTGCAGCCGTTCTGGGACCCCCAGTGGCCTTGTCACCGGGCAGGGAGCTGGACCACCAAGCTGGCCTGGCTGGGGAGGCGGCAGCACCGGGAAAGTGAAAACTGGAATGTGCCAAACCACCCCCCACCACCACCACCCCCCCGTGCAGCTCCTGGGGGAGCTGCCCTTGCTCTCCTCCTCTGCATGCAGGACCTTGAAATGGGGGGGATAAACACCCGCCCGCAGGCGACGGTCCAGCTGGGGAGTGGGAGTTTCCTGACTCATCCGAGTTCTCCCAGAAGATACGCTGAGTGTGGGGGGCAGATGTGGTGATTCACCACATCTGGGGGAAGAGATGCTGTGGGCCAGGCAATGCTGGTGATGTGGAGATGTGGCGGGGTCCCCCGGGCACAGCCCGCAGCACAGAGGCAGCTCTGCCTGCTCGCCAGGGATGTGCATTTCAGAGCTGATGCTCAGGCTCGATGCAGCAAAGCAGCCAGGTGAGTCTGGGGTTCAAACCTCATAATTCACCTTGTAATTTTCTTAAATGAGCCTACAACCTGTTAATTACATCTATGTTAAAGCCATAACTCAACAGTTTGAACTGTCATACTGATCCACAGCACCGAAAGCTTCTGGCAAATCAATGCCATCAGCTACTGAAGCGTGGCAGGCGTCCGTGTGTGCTGGGGCAGTCCCCACGTGCTCCGAGAGGTGTCTTCTGGTTAGATCTAAACATCGTTGCTCTTTTTTCCAGGTTACTGACTCCAAATGCCAGGCTGTGTATCGTCCTGCAAGTGTTCTTGGCAGGGATGGGAGTGCAATAGTAAAGCGAAGTGTTGTTTCTATTAGCAGCAGCATCATTTGTAGGCAGTTCAAGATTCTTGCCATATTGCCGTGATCCTTCTCACTGATGAAAGAGAAGTGAAATTACAGGTGAGGTGGCCCAGATGTTTGTCAGAAGTAGTCTTGAAAATTGTCAGGTTGCTGTAACATATGTTCTTTCAACTGTGTATCTACAGATGCGCCTACCACTTAACCATTCAAAACCGTGGCTTCTTTAGATCTCAAGAAACCAAGCAAGACCCTGATTACCACGCTTGGGAGCGAGACCTACAAAGCAGGCACCAGCACCATGGCACAGCACCTCCACGCTCCTTGCCCCACCACCCACACCATGGTCCTTCCATTGCCACCAACGTCCCCCTCCACACCACAGCTGGGCTGTGGCCACAAACACTTGTCCGCAGCTGGGTCATGGCCAGGGGAGAAACCCTGTGGGCAATGAGGGAAGAAGAGACACAGTTTTCTGGGAAACTACCTGAAGGTGGGGAGCCAAAAAGCCAGGACACGTCACCAGTATTAGTCTCCTAGCAAAAAAAGGTGTCAGAACTTTGGTTGTGAGAGCTCCTGCATGAATTTTGTTTTATATATATATATTTATTTATTAAATATTTATTTATTTTTATTTTTAAATGCTAAAGCAGAATATGAGTAAAGGAGAAGCCTTTCACCCTACACAGCTGCCCCAAACACAAGTGCAGATGGGAAGATCTTGCCCATCCGAACCGCTCTCCTATTTCACTCTTCCTTCTTCTCCTCCTCTGGATGCCGGTGAGCACTGGGCAGCCTGGGATGGTCCGGGCCATTCCCAGGCCTGCAAGGAGATTTTTTGTGCCCCGCAAACACAACAGAGCAGTGGGGCAGCCCCCGGACTTGCTGAGCATAAATCATCATTAACGGCCGCATTGTGCTTCCCTCACCCCAAAGTCTGCTCCTGTTACGAGCTATGAGAAACCCACTTTGCGGCTGCCTGGAGTCGCGGGTGAACACTGGGGCAGCCGAGCGGTTTCTGGGAAGGAGCTTTAGAAGTTGATTTTCTCCAGTCTTGCAGGGAATGCACAAGTATCGATCCTGCAAATGACCCTTGCAGAAATACATCGATCCCTTTGGAGCAGCGGATCATTAAATACTTGACTTCCAGATCTTTCAAATGGTGCCAAAGTGCTGACCTGGCAAAATAGTTATTTTATAGTGCACATGATTGTCCCTGCGACCACTAGCATTTGTGTAACTCTGAACTCACCTTCATGGGAGTCAGCTGCCTAAAATACTCTTTGTACAGTGATGCTTCACATCTGCATTTCCTTTTCTCTTATATGTTTTCCCCTAAATATGGAAAAACTTAATAGAAAAAACATAAAGAAGCTGAAGTTGCTTTTTTTGGGCAAGACTCTGAAAGCCGCACACATGGTGAGCATTTGGTAGCCAGAATAATCCCACGGACTGATGGAGGGAAGCGCAGCTTTGGATGGTGATCTAGATCGTAGATAGACACAGGCTCAGCCGTCACAGCTTCAATGATATTACGATACCTAGCAGACCCAAACCTTGTGATAGTTGAGGCTTTTGTAGGAATTATGGAGCAAATCGCCGCTGCGTTGGAGGATGTGCAGGCACAGCATGTTGCATTTTGGGCTCTGTTACAGCCCTTCTGCAAATATTCCTCTCCCTGGTTCCTGAATCAGTAAATGCGGTGCCGTGAGGATGGTGTTTCAGGGTGCTGGGTCAAGCCATGTATTTTCACAACAGTTTGCCAAAATAAAGAATATGTAGTTTTTAACATTTCTATTAAAACTGCTAAAGAAGCCCTTAAGAAAGCCCATCGGCAGCGAGCCGGGAGCACTGCTCAGGGAAAGCTCTGGGCTGGTAGAATTCAACACACAAAGCCGAGATCTATTGCTTCACATTTTTCAAGCACATCTGTAACTGTAATAAGGCTTAAGAAACAAGAAGATGACTCTGCATATGTAAAAAAGAAAAGCCAAAAAAAAAAAAGGCCATTACCTCACAGCTCAGAAATCTCTACTGCCAGCAAATATTTGCTGTGAGACTATGAAAAAGCAGAGAGAGAGGCTGAAACACTCCTGCATGACTCTGATCCTTCCCGGGCTAGGTCAGTTCTCTTAATCAAGGTTAGATGTCCTCCAGAAATGAAATGTATTTTCTTCAAATAAATTAAAGCTGGGAATATCGCAGGGCAATGATACTGATATCAAGTGTGCCATCAGGCTTCCAAGGTTGCACGTTGCAGTTAATGTATTCTATTTTATTCCTTCTACTAAAAATAGGCATTAGAAAGTTTGGACCGTACTAGTCCTCCCCTTGCAATAATTCCTTGCAGTTAGGACTTGAAACCTTTGACTCTGCGGAAAGGCTCCCATTCATGCAGGGAGTTTTGGCTGAGGCTTTTACTGTTACAAATAGCAAACATCTCTTCATATAACGCTCATATAATAAGGATGATTTTCTCCAATGGCTGTTTTTCTTCTGAATCAAAATTATATTCATTTCTAAAAATAATTTCAGGATTATAACCTTGATCCAACACCATCCCTAAGCACACATTGGATTTCAAGCCCCACAATGGCAGCGAGACCCTTGGGAGATGGGCCGGTGGCTGCAGGCGGGGAGGGGGCTGGGTGGCCGCGGGTGGATGTGACAGCAGCTGAACACATAAATGCTGAAATATATTAAAATACAGAAACAACCAAAAGGCAATAAAGGACAATTTGTCACAGTTGGAAGGATCGCTGCAGTGGTCTGGAATAACCAAAAAAATTAATTTTTTATTTTTTTTTTTTTACAGGGGGTAACAATTTTCCGAGCTGTGGTCCTCGTTAGTCATGCCATTTCTCAAGAGGCTGCCATGATCCAGTCATGAATTTCTGAGATGATTTCATCTCACTGTTATTTACAACTTAGCCCAAAAGCTCAGTCTCTTCCTATTATTTGTGGTTAAATATAGCAACGGATTCTTTCCCATTCCTTTTTCTCTTGGAGCAGTTTCTCTGCCACCCACACAAATCGCATGAGTCAGAAGGCACACGAAGGAGCGGTTCCCAGCTGGCTGGGCCCTCACCGGCTGCCTTCGCGCATCCCGAGCTCACCCCAAGCATCAGGAGGTGAAATAATGTCTGTCTGCTTGCAACTGGGGTGCAGCCAGGGGCACCGGCCCCGCACCCTGGGGCTGCGCGGGGATGTTCCTCCCCTCTGTCAGCTCCTGCATCCCATGCAGGGTCACCCCAGCTGCATCCTGGCTGCTTTTCTGCCATCCCATGCAGGAATTCCAGGTGGCCTCAGTTTTTGTGCAACCCATTGCCACGGAGGGTGTGGGGGTCACTGAGAGCAGGGCAATGCCCTGGCCGTGGGGACTGAGCACCATCCTGCTGAAAACCCTCTCCTGTTCCCCTCTCACTCATTCTGTCTGTCTGAGGATGCTTTACTTTTACTAAACTAAGCATTTCCCACCCCAGTTTGTCAGCACCAGCCCGAATTCCCCAGATTCCTCTGTGCACAGGCAGCACACTGGTTTTTGCTGGGAGTAAATCCAACAGCCGGCCCAGACGAGGCCGGTCAGGGCATCACCTGGGCAGCAGGTCGGTAGCTTGTTAAAAAATAAAAAAACTGAGAAAAACCTGCCAGCTGTTTTGGTGAGAGAGAGGTGATAGCCGTGAGAGGGCAGAGAGGCTGCGTGCTTGGCAGGGAAGCATCCTGCCTGCGCTGCCTGCACGAAGCCATGCAGCCCCGTGTGCATCCCTTGGGGAAAGAGTGAGAGGGAGGGATGAGGATGCTGAGGCTGGGGAGGGCAGTGCGGGGGCGGCAGCCGCAGGGGGAGGAAGAAGGGACAGGGGAGGTTTGACCCTGCTATTTTTAACCACGGTGTTTACACGCTGTAAATGACCGTGCCGGCCTTGGAGGCGGCACAGCAAACGGGAAAGTTTCTGCCACAGCCCTGCTGGGGTCCACTCCTTGGGCCTGGGGGGTCCAGCCGGCCACCACGCAGCTGGGCTTCGGTGGGTCCCTTTACAGCAGCCCACATACATACTGATGGGTCTGGGTGTAAAAGGGCAAATATTTCATGCTGGGAAATGAGATGTGTGGGTCCTGTCAAGCCAAAATAGCAGATTTGCTGTGTCCTCCCCACCACCCAGCCAGCTCCGGCTTTCGCTGCAGGCTGGGTTCATTAGTTCGCTCATGTCTGGGGGAGCTGACATTTAAATTCTGAAAGTCAGGACAAAAATATGGAAAATGTATCATGGTTTTGCTGTTGAGAGAAGAGCAATGCCCACCCACCCAAGCCCTGTACCGAGGTGGCTGCTGCGAAGCTCAGCCCCACCGTGGCTGGGGGGCACGGGGAAGGCGGCCACGTGTGGGATGCTGAGCTCAGGCAAGGATGTGGAGTGAGGCTGAGGGGGAGCAGGGGCTGCAGAGCTGGGCTGGGGGTGGGCAACAACCTTGGCCCACCCCAGTTCCACAAAACTCGATCAGAACCAAAAAAATGTAAAAAAAAAAATTAAAAAAATAAATCTGAACTGACTCTTGGTGGAGCCCAGGGCAATGGGTACCAGTGCCTCTGGATTGCTGGCTAATTCTCCAAGGACTGAATTAGTTAAATTGTTTTTTCTTCTTTCCTTGCTTCCAGCATAATGAATCAGCACAAATATATTAGATCCACCAGCAGTTGGTTGCTATGGATAAAGGTCTTGGGGAATTTTTACCATCCCCAGTGCCAACCTACCCCCTACCTGCCTGGAGCCGTGGGTCCGGGTACACCTTGTCAGTCCCTGTGTGATGGGATTTACTAGTCATACCACTGCTGGTGGTGGGGTTGTCACTGGGTGCTGGGCAGGCCAGTCGGAGGGATGTCCCTATGTACACAGGACTACTGGGGACAGCAGATGTCCCATCCCTGCCGTCATCAGCCTGGTACCACTAGGCTGGCTCTTGCTGCATCTCCTACTCCACCTGAAGGCTCTGTCGGCTCCTCCTCTGATCCCCCATCACGCCACTGGGAATGATCTCCCCGGACTGACAGCATTCCCGTCCACAGGTAGTTTTCCCTGGGTCCTGTCAAGCCCAATGACTAAGCTTGCAGGCTGTTCCCTTGGGCATAGGAAAAGGATTGCTCCTGCCGCAGGTGCCACAATGCCTTTTCCAAAGCCTGGCACTTCCCACTAAAGCAAACACTTCAAATGCAAACCCATATTTGAGTGTATTAGTCTATTTGCTATATAATAGTTAATTAACTAATTGCCTTTTTAGAGTCATGTCTCTCCTATTGATTTGCTACTTAACCAGTAACTGCTGGGTTCCTAAACTTTTTCAGTGCTGTCTTGCCTGGTGATGCAAATGGATGCCTCACCAGTTTGGACATGCTGAGCGCACCGGTGAGCCCAGCTCCCATCTGCACAAACATTCCAAGGCAGCTCAAGCTATCTGTGTGCCCAGCAGCCGGCAAGCTGAAGCCCTGCTAGTGCTGGGCCTGCTCGAGGCATTTCCAGGGGCTTCCTGGGCTGCTTCTGGTTTGGGTTATGGTTTGAGAAAATACACACAGGTAAGTCTTTGCATCCCAGGTTTCCCTGCTGAAGGTTTGGGGTGGAAAACTGGCCTGGGGAGGCAGGTAGCAAGCGTGCTCCCACACTGCCTCACCCCTAGGCAGCACAACAGATGTATTTTTTCATAAATGGACATTGAATACGTGTCAGGAACAAGAGTTTTCAGTGAGTAATAGAATTTAGCTTAAAATGTGTTAGATGGTCTCAGTACAGGCTGGAATTGCTCTAATTATTTTGATGTGATAGAAGAGTTTTTCCCTGGCCTTGTAGGTTTGGTCCTGGCCTGGCAAAGCCACTCCTTTGGGATTCCTCCTGTGCCGACGGCTTGGCAGCATCAAGACCTGAATTGTCATCTGCTCGGGTGATGTTGCATAGAAAGATCATAATTCTGCCCACACTGGGTAGTTTTCTGGAATGCCAGTAATTTAAAGTGTTTTGACAATTAAACAGTATCGATTTCATTTTAATAAAATTAGCTGCAGGGTTCTTTGATGGTAGAGGAGAACAGAGTACTTGGGAGTGCTGCGGTATCATTTGGGGTATGGAGATTATCATGCACCACCCCAAATAGTTGTTTTCCTAAGCAGATGGAAAGCTCAAGGCGCACAGTTCATGTGCAGTATGCATCTGTCAGTGCGGGACTTTTTGCAAGTTAATATGCTATAAAAGATATTCAACATGTGAGAGACTGAGCCCAGAGCATCCTCCTCCCTCCCTGGGCTGTGCACTGCATCTCAGCAAGTGCTTCAGCACAGATGTTATGAGGCTTCCTGCAGTTTCTGTCATCTCTTGGGGCTCCGGGCTGCGGACACGATGTGGAGCCAAATGGGGTAAATGCAGCGGATACTCAGGAAATACAGGTGGCATAACTAGGAGACGCAGGTGTTCTCCAATTTCTGTGTAGCAGGAACTCTAGCAACATGTTCCTGGACTTTTCACCTTGAAGAAGGTGGTGGCTGTTTGTAATTACTTCTCTAAGTGACGACACAACATCACAAGTGGTGATATATGTGTGATGCTTTCATTTACAGTTTCCAGACAAAAGCCTGTCTGCAGAGAAGTTAGTGGAAATTAAAACCAGCTAGCGCCTGTACATTATACAAAGGCCTGTATGCAATTATGAAATCAAAAATGAATCAGGACGCAGATGGAGACGTTGGGATCCATCCCCTGGTGATTATGGTTGTATTTTTTCGAGGTAAAATCCAGGAATATTTGTTGTGGCTGTGATGTGTCACCTCTCCTGGGGGTCCCTGGATGTCATTTTGAGGGGGAACACTGATTTTCTCACCACCGTCTCCTCAAGCCCTGTGGTGCCCCTTGATACATATATTTTACTGAACAGTAACGCAACTCTGAGGCTAAAACTCATTTTCTCTTCTTTTCATTTTAATTTCCTGTGTGTGCTCAGCTGACCTGCCTTCCCGCCGCGCTTCCCGTCTGCCGCCGGCCGCAGCTAGAGGTTTTGCCGCCACATCCAGCAATTCCCTCTGGTTTCCTTCCTCTCCTTTCCTGGCTCAGAGTCTTCCTCTCTCCTTAGTTGCTCTCTTACTCCAAAGAGCAGCCAGTCCCTGCCTTTTATTTAAGAAAACACGCAAACCCTACACACCAAAAGTAGCAAAAAAAGCCTCCTAATGCATCTGGGTTTATTTCCAAGTGGGAAGCATCTGCTGGGATGCTGGAGAGACACTGGGAGACAGTGTGGAGACCTGAGCCCACATCAGCAGTGCTGAAGTGGCACAGCACCGCCGCACTTTCGGAACTGGGTCACCACGAATGATGCTTTTTAATTTCTATATTTTTAATCTTAAAAACATAAAGCTTCCCAAAGGTTCAGCTGTCAAAGAAGTGAGTGTGAAATTGATTTATCAAATGCTAGGGCATATATGGGGCTGTGGCTATGCGTTTTACGCACACTGTCTAAGACCTGGTTGTAGAAGCTACTGTAAGAGGAAAACTAAGTGCTGGGAATTGAATGAAAACTGGGTCTGCAACCCCGTATATTTCTGCTTTCCTATATAGCGTGCTGGGAATCAGCCGAGCAGTGAAGCCGGAGGTCAGAGGACTTTCCAACGCGCCCGTTTTCCCTCTTTAGGCTGGCATAAAGCAGCCCCGCACACCCGGTCTGGAGGCAGCTGCGCACCCACTGCTCCATCACAGCATATCCTCGCAATGAAATATTAATTTAGATTTTTTTTAAAAAAAAAAATTTGTTGCAGAAATGAGCCCTTTTCCCCCCACAACGAGCCATTATTCTCGCTGACGAGCTGGCATGACCCGTAAGTCGCGGGCGGCAGAGTCCGCTGAGCCGGTGCGGTGCTGAGCGGAGCGGAGCGGAGCGGAGGGGCCGGGGAGCTGTTGCCATCTGCAGGAGTCTTTGCGCTGGTGCTGGTTAAGGATCATTTTGAAAGCAGCCGGAAAGATGCTGGTGTGACTTCGGGTTTGGGGGCCAGGGGCGCCCAGTCCTGAGGGGCGCCCAGTCCGGGGGGGCGCCCAGTCCATCTCAGACCAGCTGCCCACCAAACAGCTGTTAATTAATCCTGTTACCCTAATGACCTTGCAAGGCGGAGCTCCCTCCTCTTCCTCCCCTTCATCAGCTGCCCAGCCCCGGCGGGGGGCACGAGTCGGGGTGAGAGGCTGGGCTGCACCAGCCCGGGGATCCTGGAGCAACGTCAGGTTTATTTTACTCTCTACCACAGGCCCGGGACAGGGGGGCACCGGGGGGCAGGCACAGCCCCCGTTTCGGTAACGGGCTGGCTGCGTGCCTGGCTCTGGCTGGCAGAGCTGCCAGCCGGGAACGGCCACGCCACGGCACTCCTGCAAGGTTCCCAGTTACCCCGGCACCGGTGGGCTCTGCTCCCCTTCCTCACCCCCTGCCACGTGCTAACTGCTGGAGCTGGGCAATAACCCCCGACCCCATCGCCGAGGGAGAGGCCGCTGTAGGTGTCAGATAGGTACACGGAGTAGCAGCAGCCTATAGAAAACATGTAGGGGATAGTTTCACCTTGGATGCGTTGCTGCGGCGTACAGCGGTACCGAGGGGGAAGCCATAGCGATTGGTGACGTACAGTATTAGAACCGATGCCTTCCTTTCAGGGAGAGGATTTAATTCTGCAGCTATCAATAAGTAATGGTCCTGCAGCTGCAGGAAAAGCGTGTTTAACCTGAGGGTGGAGCAAGAGCTGGCGAGGAAAAGCCTAACTTCGTCCTAATGAGTAACAGCCTGGCCAGTGCTCAGGCGGAGCTGGCGGCGGGGTTCCAAGGCAAGATGTTAGCGGGGGCATGAGGGGACGCGTATGAATAAGGAAAAGCGCTGGGCTTTGGAAGACTGACCAGATGCTGCCCTGCAATTCGAACACAGCTAATTCCACGCTTAAGCTAATTGCAAAGGACTGTATGCAAAGTATGTGACTCGCTTGGCATTTGAATGAAAAGATTTCAGTTTCCTGACACAGGGGATTTAACCGGACAGTGTAATGCACTGTCCTGAGCTAACAATTACTGCCCACATTTTAGTCTTGGCACAGGGTACTCTCACAAATTCCTTTGTGAATATACAAATAGCTATTCTTTGAATATATTCAAACACACTTTCTTGCTTTGCATACATATTAATAATCCCATACAGGGCTGGAACACATGCACAGTGGTACTGGGCTGGTGCACGGCCAACTGAAACCAGCAAGGACAACTGGTCTCTGGTTGAGCTTTTCTTAAAAAATACAAGTCCACTGAGGAGATGAACAATCAGCTTGAGCACTGAAAATCCTGCAGCCTTGTGACTTTGTGTTGTCACGGCTGGCTTGGGCAGAAAAATAGCTGGGACCACAAAGTGCGCTGTTCAGGAGCATTTACATCAGTTTTCTGTATGAGTCTCTCTTGTTATCAGTAAGTGTTCTGGTAAGTACATTAGTTGCTCAAATAGTACCCAAAAAGCAAATGTGTAATTGAAACAGTAACAGCAATAATAGCAACAATAGTAATAATGGTAGTAATAGTAGCAGCAGCAGCAATAGCAGCAATAATAATCATAATAATATGATTATAAAACTGTCATTATCAACTTTGGTGCTGAAAAACTTGCTTCTGAAAACCCTGGTTGAATCTGCCAAGGGAGAAAGGGGAGATGGCTCTTCTCCTTGTCTTGCTCTTCAGACAGACTGCTACCCTGCTTGTATTTGGTGCAGGTACTGTGTTTATGTGATTTGTCCCCATTTCTAAAACTGGGTAGTCTCTCGTGGAAGCAGCAATGCTTGTTCCCTGCCTGATGGCTGGGACAGACATGGGGTTCGGGGGATGCATCTGTCATCAGGGAGGAGTTGTAGGAAGGTGAAAAAGCTCTGGGTGGCTGCGTTCGTGGTGCCCCACCTGAATGGCTCAAGCAGAACCTGGGTTTAGGTGGCAAGTGTTTGGCACACTCGCAAAAATCTGAAGGCATGTCCAGCTCTGCACCCTGAATCCTCCGGTGAGGCTGGGCTGGCTGCCTGTGGTGGTTTCCCCCTGCAGCCCTCAGCGATGGGGACTTCATGTGCCTCCTCCCAGAGGGGAGCGGCGAGGCCGGAGAACACCACCGTGCTGCCAGCTGCGGGAACGTGTCCCGGGTGATCACAGCCCAGCTTTCCCTGGCCATGGCAAGGACTAGCTTATCAAGTGCCACCTGTGCACTGCTATCACTTCTCTCCCCATCCTTGAAAGAAAGATGATTTATGCTTCGGGAATCTGAATTCGAGCCTTGTTTCACCAGCATTGCACGACTCCAGTTTAAACTGGTAAAGAACTGCTATGCAAAACTGGGCCAGTATTTGCTGGTGGTGAATCAGGCCGTCAAAAGAAAAGACTTGAGTGTTTTGGACCGAGTGATGCAGCTGCTGTGCGACTCGACAGTGTGCACTGGCTGGGCCCGCCACAGGGCAATTTATGAATACCTCGTGTTGTCATAGTTATCAGGATGTTATTGCAGGAATATGTTTTTTTCATTTCAGTATGAGGATGTCTGGAAACAGTCAGGAAAGTAATGGTTCAGGCCAGCCACACCTAGCAAGCTCTGAGTGACACTCAAGAGATGGGGACGGGACAGACAAAGCCACCAACCCAAGCGCCCTGCACCTTCCCTTTCTCATTTCTTTTCCATCTTGCTTTTTTTTTTTTTCCTTCCTTACTCTTCATTGTGTCCTGTTGTGGACACTTTTTTTCACTTTCAAACTCGTGTCATTGTTCCATGAACTTTTCCCACCTCCTTCCGTTTGTGCAGGCTGGGCTGGCGGGTGCCTGCCGGGCCGCAGGGTGTTGCTCCCGCGGGGATTTCCTTCGGCAGCTTCGCTGGCATTTCCCTCTCTACCCAAACTGACCCTTTGGGTCGCTTTTCCAGTGTTTCACAGGGAATGGTTTTTATTTTGGCCGGGTTTCAGTCCCAGTTTTACAAACACCCTTTGCAGCCCGAATGTTAGAGCTTGTTCCCGTGACCTCTGCGTGTCTGTTTTCCTGGGGATATGGATTTTCCAGAATAGTTTGGCAGCGTGGGGCTGGCTGGGTGCTGTGGCGGGGGGCTGCGGCTGGGTGCACGGGGGAGCGCCACGAGGCTCCCCATGCCACATCCAGCTCGCTCATACCCGGCGCAAGGGGAGCTGAGCACTCCAAACGCACCTGGAACAGCATTTTGAGACTATGTTTACATATATACTTATGTTTATTTATAAAGCTTATCTTTTTCCTGGTGTGTGCCGTGGGCAAACACACACAGGGTGACGCCGCCCCCCGCCTGCACCTGGGAGCTGGGCTGTGGTTCGTCCAAGGGGGGAGGAGGATGCTGAGATACGGGCTGGGGCTGGGTGAGCTTTTGGGTACGAGCGGTAGAGCTTTAACAGGAGCATCTGGGGCACCCTCGTTCAGAAGGGCTTAGCTTGTCCAGGAACAAACCGAGATGACTTTGGATGTTTTCAGCCTGGTGTGCTCGCTGGGAGGCGACATGAGTGAGGGTCTGGAAGGGTGTGCAAGGGTTTCCTTGACCGGAGTCTGCCTGGGGGCCTGCAAATCCCTGTCCTTGTCCTTGCGGGGCTGGGCAGCTCTCGGTGGGATGCTCAGCTGGGATGCTCAGCTGCCCGCAGAACACCGGTACCCCCAGGGCAGAGGGGCTGCTGGCTCTGCCAGTTTGCTGCTTTGCTAGGAGCACCTTGGATGCTCCAGGAGCACTTTACTACCCAAACATTTCTGCTGGAGAAGCTTTTAAAAAGTTTATTTTAGTCCCTTTTTAAAAAAAAATACTTCTGTGCTGCTGCAGGTTTGGGCTGTTTTTTTTCTTTTTTTTCTTTTTTTTTTTTTTTTTTTCAAGCAGCTCTGCCAGCATCTCCGAGGCAGATCCTGACACGCCAGCTGTGAGGATCTGGCATTTCCCCCTCCCGACCTCCCTGGCAGTGTGCAGAGCTGCCCGCGGTGTTTCCCGCGCAGGGGTGTGGGTGATGCCCGGGTGGCCGTGGGTGCTGGCAGTCCCCATGCTGGTGCCAGCCTCGGGACGTGCCCATGGGCCTGAGCAGGGCCACCACCCGCTGTCCCCTGGCGGTGTGGACCCCAGCCCTGTCACTGCCAGCGTGTGAGCCCGCAGCCGCATGCTGGCAGCTCGGTGCAAGGGCCGGACCTGGGCACCCTGTGCGGGCAGGGGCCAGGTATTATATTGTATAGAATGTATGTATTATCTATAATATATATTATACTATGGATAATATATTATATATAGTGCGTATATGTACACACTATATGTTACATAGAATATATACTTTTATATATATTATAAAAGTATTATTATACTTATATACTATATATACACGCTATAATATATAAGTATATATTATAATATACAATATATATATAATAGACATTATGTTTCTACTATGTATATACCTCTATTTTATTCTAATACTCTAACATATAATAGATAATATGTCTAGTATATGAATAGTATATGTATTTATGAAGTATATATATAGTTGTATATATTTATAAAGGCATACCATATATATATTTATGAAGGTATACCATATCTGTATCTATACTGAGACAGCATGTGTGTGTGAGACTTATATGTGTGTATATATAGGTATGTATCTATATAGCGTATATCTAGTACCTGAGTATACTAGTGTACCCAGTGCACACATACAGTGTGTATACATGCATATCCATACAGTATCTATCTGACATAACGGTGTATCTAGTATGCCTGTGCAGCACCTGGGGCGTGCATGTGTATGCACACACCAGATGTATACACAAATGCATCCGGCATACATTAGCAAGTCCCGAGTGGCTCTGTGCCCTGCGGTGTGTATGGGTATATGTATATGTATACAACCAGGCGGGGGGGGGGGGGGGGGCTGAGGGCGGGGCCGGGCAGCAGGGGCGGGGCCGCTGGGACACGCCCCCCGGCGGCGATACGGTGCTTCCCGCCGGAGCCCCGCGCGCTCCCGCCTGCTGCCGCGATGTCCCGCCGCGGGCAGGAGCCCGGCAGGTGAGCGGGGCTGGGGGGAGCGGGGGTCCTGGCTGCCCCGCGCCTCCCCCCGGCATCCCCTGCTCCTCTCACCCCCCCTCCATTCTCCGCCGTCCTCCCGCTGCCACAGCTTACCCCCCTCCCGCCCCCCCCCGCTTTCCCAGCCCCTCCCCGCCCCCCCAGCATCCTCCCCATCCCCCCTGCATCCTTCCAGAACCGTCCCCATCCCCCCAGCATCCTCCTGTTTCCTCCACCCCCAGCCCCCCTTCCACCCGCCGCAGCATCACCCCCCCCCGTTCCCTTCCGCCGCCCCATCCGCCCCCCCTTGCCGAACCCCAGCGGAGGGTCCCCGGCCCGCGCTAGCACGGAGCCCAGACGGTCCTTCTGCACCCCCTCCGCGTCCGGTTCCGCCCCCCCCCCCCCCCAAAAAAAACCCCAAACAACCCCAAACAAACACAAACAACAAAACCCCACAGCGGTTTTGGGGCCCACGGCCCGGCCTTGCACCTGCAGCGGGGGCTCCCCGAGCCTCCCCAGCTCCCCGCATCCGCTGCCCGGGTCGCCCGCTGCCCCCCCGCCCCGCTCGGCACCCCCCCCTCCGGCAAACAAAAGCGCTCGGCGAGCCAGCGGCGTGCCCGCTCCGCCCCGGCCCCGCTCCGCCCCGCGCTCCCGCGCCGCCGGGCCCGCTCCGCCCCGGGCCCGCTCCGCCCCGCGCTCCCGCTCCACCACCGGCTCCACTCCGGGCCCCGCACCCCCCGGGCCCGCCGCCGGGCCCGCCGGGAGCGCCGCCCGTTCACCTGCTGCCTGCGAAGCCGCGAGCGCTGTTTGGCTTCAGCGGGGGCCGCGGCCGCCCGTGCTGTCGCCCCTGGGGGCATGAGCGGCGGGCGGGTTGCTGACACCGAAAGGGGTCGGTGGGGGCTTTGCCCCCAGCTTCTCCCCTCTCGAGCCTGTTTTTTCGGTTTATAAGGGAGGGGGGGGCGCCGCGGCGCGGGGGTCGTACCGCTGCTGGCAGGGCTGGTGCAGAAGGCAGCGCTCGGTGGAGGGGTTGCACAAACGGCGCTTGGCTCAGGCACCGTCTCTGGGGTATGTCCGGGCTTCGTCCAACCCTTGCAGATACTGTGTCATTATTTATTGTTTTTTTTTCTTAAGATACAGTTTGGAAGCAAACTCGCTGTTGTGTAATTTCCCATTCGCGCCCGCGGTAAAACCCTTCCCCAGTTTCTCCCGCGTGCCTCGCTGGTTGCAGCACTGTTTCCCCTGCCCTGGGCTAGCAAACTGGCAGCTCCAGGCTGTGTGGGAGCATCCCAGTGCAGCCACCCGCCCTGCCGTGCTGCACCCGGGCCCCCCTTGCCTGCGTTGTTTCACCTAGTGCCTCAGCCATACCTTCGTGGAGTTCTTCTCTTGCCTCTACCATTACCACCTATCCATTTTCTATTTTTTAATTTGAGCTTTAATTTTATGAGCTTAAAATTTAATTTAAATCTTAATTTGAGCTGCCCCAGTGCAGTGGCGGCTGAGGCTCTGTCCCTTGCGATGATGCCCGCTCATCCAGTGGCACCCCCTGTCTGCCGGGTGCACCCCAGGGAGCAGGTGGGCTGTGGGTGCACAGCGGTGGCCCAGGATGGTCAAAATCAACCTCCTGAACTGAGCTGCCAAAGAGCAACTGCAGTGGCTCAGCTTTGCCGTTGCCAGCATCCCTCAGCATCACCGGGGCGGCACTGAAATCCCTCTCCTGCCTCCGAGAAGCGAGGGGATAGACGAGAAGCGAGGGGATAGATGCTTTTCCCTGCCCACATGGCATACGGCGGCTATTCCAGCAGGCTGCTGGCAGGGCAGAAGGGCTGAGATATTTGCTGGTGCCACCAGAGTGAGAGCGAGCTGGATATCGCCTGCTGGTTTATGGTGACTGTGCCCATGGCGATTCCCTTCCTCAGCAGCAGCTTTTATGGTGGTTATTTGGTGGGGCTGCAGGAAAGACGCTGTGGAGCTCCACAGAAAGGTTTCCAGACCTGATCTTTATCTTTAAATGACAAAACCAGCATATTTCCCCTTTTCAAGAGTGAATGAGACCGGAGGTTGGTCTGAATTTGCCACAGGCCACAAATGGGTGATGAGGTCTGTTGGAGTCATCTGCTGTGGCCGAGCCACCATGTTTATCTGAGCTTTGTGCCTTGCTTGGGGATTCCGCCTGGATTGCTATAGAGCCAACGGGCACCTGGCAAAGGGGGCCAGGGCCCAGGGTTTGTGCCAGTGCACATGCAGCAGTCAGGCATCCCTGGCAGGGCTAGGACAAGAGCTAGGGCCGTAGGTCATGTTAAAGAAAATTAATTTTTAAACACCAAGCCCCCCTCCCCAGTCCCCTTGCAACCTCTGGTTCCCTGGCCAAAGCCAGGGAGCGATGCCAGCGGGCAGGGAGGTGGGTAGATGCTGCTTGTGTGGAAGGTGGGAGAGGACTGGTGGATCTGCTCATGTATTTCCCATTTTGTCTTCCAGCAGAGCTGAGTCCCTCTCTTCAGATGAAAAAGGTACAGTAATTTCATGAAATAACTGCACTTCAAATGGGCTTGTTATGAGAAATGCCCAGCCTTTGGAATGGAAATGACAATTATTGTAACTGCTGACTTTAAAACACCTCGGTGCAATGCCTTGGTTTCATGTATAAGAGTTTTGATTTTTTTTATACTGTTTTTTAAAATTCATATTCCTTTGCTATTTATTCCCTTCCTCCAACCTGCATAGTACAAAAACACCAAGAGAGGAGTTAATCTTTTTGAAGCTTATGTCCCCTGACTGCTTTTCTCTTGCAGAGGTGGCAGCTGGCAGCACGGAGGGAGAGGGCTCGGCCGAGGAGCACCCAGTGGGTGAGCACACACGTGGCTGCAGGCTTGCCCCGCACGTGGGATGGCGTGGCTGGCCTTGCGCCTGCCGGTTCCCCACAACATGATAAAACCCCTGTGTAGACACTGCTGTGACTCCTCCAGTCACTTGCTTTGCAATACTGGATTCTCTTCAACTTATGTTTGTAAGAATAATTTATTAAAGCCACGTCTGGTGCATCCATGTGAGTTGCATCACTGGTGGGACACACCAGCTCCCACCAGTGCTTCTCCCACCTCACTTGCATGCCACAGAAACCCATACTTTAACTGGGTGTACTGGGACGTGCCACAGGTGAAGCTCCAGAGCAGTCCCAGGTTGTGTAAAACAGGAAAATTAAGCTCTTTGAACATCGCACATACCTTTCAGAAGGACCTGGGTGACCCCTAGGTCTCCTCTGCTGCTGTGATTTGATGCTCTGATGTTCCTCTCTACCTCAGTATTTTTTTTCTGCTAGCTAACTGGCTGACCAACCTGATGTATTTAAACTTTGGATCTATCCTTTTACTTCCCTGTGGCATTGCCTTATTTCATTCTGCCTGTGACTAACGGGGTGTAATCTTGTTCAGGAGAGGAGGGTTCCAAAACCAGCTCCAGCAGTAGCTCGGAAGAAGAGTCAGGTGAGCATCGTGTTGTGATTTATTCTCTCTCTTTTGAAGATGTCCACCTGGTTGAAAACAGCTGCTTTGCATGGGAGTGGTCCCAAGGTTCTTGTGCCAGACTGTTAATTCAGTGGTCGCATGCTGAAAAGCAGAATGATCTCTCTGTGAGCACATGGTTTTCTAGCCACTCGGTTTAGAGCAGAGCAATAATAGAAGAGCAGCACCTAATGTTGCTGTAGCCTTGTAGACATAACACGCGACACACCAAGAGGCTATAAATCTGCTTAAAAGTTGGCAGCAAAAGTGGCAAAACAGGATGGACAGGAAAAGAATTAAAGGAAGCGTTTTCTGCTGATGAAAAGCCTGCGGCTTTGCTCTTAGGCAGGTTACACCACCAGCAGTTTATTCTGGTTTCATGCAAGATTGATAGTCTTTAGTTAAATAATTACGAAGCTTTTTCTCATCAGATGCAGAGGAGTCGGATGGAAGACGGTCACGTGAGTGCACTTTTATTTTGTTCCTTATATGTCTTGCATGGCGAGGGGGAGCCAGCCCAGATAAGTGATGTGCGTGGGTAGCGACAGCTGATGGCAGAAGAGGGATTTAGAGCTGCCCAGCGTCGCCTGCGAGCCCTTGGGGAGGACGGCTCGCTGCAGTGCGTGCCCAGGAAGGGGGTGTGTGGGGTGCCTGCGTGGGGACACGGCTGCCCCTGCTTGCACACGGAGCCGGAGCAGGGCTGTGGCCGTGGGGAGGTGCAGGATGGAGCCGAGCTGAGCTTCCACGTGCTGCGGGTGGCCCCAGGTCACGACAACCCCGCTGTGGCTCGGGGACTGAAATAGCATCACTGCAGGAAGGGTGCCAGCGCGCTCGCTGGAGTTTGCCTGATGTTTTCCAGGCTGTTCGCTGTAGCAATACATTTTCTGCCTCTCCCACATCTGCCTGGCCAGGAGGGCGGTGAAGTCCCAGGATGACTTTGGGACAGGCTGGCTGGAGTCCCTGCTTGCAGGGAGGGGTGTTGGTGGGACGGGGAGCAGGAGCGGGCGGCACGCCGGCAGCCAGCCCTTCCTCACGCCTTGTCACAACAGCTCTGCTGCTTGGCTTCTGCAAAATCCACCCCTTGGGGTAAAGGCGTTTCCTTGATGCGTCAGCTCTGCTCGCTTTCTGCCATGTTGTGGGTCACTAAGGAGCGTTCGGGCACTTTTAAATAATTTTAAGGGCAAATACACTGCAAACAGCGTGGCTGCCTGCTCACTGGGAAGCCCTGTTGCCAGCTTCTGTGCCAGGTGGCTGAACTTTGTACTTGGCACCTTGCGACTCTTCCTGGGGTTGAATCTTTTTTTAACCCTTTGAAAATTTCCACTAGTTTGGGTAAGTTATGAAGTTTTGACAAAAGCTGTTTCCTGGAGTTCGGCTTCACTCCCACGCTGTGCACAGCCTGCACGTGCAGGTGTGCATGCAACAGCTTGGGTCTCAGGAATATTCTCCGGAGGTTTTGGTGAATGTAAGCGAATTAGGTTGGTGGGTTGTCCTTGCTGCACATGGGAGCAGAAACCTGCTGGAGGCTGAGGTATTTGCTGCAAACTTCTTTTTTAGATGAAGAACAGGAGGAGAAGGAGTTGCTACCGTGCTGCGATGAATCAGGTAGTAACGGATCTCTCAAGGGCCAGTGGTTTGTTGTTTTTTTTTCCCTCAAGTGTTTAATTACTTTGCTTTTAATGAGCTGATCTTCCTGTTTTCTCACTAGGAGCGAACTGTCTGCTACCCTGTGAGCACTGCAGAAATGAAAATGTACGTTTATCAAAAAACCCGACCCACATATTTTGCATGAGATAATTTGCAAATTATAATTCTGCTCTCTTATAGACTTCTTAAAATATGTATTTTTAAAATCTGTTTATAGGACCAGAAGGAGCAAGTGACCCCTAGGAGACTGTCTGGAGGACAATATGTGTATGGATTTTTTTTTAATACAATGGGTATACATTTACACTGTTGTCATCAAGATACTTCTCTCTTCAGTTTGAGTGGGGAAAAAAACTAATTTGCTGCACAAATACATTTGGAGTAATACCAGAAGATACCCCCAAATCCTTAAAAATAAGCAATTTAGAGCAGCTGCCTATGCTGCCTCCAGATCCCGGTCCAAGAAAGTTCTTAGGAAGGTTTCCTGCCTGCCTTGTCTTGCTGCAGTAATTAATGTCAGGTACATTTTTACGTGCTTGTTTTAGTCTGGACACACATGAAGGGTCTTGGCCTGCTTCACAGGAATAGTCATCCTCCCTGTTTGCACTGAGCCTGCATTTTATTTTGGACGCTAGCCTTGTTCTACCTCTTTCTGGCTTGGAAGTTGTCATCAGTGCGTGATGTTGGTGGTGTCCGTGCGTGCATGATGTTGGCTTCGATGTTGATGGGAGCTGCGCTGAGCCTTTTGTGTACAAGCAGCTGCCTCGTTTGCAGGAAGCGTTATGCAAAATGTTCATTCCAGCTATTTTGCGTGCATTGGCCTGGCCAGTTTTTAACAGTCCAGTGACAGTTTAAACGTAGGGACTAGAGAGAAAAAAAATTGTTGTAGCTTTCTGTGCTATTTAGATAAAGTGCTCTTGGCTGGTTGGGAGGGGATTTTGTTATCCCTTGCAAACCACATTTCTATAGTATTTGCTAGGCAGGGGAAACTAAACTAACCAGGTTGTTCTTGCCCACGGCAGGGCACGGCTGGATGCAGAGGGGACTTACCAGTGCAGCCTCACAGGCTTGATTTTTGAAGTAACGGGGCCCGTCAAAATCACATATTCCCTCTTATCCTGGAGCAAATACGCCAGCCTGGTGGAAAAGCCGTGGATCGTGGGCGGCCCCCTCTTCGACGTGCGCTGCGACTCAGCCCCTGCTCTCACCTCCATCCAGTTTCCCCACTCCCTCTGCCTGGGCGGTGAGTGCTGGTGGCCGGCCCGGTGGCTGCGGGGGGCTGCTGGAGCAGGAGGTGCTGAGGCAGCCCCGTGTCCCCGCAGATCATGGTGCTGGCATGGCCTTCAAGGTTTTGCACATCAAGGGCGAGGGAGCAGCCATCGAGCCCTCCGCCGACTACTCGGCCTCGCACGTGAAGTGGCTGGTGAGCTCGCTGTCACCGGTGGGACCACTCATCCAGAGCCAGGAGCCCGTGCAGTACCACGGTGCCGTCATCCTCTACAAAGTCATTGATGAGCACCCCTCCTTGTCCTTTCGGGTCTACGTGGCTACAAACAATGACTCCTTTATAAAGGTATGGCTGGTGTCGGGGGTGTAGTGTGGCGTGGTGTAGAAATACCAGCAGGGCTGGTGCTGGGGACGCTGCACGGAGGATGGGGTGCGGCAGTGAGATGCTCTTCTCTCGCCCCAGCAATTGCATGCAGAGCTATACGTGTATGTCTGTCTATAATGAGACTTCCGTACCAGAAAGGTCTGCCAGCCAAGTTAGGATATTATATTGAAGTAGCAGCTCACAAGCTGCTGTAGAAAAGAAACCCATTTGCCACTAAAATCCACAGAGCTCAGGATTTATACCTGGAGGAGCTTCTTGTCCTCTCACCCATTCCCCCCAACAACACACAGGCAAACACTAGAAGATGACAGCAGCAAATGACCTTCCTTTTATTCAGGTTGCAACCTCTTTTATCTATTTTCACCCCTGTAGCATGATAGCTGCAGAGGTTCCTCGGGTGTTTTTGAGTGTGGTGTTTCGTGTGCAGCTTTCTGTAATGTTTGCCCTGTGGAACGGGTCGTGGCCGTTCTATAGAGCTGTGGCCAGAGAAAAGCCCAGAGAGCCACATTAACTAAGTTTTAAATGGTAATTCCTTTACTGATGTGAGTAACCTTTAAATCATATTTTTAAATTTTAGGATATCTCAAAAGCTGTAAAACATTCTAATAAGAAATTCATTAAAATTGACAAGCCCCCTGTATGCCAGAAGTTACTACAGAAAGGAAAGAAGTATAGATTAATTTGTGAGCCAGAAGCTGAAATAACTCCAGAGGTGAGTCCCTTACGCAACCCCCATTTCGTGCACTGCAGCTTCATTAGAAACGTGCCACAAAGTGGCTTTGCCTCTGCGCTCCTGCACTGGCATTAAGGGCATTTTTCACGTTCATTTGCCATTGCTGCAGAAAGCATTTTCCTCTTAGAGCCCTAAAGCTCTGGGATGAAATCCTGACACTGAAGTCAACAGCAAAACTCTGGGGAGATAGGGGTTGGGCTCAGATCTGTGTCAGTAGCCAAATACCTCCTCTTTAGTTTATATGTTTTGGATAAATATTTATTTTTAACATATTTCCATTGTATAGGAAATTGAATTTGTTGACGGATCTCTCTTGAAACTAAAAAGTTACATTGAAGTCTATTTGGAGAAACCTGATGACTTCACCTTGTCTTTGGTTGAGCTAGAGTCCGAAGCGACCGTCTGGAAAGCAAAACTAAGGGAGAGTGAGTCTTTGGTCTTCCCGCGACTAGTTGGTTCCTGCTGAAAAGGTGCAGGAGCTGGAGTATAACTCGGCCCTTGGGTACACCTAAATTCCTACTGTTAAAACCACCGGGTTTGGGGCTGGAAGTGATAAAATGTAGAGGAGCACCCCAGGAGGTTGCAGTGACCTGCCGGATCCCTCGGGAGCAAAGGGGCGAAGGCTGCGGGGCCGCGGGAGGATGCTCCGCTCTCGTGTTACTTAGGGGGGATAATGCACAATCTCTACTGCATGTTATCGGTGGCGTGCTGCAGCACGTGGGCGAAAAGGGGATAGTCGTCTCGTTCTATAAAATCTTAGCTCAGCAGCCAGAATCCACCCAATAGCTTGGTTTTGTGCCCAAGAATTGTTGGATGTAAGGCATAGCAGTGGGAATTCCTGCCTCACATTTTGTTTCCTCTACAAACTGTTTCCCAGGTGACTGGATACATTACGATCAGAATAAAAACGAGCAGAAAAGAAGCGCAGTCAGTAAGTCAGTTTGAAGACAAGTCAGGGCTGGTACCTGGCTTGCTTTTGTAGCTCAGGTGATACTAAAGAAACAACATCACCTCTTGCTTTCTTCTTAGGTGTCAAAAAACGGAAACTAGCCCTCAGCATTTTGAAAGAAGACGAGATCTGTGGCAAAAAGCAAAAGAGCAGCAATCCTGCAGGTAAAGCATTTCTGTGTCATTTAAAACAACATGTTTGGTTTTGTTTCTTTTTTGGTTTTGGAGGGGTTTTTTATCCTTTGAATTGAACCTGAGCTTGCTTTTTTAAAGACTTACACAAATCAGAGCATGAAATATAGGAGGAGAAAGCGCTGCTTTTGTAGGTGCAGAATTTTTTACCTACGTTTGTGCGCTTTGCTACACTGTCATGCATTTGGTAAATAAATGGGGGGAAGCAGCTAGGCAATTTGCTTTAAAAGCTTCAGGTAAAATGATATTGTCTTTTAAGACTGAGCAATAGTGGCTATTTTTGAAAGAGGCTTCCACTACATGTCTTAGACTTTGTGCTTGGGATATCTCTTGAGCGATAACAGGCTAGACAAAATAATAATTAAAAACCAAAAGCAGCTCATATTTATTTTTGACATGTGATGCCCTGATGGTGTCTGGGAGCTCCCACCCAGAAACTCCTCATTTATTAACAGTTACCTGGAAAAAAATAAAGAAGAAATAATGTGAGTTTAACAAGTAAATAAATAAATAAATAAAAAACCCATCAGCAAAAGTAGCCAAGAAGGTGTTTGTTTATGGGTGCCTGTAGCCACCAGAGGGAGAGCTTCCATCCCTCAGAACCTCAGTTTGATGTGTGAGTGATGACGGGGAGAAGGAAAGCAAAGAAGGAAAGCGGCTCAGGCTGTGTAACAGCAGGGCTGAGGCTTCTGAGCCATTGTAATTAAAGGAAAACCAAACATCACCTCTCCAGAGCAGCCAGAGGTTTTGAGAACAGCAGGCATGGCAGAGAGAGAGTGCTTAGCATGGCCTTAATTTTATACATCTCAAAATTTCTGGGTGCTTGGTAACTTAATGTACCAAGGGAGTTCTTCTGCTGGATGCACGGCTGCTTATAAATGGGGAGCAACCCACTGATGTACAGCAGCCAGCATGCCATCAGGTGTTGTCATCTTCGTGAGCTTCAGCTTCTTAGTCCTTTTCTCCAGCACTCGGCTCTGACCTTGCTGGATAATCTGAATAAGATTACCTTCATCGTATGTCCCCTGGCCACACGTGGAACTAGTAGTGTAATTTAGTTACAAGTTTAATGAGAGAGCAATG
This sequence comes from Falco cherrug, assembly GCF_023634085.1. Taxonomy (NCBI): domain Eukaryota; kingdom Metazoa; phylum Chordata; class Aves; order Falconiformes; family Falconidae; genus Falco; species Falco cherrug. The sequence continues at coordinate 31,504,006 of NC_073707.1, forward strand.
TTAAATCTGGCTTTTGTTCTGTGTCTTTTCAGATGGAATTGAAACAAAAAACCTAACTGATCAACAGCTGATGGTGATCGCAAAGTTGTTTGGTAGGCAGTGGCGAGAAATTGCCATTGAGTGTCTTCAGATGGAAATGAAAGACATCGAGCAGATTCAGGCAACAGAAGAAGAAGTTAATATGCAAAAATTTCTGGTGTTGAGCAAGTGGAGAGACAGAGAACAAAGCAATGGAACTGCAGAAGCCTTGTACAGAAGTCTCCGTGAAAAAGTGTCCTATGAGATACTGCAAGCCCTGCAAGGTATCGCCTTCCCGTTATATTTATTTAATTACATCAGTGTGTTTCAGATGTATTTTAAGAATTCACATCAGAGAGTTTACCAAATGCCTAGTACATGTTTTAATACATAGGTCAAAATTGTCTCCCTTTGATGTCAGCAATGACTTTCTTTCTTTCTTGTGGCATTTTTATACTTCCCTTCAGAAACTGCTATAAAATGAATAATATTTCTGCACTGACTGTGTTAATAGTGCTCCCAGCATGACCTGGCTGTCATGGTCAAGCAAATCGGTGCTATAGACCCAAGCCAATGCTGGGTCTTCTCTGGAAGTCCTGAGAAGAGATGTTTGGGTCTTTACTCTTATCTGTTTTAGGAACGGTTAATTAACACCTTCCCCTGATGGATGACTTAGCGGCTGGGTCCTGCAGACCCGTGTGTGTGTATGTATTCCCTCACTGCCCATGGGTGCTCCCGCTTATTTCTGTGCGGCTCCTCACGTTCGGTCCATCCTCTGCAAGCCAGAGCTGTGCAGCGAGCTGAGAACTCAGCCAGCCATGGGGAACCTTTCTCAGAAACAATTTTTTTTTTTTTCTGATACAGGCAAAACTTTGTTCTTTCTTAATTCTCCCCAGAAGCAATGTTGCTGCAAAGGGTGGGGGGAGCTCCCTTGCTCATCTGACCCTCCCAAACCTGCCTGTGCCAGAGCCCTGTGCTCTCACATAGCGTTTATTATAATACATTTATTATTCAACTTCAATATTGCAGTAACTTCTAGAGGTCAGCTAACCCGTGTGTGTTTGTGCATGTTCCTTTCCTCAGGTTTCTGGGCTCGGTGCTGACCTGTGGAGCTGCAGCTGGAAGGAGCACGGCGGGAGCTTCTCCAGCCACTCCCCCGGCATTGCGCTGGGATCCGGGGAGGAAGATGCAAGGCATCATCACTCAGTGGAAAGTTTAGGCAGTGTCTCCACAAGAAATGTGAATGAAATTTTGCGTGGCTATGAGCACATCTAAGACTTTCAGGAGCAATCAGTCTTGCAGCGGATCCCGGCATTGCGGCTGGCAGCGCAGGGCTTCGTGCTTGGGGAAACCCAGCGCTGCCACCCAGCTTTGTCATGTTTGAGCCGGTCCTAAAAGACGTGAACACTGGAAGAAACCACTTTACCTTGTTCAGGTACATGGTTGTTATCAGGAAACATTTTTATTTCTATCAGGGAAAGACAGGGAGGAAAGTTATGCGGAAATTTTCATCCCCTTAAAAAAAATATTGAACTGCCAAAATCATGAGGTACACTGTATTTCTCACAGATGCCCAGAATCAGGGAAGAATAATCCTAAACTTGCAGATAAATTCCTTTGCATAATCACTGTACATATACATAATCACTGTATATACTTGTGTACAATCAGTCCTTGTTAAGCTGTGGTTCTGTTTTCTAAAAACCCGAAGACTGGTTTCACGGGAACACCACTTAATAACTCCAGGCAACTTTAAATTTTCCCTGGGAATTTCTTCTTCACTCTTTTCTGTATAGTCTGTCTCAATTTTTATGAGATTTTTTTTATGTTGTACATATTTTTTTTTATTAGAAACTTTTTATACTTTTTTTTTGCTTGATAATTTTAAATGGAATAGAATTAGGTGCTTAAACTAAAATGGAAGAAGCCAAAATCTTGGCAGAGGCTGTTGCTCAGCAATGCACATACTACAGAACTGGAAAAGATTTGGAAAGAACCTTATTTGCAGAAGAGGGTGGTAACGTGATACAGGAGATTGTCTTGATTTTAAAGACAAGTGATTCTTTTGATCATCTTCCTCTGCATATGTTTATGAAAGGAAAAGCATACTTTTGAAAAATAAGGATTAAAAAAGAAACATGTACGCGATTTACGTATGATTTTTGATTATTTTCTCTTTATTTTAGCCGTTGGATGAAATGTGGCAAGGTGGTTGTGTTATGGGCCGCCTTTTCAGCCCTTGATGCTCCAATGCTGCATACAGCCGAGCGCTGACGGGAAGGGCTGTGTCGGTGCCCAGGACTTTGTGGGCTCTTCTTCCAGTGAGGCATTTAGGGGGGAAAAAAGCTGTGGAAGGCAGGGATGCTTGTGTGGGGCTGTCCATCCCCAGCACAGCAGCCCTGGGCTCTTTTCTCTGGGAGAAGCCAAGGGAAATTGCCATCAGGGGGATCTTTAAGATACCAGGTAAAACTCAAAGATCTAATAGGACCCTCTGGTCAAAAGCAGAAATCGATCAAAGCTGGAAAAAAGGTGCTGATTAGTAATAATGAGGGTAACCGGGTTGCGTAGCAGATGGTCAAAAGAGAGAAGGTCTTCAACCTTCAGCTTCTTTAAATCAAAATCAAGAAGCTGTTAAAAAAAAAAAAAAAAAAAGAGTATGTTGTATTTCTGCGGTCTTCAGTTTGGCTTTGTCCAGTTCTCGCAGGCAGAAGGGATTTGGACGTTACAGGTGCATCACAGCACTGAAGTGTGAGGTTGCTCTTACCTTACAACTTGGTCTGTGTTGGGGGTGGTCTGTGGGAGTAGGGACCACGGCTCTAGTCCAGGCGGGGGGAGTTTGTAAGATTGCATTTTAAGGGCTGGTGTGGTGGGTGGGTAATGCCAGTGCTTGGGGAAGAGGGGAGGGGATGGAGGGTGGCAGTGGCCCCCTCAGCATCTAGAAGAACTGAGGATCCCACCAATCCTTCAGCATCAAAGGGTGCTGCTTGGGGGTCCCCAAGGAGTTGGGAGGGCAGAGCTTGGAGAAACCAAGCAAGGGGAAAGAGCTGAAAACCAAGAGATGAGGGGCAGCAGAGGCAGTGTGGGAGCTGGCTGGGACGTGGCCAAAGCTGCTGCTTGGCTGCTGGAGGGGGGACTTCACCTGGGCTGGCTCATGTACCGTGGGCAGGAATGGGGGAAGGTCATCCTCCTGCATCCCTCCTGGCCTCCATGGATAAATCCTTGCCTCCCTGAAACAAGCAATTTAGCCATTGATTTTTGGTGGGGCCAGGGCTCCTCCCATGTAACCGGCTGGAAAATCACAGTAAATGAGGATGAAAGCCCACGGGTTGCTTTGGGTGCCCAGTCTGAGGGAAAACCCATGAGAAACTGATGTAAGTAAGAAGACAGAAATAGGATTTTAAAATATGATACCAGTGCTAAAAGTTACCAAGGTATACCTTTACATGCCAGCAATATTCAAAATATTTTAGAAGTATTCATGTTATAGCTCAAGGAAGAAAAAAAGAAAAGACACCACCATTTTTATGCAAACTATAGTTTTAATAGGTAATAAATAGAATAAATAAGGAATATAATCATAAATAGATTTCTATAAGCATGTTTCAATTTCTAAAAATTACAGCTAAATAAATAGAACAGTTAAGACAAATTACTGTTGAGTGATGGTTTAAGAACATTTTGGTACTACAGTGTAGCTTATTTTCTAGAAATCTAGAAGTTTAATATGATAGCTTAAAAGGCACTTATAAGAGCTTGCTAAAACATGATTTATAAGAAATGCTGTGAAATATTATGTGCTAGATTCTTTAAAAGCCCCCAACACCTCGCAGGGTATTGACACTGTTTTTTCTCCAAGGCACCCTCAGGTCCCCCGACACGCGGAGTGCTGGGCGCTCACAGCAAGCTCTCCAGGGAGGTCAGGTAGTTCATCGTCCTGGTGATGGTGAAGGCGCGGATCCGGAAGGCGTGAAGGATGCTGCAGAGCTTCATCCGCTCCTTGAAGGAGGCCAGCCCCGCGCCTGCCGCCGGCTGCGGCATGCTCCTGCTGCTGCCCTTCAGGGCCTGGGAAGAGGTAGGGGTGTTAAAAACTCACCAGAAAGTGGCTAAAACAAAAAAAAACTCTTTAGGTTTTTCACCCCCTGAGTGATAAATGACAAGATTTAGAAATAGGAATGTATTCTCATAAAAGAAAAATCTGAAATTTTAATGAAACAATTAATAGGCTTAGGATAAAGTTTGAAATATTTAATGATATAATTAATAGCCTTAGGATGCACGGCTGTACTTTCCTCAAGACAAAAATGTCCATTTGTGCACAGAGGCTCTTTCTGCCCAGGAATAAAGGTGCTTTTTTAATACTAAGCCTATGGCCGGCTTTGTCCAGTGACCCTTTAGACCAGGCTCAGAATCCCCAGGCTATTGGGAGATACTGTGTCAATACAAAGACAATTAACTTTTTTTTTTTTTAATTAGCTTTTGTTAAACAGCTTTTAACATCTGTTCCCTCTACTCACTAATAATATTTATCAAAGTTCAGTACATCCTATGTCGTATTCAGTGTACTGGGAGTACTGTTATTTGGTATTTGGAAGAGAAATAGAGCGATGTCCCCGTTATCTTTTACTCTATTTTTGAGTTCCCCGAGGAGCTGGCAGAAGAGCCTGTAGCCCATCTCCTTGTGAGAGTGGAGCAGAGCGAAGGAAGGAGGGCTGCTCAGGAGCCACGCGCCCGAGTCCTGATGCATTGGCCATACCAGCAAGGCAAAAACATGGTGCGACACACAGTTCATAAAAAATCCAGTCCCTTCTAGGAAAAACAGTAACAGACCATTTTTTAAATTAACAGATTAAAGAAATATCACTATTTGACTGACTGTAGAATGGAGCAAACTCTGGTTTAAGACTGAAATAGCAGAAAGGAAGGAGACAGACAGAAACACTTACTTTCATCATTTCATCAATGGTTTCCATCACCTTTTGATCATTGAAGCTCTTCAGCTCTGCCCTGTAGGCATTCAGGTCCTCATAGATTCCCCACAGGCATTTACTCTGCACAAGTCAGAATTATTAGGAAATGTGGGAATCTGTTGTTAAATGCTTTACACGTACAAACAAAAGAAGGGGTTCTTTGGGGAAACTTGCAATTTACCGTATCAAAAGTAGATCTTTCCAGTGTTGGACAGTTTCCAGTCTGCAAATTAAAGAAGAAATGAGACATGGTGATTTTGTGGAAGTGTGAATTATACAGCTAGCTGTTCTATGGAAATATGATGCTGAAACTTTATATAATTTTAAATTATTATTTTTTTTTTACCCCTGGATCCTCAGATGTGCAAGCTTTTATTGTATTGATTTGATTCTTAGTGATATCTTCAAGATCAACCTCTTCAAGGTTACATTCAAATCCCAGGGTGCCGAGCTCCTGTGTTAAGAAGGGAATAAAAATGTGTCACTGACTCAGCTTCACGGTACTGTATACATATATATATATATGTGCGTGTGTAAATACACACAATTCTTTGTGATGCATCATGGCTCTCTGTGCTTAGCTGAATTCTAGGAATGAGGCTGTGTGAAGACTGCAGTTAAATATGAAAGATAGCAAATAGACCAAGAGACTGCAATGCTGTGGTGGTTGTGTTTAATGGGAATAAGCGCAGACTTTTCACAGTTTGGTTTATATGTTGTTGCAAGTTGTACTGCCTCTGTTAATTTAGATTATTCTCTCAGGCACCAAATCTATTGAGAACTTTATGTTGCTACAGTTTCAAATGTAAACTATCTCTTAGAAAGTGAAAAACGGCAAATACCATCCACATAGACCTTTAACAGTGCCTGCTGACCCACCGTAAGTGTGGAACAGCACACCTATTTAGTGGTGGGTTTTTTTGCAGTTTTCTGAGATGAAGCTTGCAACAATAGCAGGGAATTTTAGCCAAAAAAATCCCCTTGGCACTACTGCCAGTGGGCTTTAGCATGGGAAGATGCTACTGCACCAAACCAATGACACCAGCAACATGCAAATATAAAGACAAGGTCAGGAGCAAGTGTTTCCTGAGCCAGCTTTGCAGGGGCCTTAGAGAAAGAGCATGTCCAAAACAGAGAGCATTCAAATCAGCTGTTGATGTGTTTCTGGCACTGCTAATGGTGTGTGTGTTTCTGTGGGGCTGAGGTGAATCAGGGCTGAGAAAGAGACCTGAGCAAATGCCCATTTTAAAGGGCTGATCAAGGGAGGCATGAAAGCAACAGCCAGTTATAGATTTTTAAAGTGAATCAACAGAGAACATCCATCCTCCCAGGTATCCTCAGCAACCCATCACTGCCCAGCTGGGTACTATCACTGCCAGCCTGGGTATGACCACGCCACATCACTGCCCATCTGGGTAACATCACCGCCTGCCTGGGTGCCACCACTGCCTCATCGCTGCCTGCCTGGGTGCCACCACTGCCGCATCACTGCCCACTTGGGTACCGCTTGGGTACCACTGCTGCCGCATCACTGCCTGCTTGGGTACCACCGCTGCCGCATCACCGCCCACCTGGGTGTCATCGCCAACCCATCACCGCCCGCCTGGGTACCACGACCTCCCCCTCGCTGCCTGCCCAGCCCGCCCAGCCCGTGTCCCGCCGGCCCCTGTCAGACCTTCAGCCGGTGGAGGGAGGCGTTGACAGCCGCCAGCAGCTCCAGGGAGCGGCTCAGCCCCTCGGCGAGGCGGGGGCGGCCGGGGGCCGGCAGCGCCCGGGCGGGGGGCGGCAGGGCCAGTGCCAGGCAGAGCGCGGGCAGCAGCACCCAGGGCCCTGCCCGCTGCCTGCAGCCCCGGGCCGCGGCGCTACGCGGCGCTGCCTGCCCGCTGCTGCCCGCGCTGCCCGCGCTGCTGAGGTCCCCGCGCCGTGCCATGCCGCTGCCACGGGAGCGCTGCCGGGGCCGCGCAGCATCTTATAGGGGCGGCGGGCGGGAGTTCCCCCCTCCTGGCTTTCCTTTCCAGCAGCGGCTCGGTGAGGCTGGCAGCCGGGCCGGGGGCAGCCCTCGCTCATCCCGGGAATCCCGGCCCCGCGGGGGGGTTGGGTGTGTGTGTTGGGGGGAGGCTGGGGGCGCGGCCCCTGCTCCTGCTGGCTGCCCGCGCCCGGCGGGGGATGCCGCAGGAGGGATGCTGCGTGGCGCATCGGAGGCTGGGGGAGCTGTGCGGAGGGCTGGTCACTGTGCACACAGCATGCAGCGAGCCTGTGGAACAATGAGAATGACTTAAAGTGTGTGTATGACACGTAGATAAGCTTTCCTCAGTCCATTCTTTACTATTTAAAACTATCCCGATGAGATGTCATTAGTGAATATTCATGAAAACCTGCCTGGAACCTTGCTTTTTGCTGATATACATCACCAAATATTCCAGTGCTACTTCATATAACGCATGGCCATTCTTAGCCTGGCTAAAAGCCTGTAGGAAACACCCATCCATCAGGCCTGCTGTGAACTCAATGGGAGCTTTGCTATCAACTTGGAAAGGAGTGGGATAGATCAAGAGTTTTATATTGCATTTTCAGATTCTTTTTGTTTTAATTGACGCTTGTTTCCCATAAGAAGGTTGCGGTGTGTTGAGAGACTGACTTTGCTAGAATACCAGCATCGCATAATTTTCCAATTTCACTGTGTGTTTTCCACTTCTGTGCTAGTCATTAGGCTGTGGGCTGTGGTTTTAATCTTGTGTAGGAGACTTTTTTTCTCTGACACAGAAGTGAAAGAGACCTTTGGGATATACTTGCATGTGTGTTCTTGAAAAGGCATCACTTTGGCTTTCCAGGTTTCTTTGCCCAGCATTCAGTCATAGTGTTGCCCTCAGCAGCAGGGCATGAGGTTTCTCTTCTGGTGGGGCACCGACACACAGCTTCTTGTTCAGGGCATTCCTGCACTGCACTTAGGCCACGTACTGGGCTATCAGTTTGAGTTCTCTGTCCAAAAAGAGGAATATTTAGCTCAGGTACCTTCAGAGGTCTCTGAATGAGGCTGCTATTGAATGGGCATTGTGTACAGAACAATTATCTCAGGGGAAGCTGTGCGTGGAGGTGCCTCTCCTCAATGGTCTCATGGGCCAGGAGAGAGGGCTTTCCTTCCTGCTGCTGAGTGCCAGCTCCCAGAGGGATTCCTTTGTGAGCTGAGGCAGCTATGTGGTGGGAAACACTGGGGCTAGACGGTGTCCAATGTGTGCTGCTGGTATTTGCAATTTTTTGCAAGGAATTTGCAAGTTTACAAGGAATGTCCTGTTGTGGCACAGGTGTTTCCAAAGTAGAAATCCTATCTTGGTGAGTGCTTCCTCAGCCCAACTGTTTGTAATGTATTCCTGAAACACAGGGTGGGTTTAATTCACTGATAAAATGGAACATATCCTAATACTGATGAGGGATTTTTTTTCCTGGTAGAAGAAGAAATAATTGAATGTTGCTATATCTGCTGTGTTACAAATAGGAAGGTTTTTCTCTATTATCTATAAAGAACCATGCTCCAATGATACCATTGTCACCATTTGTTTATTTTCCTGATAGCATCTGAAACCCAAGCCCTTGCCATGCCGGGCTGCTGAAGACCCGTGTACACGTGTTGCAGGATCAGAGGTGATACATCCAGAGACCCACCGAGGCTCCAGCACTTGTGATCACACGCTGCAGACCCAAATCCCAGCGGAGCAGCAATCCCACAGGTACTGTGGTGAGAGTCCCTAGGACAGGTGCTGGGCATGGTGTTAACACAGTGGTTGTGCTGGTTTGGATGGGTGGCGAGCTGAGCTTGGCCAGTCTCTGCTCCTTTCACCCCATTTATACTGTATCTGTATTCTCTGCTTGACCGCACTTGTGTTTTGGCCGTGGACTGAAGGCAAGTGCACTCCAGTGTAGGGCACTTTCTATTGAGGTTTTCTCAAAGTGATGTATAAGATACTAACTGCTGGGTCCTAGCCACGAGGTAATAAAGTCTTACTGATATGTTTATTTTGGGTAGACTTATATGGTTTTTCATTCCTAGCCTCATCCATCTGTCTGCCTCCTTCACCTCAAAGCATCCTATATTTGACCAGTCTGGAGTCTGAACGAAGCATCTCGATAACTGCTGCCCATGGTCTGCTCTCGGAGCAGCTCTGGGCCTGTCTGCTTTGCTCGGGGCAAGTGTGGTCTCGCGGCCAGCCCGGAGGAGAGGGAAGCAATGCCTCTCAGCATCAGGGCTGGTGTTGTAGGCCCCTGGTTGCCCTGGTCCCAGGCATGAAGGTCTTTCTGCCTCGGCAGAAAGATCTACGGGCTGGGCTTTGATGGTCCTTAGTGCTTATATACAGCTTGACATCTCACAGTAATGTTATTTTGGGGAGTTAGACATAATTAGATGTAATAATATTTTCTATGTCAGCAGCATCCAAAACCGGAAAGCAAGTTCTTTTGAAACTCAAAAATCCATGCCCTTTTTATTGCATATGGTGGCTTGATCTCGGGTTCCCATCTCATCAGGCAAACAAAGGATTATAAAGGTAGAGCGATACATTTGTTATTAAAACAACAAAGATAGGGGTATATCATGTGCGCATTTAGAGATACAGTGCAGTAATTGCATACCAGAATCTATTTAAAATGTTAGAAGATGTATGATTCTACATGAGAAAATGTAATTCCACTGGGTTTATTTCAACTATAAACTGCTCTGGCTGAAATTAACCTCCAGAGAAAAACAAGAACCATTGTGGATCTTGCTATAAAACTGTATTTTGACTGTATTGCAGTCAGAATTAGGTGAAACTCTGTTCTTGGCTATGCTGCACTCAATCAAAACAATAGTTAAAAATCCTATTTGAAAAAGAAAGGAAAAACAATAATAATAAAGAAACCCAATTAGAAAAAACCCAGCCCCCCAAGCCCCTCAGTTCAGTTTAGTTTTGAGGACATAGGCAAGTAATGAGAAATGGGATCTTCTCCAGCCACACTGTTCTAAAAAAATGGGAGGTTCCTGGAAACGTGTGCTGACACGAGACGCTGTGGTGCTAACCTCGTGTTTCAGTCTTGGCTTGCCTTCTCTCCCCTCTTACAAACAGCAGGCTAAGTTTTATCTCCATGATTGCTGTCTAAGTCCAAGCTAAATGAAGCCCACCCTGCTTTCAGAGGAAGCTGTGGGTGAAGAGCCACGGACAGCATGCGCCGGCCGCTGCATCGTCAGCCGTGTGCTGCGGTGGAATGGTGGTTAGCGATGTTTCTGAGCTGGGTCTCTGGTTGCGTAATGTTATTTCTCCTGTAATGTGTAAAATTAGGTGAATTTTCTGCATTAACAGGCCAGATACCAAACCCTTAGCGAAGGTCATGTAGCAACCTGTAACACATCTTCAATGGGAAGAGATGGGTTAATTGTAGGAGATCCTATTCCTTGTAACTATAATTCTATACAGATATAATTATGCAATAATTATATACATATAGAAATTAAAGCTGCAGTATGATTATATCCCAGCTAGGCTGACAGTTAATTGTAGATAGTTGCTACATAAAAAGAACTGCAAAATGTTGTGTGGAATAAGATTTCTGGATGCTTCGGTAAATAAAACTAATTTTTGTACTCTTCACTGCTCTCAGAACATATGGTCAAGGATAATTTTTTTGGTCCTGGAAATTTTTTTCAGAAGATCTGGGGTCAGATATCTCACCAGAATGCTGTCATTGACAGAAGCATTGCTTCTGGTCTATGTTGGGAACCAATGGCTCCACAAAATGGGAAAGCAAAGACTCGAAATAAGCTTTCCTGGTGGTTTTTTGACTGTTGGTGCTTATTAATTGAAGAATCCCCTGAAATACATAACTCTAAGTATGGGCTTATGCTGATATTTGGTTGATACCTAATTAAATGCTGTTTCTGAGTGGAAGTGGCTTTTCTGCACTGGCAGTCAGGGTGCTGGAACCCATAAAATCCTGTGTCAGTCATCACCTGCATCTCCTGGCTCTTCTCTCTTACAGCCATCACTGGAGTTCATGCAGTTTTCCCCACAATCCTGCCCTGTACTGCAGCATCTCTGCTCTTCACTGTGGTTTTCTGGCCATTGGCTTTCTGGTGCCAGGCAGGTACAGCCTGGGGTCCTTCAGTGGCCAGGTGGACCGGGCATCCCCCAGTTTAGTGGGTGTTATTTGCAGACTCCACTCCCAAGCTGGAATCTGCATGCCAGTGTACAGCCTGTTCCGGGAAAGGGATGGCACTGGGGTGACGGCTGGATGGGTGCTGTGGCTCCCTGAAAAACACACGGGTATTCTGATGGTTACACTTTGGGCAGGTAACTTCTCACACTGAAATGGGAGGATTGTTTGAAGAGCACCCTAGAACGTGGGGGGAAGGAAGGTATTTTCTGAGTCAATGTATGCCTGAGATAAGCCAGGAGTTACACTTTTTTTTTATCCCAATGTTTTTTCAGCAGCTTTTTCAATTGGATGTAGGACCTGATTTTTTTCCCTGTTGTCAAGTGGCTGCATTTAGTGAAGGTCAACTGCAAAGCTCTCTGCTAAAGGAGCATTAACACCAGTTTCAGCACTGTCACTCCAAGGGGCTGCTGTACTTAGCTCATGATGCCTTACAGAAAACAAAAGATGTGGGCAAGCTCTAGAAACCCTCACCCACAGAAACAGGGTTGGTGATGTGGGGAAAACTCTCCCTCAGCCCTGTGGGTTTTGTTTTGAAGTTTTATGACATTAACAGAAAGAAAAAGCTCCTGTGAGGACCTTGACAGGGCTGGACGATGCTGCGGTACAGCGGGGCAGGGAGAGGGGGGTGCCATGGGCTGGGGCACCACATTCATCCCCAGGTGCCTGCATCAGATCTCGGAGCAGTGGTCCCTCTCCTGCCTGTCACCCTGGGACCTCAGGACCCTCATGGGATCCTCCTTTGTCCCCTTGTCATCCCTGCCCCTCCCAGCACCGAAAACACCCGGGTGAGTAATGCAACCAGTGGTAGCGGTGCCTGTGGTTTCGTGTGTGGGGAGGGAGCGTGGGCCCCCGCCGAGGGGAGTGCTGCCGGCTTGCCAGCACTTTTGATGGTCCCTCTTTCACTCTCGCTTTCTGTTTTCACCCGCTGCAACGTTTCTCATCACTGGGTGCTTTTTTAATTTGTTCTTCTGTCCCTTTTATCTCCTGTGCAGAAGCTCTGGCAGGTTCAGATGCTGTGGCTGACCTGATGGGCAGGCAGGAGGGCGGCTGTGGTGGGGCAGAGGGGCGGCTGCAGTTTTGCTCGTTTCTTGCTGGTTTTGTATTTGTCTTTTCATCTGGCAGTGGTTTTGCACTTGAGGGGAAAAAAAGGAGAGTTGATACTGGTTAACAGGAGAAGCACCAGTGTGATTTTTTTTTGCGTTTCTTTGATGCAGCATGATTGCCTGAATCACATTAATGATGGATGCAACCCTTCACCCCATCCTGAAGCAGCAGGATGAGGAGAGTGTTCGCACTCTTGGGGCTGAGCCAGCCGATGACTCAAACCTGAGAAGGCTTACCGAGATGCAAGGTCAGAGTCTCGAGTGCTTGGGGATACCCGGAGAGCTGCTGGTGTGACTCACGGTTAGAGCATTCCCTCGTGAGAGAGGGAACCGAGCTCCAGTCCCAAGAGCATGTATTTGGCAGGAGTTATTCAAGCACCCATTCCCCCGGGAATGCTGTGCCCAGGATTTTGCACAGGTCAAAGCGCGCTGTGACATGCTGTATGGGTGAAAGGGAGCCACTGCTGGCTCTCCACGTTGCTCCTCCTCCGGGTCAGGCACTCTCCTGGCAGATAATTTCTATTAGAGGGACACGTTTAATTTTTTAAATTATTATTCCTTGATAAGCATAAAAAAATAAATACATCAGTCTTAGTGAAATGAAGCCCTGACTGAAAGGAGGTTATAACCCCTAGATCTTAGTGGGAAAGGTGGGCTAGGGACCAGTCCTTTCCCCTAAAGCAATTATTTGAAGTAAATAATGTCTCTTCAGGGGTGAAACCAGCCCTTCTGGCATCGCAGGGTGGTGTTTTGTCTGCCAGGCCCAGGCAGCGTGTGCTGGAGGGATGGGCAGGGATGGCCTGGACCTTGCAGTGCTCACTAGGAGGGACTGGAGCAGCCGATGTGCTTGCAGGAGTAAGGATTACACGTATGTGTAGAGTGTGAGTAAAGTACAGCTTATATGTGTGAGTAAGTGCCATTTGACTTCCAATTTTCAGTACTACAAATATGTTGAGTATGTATTATCCTTATTAGGTCAAAGATTAATGATATTTAGCTGTTCCTGGAGGTTAATTCCCAGCAGGGCAGGTAAGGGCAGACCCAGCTGGTAACAGGTACTGGAAAATAGAAGCTTTTTGCATAGTTAGTTGAGGGAGCACCCAGTTTATGCATGCTTGTCGGTTCTCAGGATACATGATACTCGTGTGAGCAGTAATTCCTGAAAATACTTTATAGAAGTACATGGTCTAACTTGCTTGCTCCATTGACAGAACCCATGGGGATGATGACGGCCTCACAGGCAGAGCAACCTTCCGCTTTTAAATGAGAACATTAAAGCTGTCTGCAGCAGCTGCTCTGATTTTGGATTACAGATTGCCTCATCCTCAAGAACGAAAGGGGAAGGGTTGCTGAAGCGTGTGAGTCAGGGGCTCAGGGCGTGGGGCAGCTGCTCTCCCAGCGTGCGGGGAAGCGGGGCTTTGCCGTACCCCTGTGAAAAGGTTGGGAAGCATTGGACAGGTTTGGATCCTAACAATGCCATGTAAAGCTCTTAATGTCTGCGTCAGTTGTTTAACCACTGCCAGCTGCGATGTGCATCTCTCCGGGCATGGCTTTCACCTGCTGTGGGCTGGGGCAGCTGGCAGGAACCAGACACAGCTCTGTGCTTGTGGCAGAGCCACTGTCACCAGCTTAGACTAAGCCACAAGAAAAACACCTTACTGAATGATAACAGTAACGCACAGGGCAATCGTGACTTGTGTTTCAAACAAAAATATTTTTTTTTATTCAGCCTTCCAGGTTGTTCTGAATGAGAATTGTTACAAATCTGTATTACCTCAGTTTTTTTCCTGTGTGAAGTCACCTCTCCTGGGAGGGATGGCAAAGCTGCTCTCTATCCTGCAGGCCAGCACAGCCAGGAGAGGACCAGGCCAGGTTGGGGACAGGGCTTGCCTTCGCCTGGAGCATCAGCATCTGCGCAGGGGCGAGCTCCTGACACAGCCCGGGTGACGGAAGCCTGAGTGCTGGTTTTCTTCGGCTGACTTCCACTAGATACGCACGAGGGGCTCGGCGGTGTGTTAGCGCTTCATTTCCCATCTGGCTGCATCTTTCAGCTTCAGCAAAGGAAAGGTGAGGGTCTGGAGTCTGGCGTCTGTGTCTGTGCTGTGGGTGAGGTGGGCTGTGGCGATGGCTCTGCTAACTGCAAGTGGCCAGTGGGGAAAAAAGGTATTGGTCACAGAACAAAGACTTAACAGGTTTAATTTTGAAATTATTTTTAATTTAGATGCAACAAATCTTGACTTAATTTTAAAACAATCAAAAAAAGAGAAACCTCTGGATTTGGTTTGATTAGAGCATGGAAGAAACATCACATTTAAACTCTTTGAAACTGTATAATGTGTATATATAAAGAATCTATATATACATGGCTACACCCAGCTGCTGACCCTGCAAGGGCTCTGTAGGAGACCCAAACCATTTCCAAGCAGGCTGCGCTAAGCTGCAGGCTCCTGGTGTCATGTTGAACTCAAAGGCAGCCCAAATACGACTGCACAGCCTCTAGTCACATCTCCCAACCCAACGCATCTGCTGCAGGCTCTTGACTTGTGCATGGACACGGGGCTGGTGTCCCTTTGCTCCCCAGAGCTCATGTTCCAAGGCAGTGGGAACGTGCAGGATGAGTGGTCCGACACAGTGATGTGGATCCCTTCCCTACTTCCAAAACCAGATTTCTGGGTGATTTTTAGAGCTGCAGGAACCCTTGCCAACTCTTATTTGTGCCTTGAGGAGGTCAGTCCCCTTCAGCCATGAGCACTGGTCACTCCAGCAAAACTCCCTGAGTATCCAATGGGAGTTTTCCGAAGTCGTGCCTGCCTGGGGGTGTCAGGTCTGCCTCCACGGTGGGCTGAGGCCAACACCTGGGTAAATTCTCCTCCCACGGCTCTGCCGGCAACTTCACTGACGGGCAGCAGAGGAGTGCTGAACTGGCTGCCTGGGAAAAGCCGCTGCCCGAAGGCTGTTAGCTCAGGAGATGCACGCAAAACCCTGCAATTCCCTTTTTTCATATAGCCGTAGCTATTTCACTTTTCTTTTGAAGGCATGTTTCTTCCCCAAACCTGGTGTTGTTAGGAAGCCAAGGCGTAGGTGGCTACGGCAGTGCTCAGTGTGGTGGCCGGGCTCTGCTGCCAGTCTTTCATGGCATTGCTCCATCAGCAATAGAGCCAGCATCCCAACTGGCATCAAATACCAAGTTATGAACTAGAAGAGGCTGTGATGGGTCAGAGCCTTTTGCACCACTGGGAACTGGGATCATTTATTTCGCATCGATCCTTTTTTCCCCTCCACAGTGAAGAGACTTTAAAATATAATATTTTAGCACTGAGAAAGAGCTGGTGGCTGATATAAGTGGAGAGGGAAGGTCTAACTCTACTGAGTGACTGAGGAAAGCTGCTTTAGCACAAGAGTTGGTACTCGCTGGCAAAGCAACCAGCTTTGCTGCTGGTGGCCCTGCCCAGAGTGCAGGATGTCCCCAGTCACCTCTGGGGCAACAAGCGGAGGATGAAGGGTTCCGCACACATGGGTTTCACTTTGCTTTACAATAAGAAGGAAGAGAAACTCCCCGGGAGCAGACGTAGGCTTCTGCAGGGAAGCCAGTGCGAACTGTAAGCCCACCCCCCCACCCCCACCCCCCCGACGGTGTTTCCTTGGGGATGCCCTCTGCAAAGCAGAGCCTCCTTTGGGGCTGCGCAAGGATGGATTTGCTTTGAAGAGGTAAAAAACCAGCTCCTCGTTGCTAATCGCCTTCCCTAGCAGCAGTGCAAAGCAATGGGGACTGTCCTTGGTGGGGCTGGGAGCAGGGACCTTGCAGGCAGCACGCACAGGGTCGTGTCCCACTGCCCCAACTCTTCTCGTCTGAATCAGCGCGTGACCTGGTCCTCGTTTGTTAGTGCTTCTCCTTTGAAGGGTGAAATAAGAAAAGTAAAAGGCTCTGTGTATGCTCTGCCACGGTTTTACATGCTCACAGCCCGTGGCAGTGCCCAGCTGGATGGTGTGCAGTGTGCCCCACGCACAGCGAGCACTGCTCCTCCGCAGCAGGGAGCTGCTGGGTGGGTTCGCAAAAAAAGGGAGAAAAAAAAATAAATGGAGACACCCCCCCGCCAAGCTGCAAGGTTTGTTTGAGAGGAAGCGTCGGGCTCAAAAAGCATGTCTCTACTTCCAAGGGCTGATTTAATGTCAGCGGGATATTATGTCAGGCATCAGAATGATTTCTTTTTTAATGCATCATTTCATGCTTTTCAAGTACAGGTAAGTTTAGGACCAAGAGACAGACTTAAAAAATTAAGAAACATCATGTTGTGAGATCAGCTGGAGACAGGCAAGGAAAAGCAAGCAGAATTTCTCCTTGATGTCCAGGAGTAGCTGAAGAAAGGGGTGTTGGAGGGGAGCACGATGGGGACAGGGCATGGCACACTGTAGAGCAGGTCCTTTACTGCCTAGCTATTCAGGCAGCAAAATAGTAATAATAGTAGTAGTAATAATAATATTAATTATAAATAATAATAATGTGCAACTGCTAAAAAAACAAGCTTCATAATTGTTTCCAAGCTGCACGAAGCTCTGTGCCTGCCCTTGCCTCCGTGGGCGGTAAGGCATGGCTGTGCCCAGTCTCCGCTGGGCGAGGAACCACGGTGGGTGACATGGGTGGTGAGCTGGCAGCACCCTGTGGTTTCGGCACCCCGCCTGGACGCCGGTGATGGGCCGTGCCTGCAGGCTGGGTGCGATGGGCCCATTGTGCCGTGCGGGGCAGGGAGAGGGACCATTATACAGATTTCACGCACGTGTTGCCCCATGCTCCCTTGGCCCCAGCTGGCAATGCCAGCTGGAGAGGATGACATCTCTTTGCAGCCATTTATCACAGCTCTGCAGCCTTCCTTTATTTCCCCCCCCCCCTGTCCTGTGATATATATTATATATGTATTTGCTGGGGGCCCGCTGGTCTCTGGAGGCAGCATCACCGCAGGCAGCAGCTAACGTTGGTGGATATTTTCCTGCTGCAGCCCATCCAACATACCCCTGCGCTTTCTGTCAGGTTTTTAGTCATTTGACTGATTTCTCTAAATGAACACTTTTTTTTTTTTTTTTTTTGTAAACCCCTCCCAATTACAGGCAAGGGGCACTGAGCATGGAGGCTGCTTCAGGAACCCAATGGCTGGATGCCGAATCCCAGTTCCCAGGGTGGAGAGGCGGCCGCTGTCATAACAGAAGCTACTTATTACTGTCCTTGCTGAGCTCACCCCGTGAAAGCAACTTTCTGACTGAAAGCCCTTGGAGTCTCCTTTGGGGAATTCGGCTCCAGGGTTACAGTACTGATACTGGGAGTCCCAAGTGGAACCGGTAAATGCCCCATTCATGGAAGAAAAGCATCCAAAAAAAAAAAAAAGAGGTAAGTCAGAACAAAACCCCCAAATCATTGCCAAGGGTGGGATTCCCAAAAATCCCATGCTGTGAGGAGCAGCTATTCCCCATGGATATAGAGAATTAGCTACAGCCAAGTGCGGCTGGTATACTGAGGAGCAGGCTGGGCGATGTGGGGAGCTTGTGGGACCCCCACCCCCATAGCCCTGTGTGCGTGTGCAGGGTGGAAAGGTGTTTTTGTTGACTGCATCAGGCTGTTTTTGGTGACTTCTAGCCTCGTGATGTGCTTTTCCTATTGCACAGAGTGAGCTGCAGGCAGCCTCCAGAACACCGTGAAGTTTGGCATCCTGTGGCAGATGTTTTTTGTTTGGTGAGGACAAGGGGAGGAGGAACCAAAAACCCACCCAGGAGGATACAGAAGGGACAGAAAGTGGGACCAATGCCCAGAAAGATGTGGCAGAATACATATTGCCTGTGACAGTGCAGCAGCAGCAGCAGCAACAGCAGCTCAGAAACCACGCAACACCTTTCTCTTTTAAAAATGTCATTTAATCCATCAATTCCACAGCATTGCCATCATACACACCAGCACGACGCCTCAGTACATGGGACACAGAGCCAAGGAGATGCAGTTACCCAGAAACACGCTTTTTTCTTAAAAAAATCCAACCCCCTAAGGATGTCAGGGGGGAAACCAGCGGTAGGTGACCGGAATAACTAGTTCTCTTCAGCAAGTTAAAGGCACTTAGCAAGGGAACGAAACTCCAGCCTGACCAGGCTGCCTCACCCTGGTGCCCCACAAGCTGGACCCTGGCAGGGGTGATGCCGGGGATGATGCTGGGGGCGGCTGTGGAGGGCATGGGGTTCCCCAGGAGCACCAGGGGGCTTTTTTTTTTTTTTTTTTTTTTTTTTTTTTTTTTTTTTTTTTAAAGCTGAGAGCAAATCTTTTCTATTTGGGGCTTTTGCTGTTCATGCTTTAAATCCAGCAGCAGGCACCTCCTTGCTGACACCTGAACAGCCACTTCTGATGGAGGCACCAACTCTGTGCCCTGTGGGGATGATGCTGGCCTCAGAGCACTGCAAATGCATTTTACAGAGCAGAAATATAAAACCTGGCAGGTCTCCCCATGTGCAGGCAACAGCATTAAGCCAACCAAGAGCTACAGGGAAACAAACACCCCAATATATATATATTATTTTTTCTCTGCATAGATTCAAAGAAAAGCAAAACAAGAGTTTACATCATCCCTGGTCTGCAGGTGAGGGCTCTCCTGCCTAAACCAGCCCAGCATCTTTCTGCAGAAGCCACCTGCCTGGGGCAGGCCGTGCTCCCTGGTCAGGGGACACTGCCCAAAGGGTTGCAGGACAGGGACTGTCCACTGGAAACCCCCCGGAGCAACTCCTGGGAAAGGAAAAAAAACCCGTAAGTTAAACCAACACCCCCCACCCAGCCCCACCAAACCCCAGCAAGGGCCGGTGCTTCCAGAACCTGCCCTTTCTGAGAAAAAAAAAAAAAAAAAAAAAAAAAAAAAAGGGTGGGGTGGGGGTGGGGAAGTCATTTTATAAAATACATTCTTCGTGGGGATCAAATTTTAATGCAGCTCATGCTTTTCTGAAAACACCCTGAATAAGTCATTAGCCAGACCCTTCGCTAAGATGAATTCCCCCCCCCCCCCCCCCCCCTAAGGAAAAAAGAATTAAAATGTAAAAAGCTGGTGTGCGCGACATGCATGTCTGCTGCTGGCTACGGCCAGGCAGCCTTAGGAAGGGGGTGGCCGAGCTGTTTTCAGCATTAAATCAAATAAATGAGGGATGGAGACAGACCTATTAGTCTCCCAGTGTCCCTCCTCCTCCCGTACCGCAGAGGAGGGCACATCCAGCACACAGCACGGGAGCCCTGCCCAAAGGCAGAGGTGAGTAATTACCATATATAATACATTTAATATGCTGCTTAGATTTTTAACATAGATTTTTCTTTTATTTCTGACATTGGCGAGTCATTTAAATATTTAGCCCAGACAATAAAATATATATAAAAAAACCATCTACGGTATGTGCCTGCTGATTCTTAACAATAGTCACAATATTAGGGCCCACTGAATGTTATTATAGAAGAATCTCTGAAGTCCATGTCATACATACATTATGAACTGACAAATAAATAACTCTACAAAAATCCTGTCTTCTCTCCATAATTTCATGTGACTGGCAAAAAAAAAAAATTATAAAAAAAAAAAGACTCTTTCTGGTGATGACAAATCAGGAATTGCACATTTAGTTCGAGGAATACATTACTGGTGCATCACCGAAGTCAACCACTAGGCAACAAAAAGACGTATCATATGAAACAATTTTTTAAATTTTTATTTTACATATTTATACATAAAACTTTCAAGGTAACTCTCTGAATCCAACCGAATGTTAATAGCACATCTAAAAATGAATGTCAGGTAGTCAACATTCACAAAATGTTGAAAACTGATTAAAATATACGTATTACTGAAAGCTACAACTTCACTACGAGGCAGGCATGTATTTTTTTGACTTGTATAGCACCTTCAAGTACAGTTCCTTTATTTTAAAACTACAGTGAAGAATAAAAAAGTAGTCAATGGTAAAATATCGTTCAACTGAAAATCTCTAAACAGACAAAAATAAAGTTAAACTACCCTCTCTTCTCACCCATGATTTATAATGTTATAAGTACTGTACATTTTTTGTAATAATATTATTAAAATGCCTGATATTTAGTGGCACGAGTAAAAAAATTAAAATAAATTAAGAAGCAGAGGCCAATCACCGGACATAAAGCTTCAGACATGGTCAATGACTAACACTGGTTTTCTTGCGTGCCACTGTGGACGTCGGCGCTGGGACACACAGAAGCAAAATGAAGTCTCGTCCAGCTCTGCTCCCGGGGCTCCGGGCTTCATTTTGCCGGCATCTTCTCTGCCATGTGCTTCTGCTGACTTTCAGCGTGTCTGGGGGGAGGAAAGAAGCTGCATGAGTGGCTGTGCTGAGGAGAGGTGGAAGCCCAAACCACGCGCAGGGCTGTCTCCAAGCCAGCATCCCGAGGTAAGGTGTCTGCCTGGGCTCCTTCCCGGCAGGAGGGGACAGGAGGTGGGCGAAGGGGAGAGGAAACCCTTCTCCGGAGGGGTCTGGGGCCAGCTGGGATGTTCCCTCCCCTCCCGCAGGGCCAGCCAGCCCTTCACCCCCAGGCAATGCTGGGATGGGGACAGTCGGTGCCCCTCGCCGTGCACTGAAGTCCCCACCGTGCTGACCGCAGCTTCTAAATGAAATTAATTTCCTGAGCTGCCATTAATTGCGTTTAGGAAGCAAAGTATTCCCTGAAGCACAGGAGAAACAGATGCAAGGTGGTGCTGGCGTTTGCCTACTGACCCACCTCCACCTCCCATCCCAGATCCCCCCCTCCATCATTTGCTCTTCGTTAAGGGAAGCAGCGATGGCGTCTTGCAAGACTCGGATGTGACAACCTGCCTGCTTGTCCCCGGGGAGAGAGCTGCACCCTACTCAGCCCTTTGATGGCAAAAGCTTTAGTACCAAAATTCTGCTAGAACACCTACATGCTGCCAACAGCAATCTGGGACCTGTGAGGAGAGAGAAATATCCCGAGGAGCCTCCTTTACCTGGTCAGGTCCTCGATGTCCACCAGCATGGCATCCTGCTCTGTGTGCAGCTTGTCCCGAATGAGCAGCAGCTGCACCAGCTCCTCGTTCAAGCCTGGAGCCGGGGAGAAAGGGGGTGAGTTGCCGATGTCCTGGGGAACCCAGGCATGGGCCCCGTACCTCATGCTTCCCCACCATGGTCACACAGGAGCTGGTGCGCAGAACCAGGAGGGAGCTCCCCAGAGGATGCATGTTTTCTGGGATGAACTGCAAGCACCTCGCCACTGCGTGCCAGCCCTTCCTCTCTTGAAACGGCTTAACGCAGCAGCAGAAATACAAGATTAATTTCTTGGTGCCTGGAGTCCTGCTGGTTCAGCTTTTGCTCACTTGTGGGCAATAACCCTGAGCAAGAAGCAGGCTGCAGGGAGTGGCCGAGGCCGCAGTTTAGCTTTTTAATACAATACTGCAGCGATACAGAACATGCTGCCCACCCATCCTGGGTTGTGACTGTCGAGGCCAGCCCCTCTGCTCAAGAGCGGTGTTCGCGACATCGGTTTCTTGCTGGGGGTTGTGTCAAAGAGCAGCAAAGGGGAAGAAAACAAAAAGGACCATGTGAAAAACTGACCTGCCAGGCTGGGCTCCCCTGAGGGCTGCACCTGCCCATCACTCCCTGCCACAGCTGGCATTCACAGTTTGCTTCTATACAGCTACACTGGTTTCAAGCCTCTTCAGTTTGGGAAGCAAGCCCGGTATTAATGACATTAACACTTAAGCTCCCATACTTGGGTGCTTTCTAAAGTGAGGCTAATTAATAAGCATTTATTTTTTGCCTTTCCAGCACAGAATAACAAATCATGACTCCACGGCACAGCTCTGCATCCTCAGCAGGGCTGCTTGCAGAAGGGATGCCAATTAACCAAGACGGGTAGGGGAGGAGCAGCACAGCAGCCCCCAGCCAGCCTTTTTTTTTTTTGACCTACAGCCACCAGAGAAGTCTGGTTCATTAATTAATTGAATGGAAGATGAAGAGCCCTTGGGGAAAGAAAACCCTGGATCTTTTGGAGAGAGCAAAGGTGAGGTGTGGCACTGCCCCGGCAGGCAAAGGCAAGGACCCATGAAATGTGTTAAGGGGCTGCACAGCATCACAGAACCACAGAAGGGTTTGGGTTGGGAGGGACCTTAAAGATCATCTAGTTCTGACCCCCTGCCCCGGGCAGGGCCACCTCCACCAGCCCAGGTTGCCCAGAGCCCCGTCCAGCCTGGCCTTGAGCCCTGCCAGGGGCTGGGCACCCACAGTCATGTTAACTGGGAATGGGTTTACCCTGGGATGTTTGCTAAACTGGAGGGTTTCTCCACTGATGAATGGTTTTGATGCCATGGCATAGCATCACGTGAAGACGCAGCCACAACCCCATGAATGGCAGGTGCTTCCAGAACTGGCAGATTTCCCAAGACTATTTTTACCTGACCAGGTTTTGAGTTGCAAGTGGGGCATTTGGTGCTGGCACAATGCTATGACCCCCCTCCCTTATGGAGCCAAATGAGTGCTTTAGGAGAAACTTCAAAAAGCAAATGAGAAAGCCAAAGGAGCCAAATCTGGAGAGACTCATACACTTGTGTTATTGTACATTTACATTAACATTTCACGTACATGTACATTAACATTTCTATGTGTATCCTGGAGAACCGGTCTTAATTAAATGGGACATACCAAAGAATAATTAAACAAGTATCACTTACTTTCTATCTGTGAGTGGAGATCATTGACTATCACTTGTAGCTGCCCAATAGTCATGTCTCTTAGATCAGTGGGTTTTAAACTTCTCTTCATCAGGCATTCACTTATATGAGGCATATGTGGCAGCTGAAAAGAAATTTCCAATTTTTTACTGTCTTTGAATTACTTGTATTTCTGAGCAGTGGCAGTTTACATTGCTTGCATCCCCCTCTCACAAGCATGCATCAACAACTCCACCAGGACTAACAGATTGAACTGAAACATCTACACGTTTGACCCATTTTCAAATCTACCAGCATCAGCAATATACTGATGCCAAGGGAGGTGAGGCTATGGTGAGCAGCGCTGTGCCAAGGCAGGAGTGCTCTGGGATGGGATGGGATGAGCAGAATACACCTTAGAGGATGAGCACCATCACGCTGGCCTCGAGGCAGTAACAACCCTGATGCTTCATCATCTCATTCCCTGCATCCATCCCACTCCCGTAACGCCTCGATAAGGTGTCCCATGCTGCTCCTTCCACTCCTGACAGCCCGTTCCTATCTCTTCTGGACCTCTGCATGTCTGCAAGCACTGTGGGGAAGCACCGCCAGCTGCTGAGTGTGTCTTGACAAGCAAAATCAAACAGCAGAAGGGCTGGTGTTACCCCACCGCACCATCCCACAGCCCCCACTTACAAGATCTGCTACCGGCGATTTCTTCCTGTTCTGCTTTTCCACCTCCACCTGCATTTTGGCCATGGGCTTAGCCATAGCCAAGGCCATTTTGGCTTCAGCTTGGAGTTTCTTTTGCCTGGTGAGGAAATCCATGTCATCAAGGGATTCCGACTCTTCCTCTGTCGTGTCTCTGTCAGAGTAGGACGAGCTCTGCTTGCTCTAGGGAGGCAGAGATGCAGCCGTTACCGCTGCCCCAGCCACGCCACAGCAAAGCCTGCTGCTGGCTTAACATATTTTTGTGCACTTACAAGTGGTATCATTTCTAGAGAAACGGTGAAGAGCACAGATTTTTTTATTTATTTTAATCCCCATGATTATCTTTAAAAATCAATTCCCAGATAAGCCCGCGTGACTATCAACAGCAACTTGAGCACTTTAAAGGGAAAGAGGAGCCAAGCAGATCAATAGGCGTTGAAGGGACAGGCTGGTTAAGCTGGAGGAAAACATCTGGGGCTGTGGAGTTATATACACAAAGGAAAAGAGAGGAGAGGAAAGCTGGTGGGAGCTGATACCACTTCGTATCCATTACTGCCCTGATAATTATCAGAGCCAGAATGAAAAGGAGGAAGGAAGGAAGGAAGAAGGAAAGGTCTCTGCTCTACAACAGCTGTGTGCTAGCCAGGGGCAAGCTGCTATCTGCCCCTCAGCATCTTGCCGTTTTTTTATCGATGGCTGAAGATGCTGTTCTGGGGTTTAGCACGGCTATTTCAATAGGATCAGCTCTTTATCAGCTTCCATTACGGATGCCCTATGGTTTCCAAACCAAGTGCATCTGCAGGATGGGTTCCCAGACTTACCATGGGTGACAGTGGCGTGTCCAGGCTGGTTTCTGTCTTGCTGTCATCGGCGTCGCTGTCTTTGTCACTGCTGCTGTCATTCACAAAGCAAATCTGCAGGTTCATCCCGCTTTGCAATCTGTGGCAGGGGGAAAGGAAGAGGTGACACCGCTGTCACCAGCAGCCCATGGCTCTCCCACCGCACTGATGGGTTACACGGGCAAGGTGTTGCAGCATCGTTCACTTTGAAAGTGATGCTCTGTCCTGATTTTGTATTGCCCTCAGGAAAATATAACCATTTTAACTTTTTTTCCAAGAAGATGGTCATCCCCCACCCAAAAGCACAGAGCCAGGACCACCAGCTCGCGGTGGCAGGGCAGGACAGGGGCAAGCTCCTGCTCCTGCCCAGTGCTGCCATGTCTGGACGTCAGTTACTGGGATTGGAAACCCAGCGGCACGGCGGTGACAATGCTTCTACCACCATCTGTTGATGAACTTCAGAATTACCGAGACACTGCAGAGCTTTTGTCATCATGGGTGGTTGTATCATTACATTAAATAAAATACTGTATACAAAGTATATATATAAAATACAGAAAACATTAAGATAGGAAATATATATTTCTTATAATAATATTATATGACATAAAATAATGTGTTAACAATTGAAACGATTTATTCAGAAGGGTAATAAGCCTGTTTGTCACCAAGAGGTGCTACTGCACCGCAAGAGGTTATTACTGTGTTTTCTGGACCCTCTGCTCCATCACTTGATTTGGACAGGTTAAGATCATTTAAATTCGCCTCCCTGGGAATGATTTTTCTCTGGATGCAGTGGCTCAGGGCAGGGGCATCCCAACGCAGGCTGGGAAAAAGAAAAAGCACTTCTACAGTGGAAAGTGCCCCATTTTTGACTCACACAACAGTTATCCCCCTGCAGCTGCTGCCAAGCAGGACATCAGCCAGGTAACATGTTTTACCGGTGCTGTCTGATGCCCCCAGAAAAGCATGGCACAGCAAGCTCCAGGTGGACTTCACAGCTCCCTCTGCTCAAAGCAGCCTTGGAGAGTGAACAAGGGAACAGATTTTTTGGACAAAAGGGTGTCTGTGAAAGCCCCATTGATGCTTGTATCGTGGAGCAGCTCTGCAGCCACCACCTGAGCCACTGTACTTGGGCTCTCCAGGACAATTTGCCCACCTGACACCAGGGTCAGGCTTTGCACATCTTCCAAATTCATTATAAATTAACCCCAGAAACTACAGATTTTGGGGTCAACTCCATCAGCCTTCTTGGTGCATCGTACTCCATCACTACCTGCTGACAACAGAGCAAACCCCCCAGACATTCTGCTGCCTCTCATTCCTCATTCCCAACGTGAGAAGTCTTGTATTGGTACTTACAGACAGCAAACTCTTACTTTCCATTTATTGTAGTGCAATTTCCTAGTCACTATTACCATTAAATAGAGAGCATTGATAATTGAAATTATGGTGGGGTGACACTGGCCCAGGTTGCCCAGAGAGGTGGCAGATGCCCCATCGCTGGAAACATCAAGGTCAGGTTGGACAGGGCTCTGAGCAATCCCAGCTAGTTGAAGACGTCCCTGCTCATTGCAAGAGGATTGGACTAGGTGACCTTTAAAGGTCCCTTCCAACCCAAACCATTCTACAATTCTGTTCTATAATTCTGCACCAGCTTTCAAGCCATGACGGACAGACACGGGTACCCAGGCCAGGGAGCCAGATGCACCCTTGGCTCAGCTTAAAACTGCATCGCACAGAAAAGGCAGAGCCAGTGCAAAACGTGGGTCTGTGACTCATGTGGCCATCAAGAGCAAGACCCCAACGCCTCATGCCCAGCCATTTATGCTCTTTTATTTCATATGCAAGCACGAGAGCAACGGTCCTGCAAAGGTTCCCGTAGGTCCTGTAACAGGCACCGTGCAATATTAATGCTTTGCCTGGCCTATAAATATTAATGAAACGCCAAAGCGTTCAGGTACAGCTGGTAATTTCTCGTGGCACAGCTGCCAAACCCTGCCGTGCAGCGTTAATTAGACCGGCGCTATAATTACAAGATAGCAGCTCCTGGTTTAGCTGTAACTACACAGAGCAAAACTGTTTTCCCTTTCAAATGACTTGCAGTTCAATTTAATTTCACAATTGTACCTCTCTGGTGTAATAACAGTATTCCTCCTGGGTTTATGCCTCTCTAAGACTTCTTTCTTCTCCCACACCATGGCAACAGGTAGATTTTCACTCCCAATGAGGGAGGTGTTCAATGCTTTCCAAGTGCCATGGGTTACTCTCCGGCAGCTGAATATAAACAAGCTTTTCTGGAGTATATTTGATGTAGAAACTTTAAAAATCAGAATAAGTGAGGTTCCATGCTATGCAATGTGCCAGCCCCAGGGATGGAGCCACGTCCAGCAAGCAGAGCCTGTGTGGAGCATGAGGACATGGTGGGGAGGCAGGAAACCCCGTTAAACCTCATTTTTTCTATTCTCTAGGGTTTTCTGTGCGTGAGATCAATTGCTCTCCACTGCCCTGCTGTCACCAGAGCTAGCTATCAGATCCATTTCCAAGGGGCTGCCACCTCCTGAGCCACCAAAGGAAGATGCGCTTTCACAAGCCACTGGTTTTTCATCATCTGTCACCACACTGCCTGAGCCAGGACTGGTGGGACCAGGGGACCATCCCCACGCCCTGCGTGCCTTCAGACATACACGTCTGGCATTAAACCAGGCATTCAGACATCAAAATCCTCAGCATTTTGCAACTCAACAAAGAACTTATTGGGAAAAAAAAAATAAATTAGTCAACTGTTTTCCTGACAGTAAGTCCAGTTGTGCATTCATGATACTTCCACCACCGTTCTTGGTCTGCCCAAGTCCAAAAGCAATGCCCAGTTCAGGGCTGAGATCTAAATGAAAACCTGAAGGAAACCTAACTCGGGAAGCTTCAGCTCATTTGCTTTATCCCCTGAGCATTCACATACCTCTTCTAATACAGTCTAAAACTAATATTTTAGCATATTATCTATATTTATTTATGTAACATATAATTACTGTGTTTTGAGCGTAAGATACTGTTCTATAACAAGGAAAATTCAAGACTATGGCTGCAAGCAAAAACCACGGGATCCACTGAAGGGCAGGTCTCAGGATGTCCCACTGGAGGCATCTCACACTTTTCAGCCTCCAAAGGGGCTTTGGGCTGCAAGACCGCCTGGCTTACTGGGAGGCTCGGCTCGGCTTACCGGGAGGAGAGGCTCGGCTTGCCACTCTTGCTGCAGCTGGTGTAGAGTCCCGGGCCATCGTCGAAGAAACTGCCCAGAGCCAACTTCTGCCTGATGGACTCCCGCTCATTCTTCTGGGCCTGAAAGCAAAGGGCAACAAGAAAGGATGAAGCTGCCAGTCACACCAGTGTGCAGGAAGGAGAGCTGTCCCACCTCCCCACTGCCACTCTCGTGATGCCCAGCATCCCCCCCACGCCTGGGTGGCCCGCATAACCCATGCCAGCAGGGAAGCCCATCTGCATCTCTCTCCACATGCTGATAGAAACAGATCTATATCTACACACACATCTGGTTATGCACACACATTAGTATATATACCTAATATATGTACTATGTATGTGCGTGTGTATGTATATATACCCCTATATCTATATACAGCCACCGAGGCCACGCTTGCACCATTAACATCTTCCACTTCCCTGAGCAGCCTCCAAAACCACACAATCCTTCTGCCAGCGTGCTTAGAGATGTATTTTTAACTATTGCCATCAAATTATCCACAGTTGTAAAAATGTGGGTTTATATATACATAAGTTTTTTTGAATAAGGACAAACTACAAAGTGATTTGAAATTAATCACCAACAGACTGTGTAATCAATGTGCAATAAATGAAAATCACAGATCTAGGTTCAAAATTAGCACCATTACTATCCCAGTGTCTGTCACTAATGGATTATATGCCAACACTGACAACAAATTCATACAAGGTGGCAAGTTATTGATAGCAGGAACATTCTGAAGCCATCAAACGTTTCATTTTAAAATAACACATAATACCCGATCACGAATACACAGCAAAAGAAAACAGAGCAGGCAAGCATGAGCTGCTTCCACAGTGTTAATCAATGTAACTGTGCTTCTTATACTTCACTTAAGTAAAAATAAAGCACCTTTTTTGATACAAGGACGTTAAGATGTAACAAAATGCAAGTTATTAACTTACAATAGCTAATAATTTAATTCCATCTCCAGTGCTGACTACATACATTACATTATCATACTGCCCATTATATCGTCAATCTCTTATCAAAATACATACTTACAAAACCTAACCCCTTTTATTTAAAACATTTAAGGTGTTAAAAATAATCCCCATGGCATCAAGTGGTATCAAGATTTTGGGTTCAGCTCCCACTTTCCAAGGTTCTACCCAGGCTGGCCAGCTATGTTTTTCTACTTTGTTTTTTCAGGTTTCAATAACTGATGCCTCAATCACACGGAGGCAGCTAGATTTCGAAGGAAAATTAGCCAGCCTTGCTGGTGAAGGCAGTACAGTGAAAAAACTAAGTAAAAATGAGCAAGCAATATTTTTTTAATGGGCTGAAAGTAGAGAGAGACAGGGCTGCCCGTGCCGGTTCCTCGTGCTGCCCATCTCGCGATGCATGTGGGTGTCTCCCCGTGAGTGCCAGCTGCATCCCTCAGTGCATCAATATTTCATGAAGTCACGGATACTTAGCCTCCCCGTTTTCCCAGCTCAGATGATCCTCTCCCACATCTTCCCATCTACATCTGATTTTCCCTTGTGTTTCAACAGAAATCAGGAGCCCAGAGCACATCTCCACCTCCTCCTGCCCAACCGGGAGGGCACATCCCAGCCTCCACGCCAGCTGGGACCGCTCCTCCCCCACCCCTGCAGCACACCCACCCACTCTGTGTGTGCTGAAAACTCTTCTGGGCATTAAAATACACATCAACACAGGCACACTTTCACATATTTACCCCTTTCAGATGGGGCTGTCTCTCCGGATCTTTTTAAATTTTGCTCCATTTCCCACCGAGACGCAACAGCTCCCAGTTCGACATCTGTACATTTAATCAATGTGCAATTTGTTTTCTCCACCAGGTCATTACTGAGGATACTAAATAACACCGCTCCCAGGACTGAGCTCAGAATATCCCCTTTTATAAACCAGACACAGGCTAATGACCATAAAGAAATCAAGAGTCCCATTTGTTATTATAAAACAGGGAACAGTTACTAAGAAATAGAATATACCTAAGGGAACTGGACTTTGGGCCTTAGATGAATTACCCAACAGCTGCAGCATGCTTCCTGAGCTGGGACTGAAAACTATAAATCGACAAGGAATATTGCAAGCGGTTTTTTGACTATCAGATACACTTACTCGGTATATAAAAAATAATGGATCAAATACTCCACATGCAAAGGTACTAGCAAGAAAAACATAAAAAAGTTATTTAAGTGTGTATTTTGACACTGAATCAAAAAATGTATTTCTGAAAGAGGGGTCTGGTGTGAAGCTAAAGCCTAGTTTAGACAATTATTTTAAACAAAAGGCTGCTTTCTATTTTATAGGCAAAACAGTTTGGGGCGGATGTTTTCCTTCTTACCATTGACCTTCCAGTTCAGAAGGTCAGCAGCTACCTTTGTTTAAGCACATGACTAAAAACACAATGTCAGGTTATGGCTGTGACTGCCTACACGTAAGACGCTTTACACAACCGTTCCAGTAAAGGCAAATTGCCAGCAGAGGTTCAGCCTTTCCCCACAGCACACCCAGCACCGTTTCCCAGTCCTACCGCCTGCTGTAATTACTGCTGCTTAAAAAGCTATTGCAATCACCTCTCTTGTGCTTGCAGATGATACACGACCATATGTGCTCTTACACCGCTCACCTCCAACCCACGCCGGCACCCAGCCCATCCCCGGCACGCTGTGCCACCTCAGCACCGAAAACCCCTACATGTTTTGTTGAGAGCATACATTCATTATACAATATATGCCTTTTTCCCATAAACCCATGCCCGGGGGCACATAGAGCTCCCGCTGATGCTGGAGGCTGTCCCTGACCGACCTGATGCTGGATGCAGAGTGGCCACCCATGGCAGCAGTCACAAGATTTCTGCAGTTTTCTGGGAAACGGAGCAAAGCCCATACTGTTATTTGTGGCACTTAGGCAGCAGTAGCTGGGCTGCGCTTTCCACCAGGCACCCCTCCACACTATTCCGCATGCAGGCACCTGTACTAGCAGCCTTTACTCATTACCAGCATCGCCCGACATAGCATATAACATCGCACATGGAAGATTTATTTGGCATTGAGGTGCAACAGTGATTTGCCAGGCCCCTCGCCTGGTGACGGCGCTTCTGGAGTTGTACCGATCAGTACCAAACCTGGATGGAATACCAGGTGTGCTTTGCTAAGCTACTGCCTGCTTGGAGAGGGAAAAAGTCTAATTACACAGTAAATTACAGTTTAACGGGTACCAGCAACACTTTGGCAGGATCCTGCCCCAGCGGGGCAGTGCCACTGTGATGCGAGGGGTTAAAATGCTGTGAGGCTGGATGCCAGGACCATCCACCAGCACCAAACAGGCTGCACAGCCCGTGCCTGGCCCCGGCCAGCCAGCAGCGCTGGGCCATGGCTGGGCCACCGAGGCTATTTTTGCCAGGGTTTGTCATTACCAGCCACGGACAATTACTATATTTAAAGTTCCAGACCCATAGGCAGTGCCTTATTTTATCTCTGCAAAGTACAAGGGCTATTATTGGTTTTAAAAACAGAACTTGCAACTGCAGAACATTTGTTTTTATCTCCTTTTTTTTTGCACAGGGGATTTGCTGGTAAATGCGAAACCGAGTCAAACTCACATTATCAAGCCACGTAGCAAATTGCCTTAAAACCCAGGGCACTCAGGGTACGAGGACGCGTTTAGAAACCTCTCTTTACATTTTATTTATCATAAAGCGATATGGAAATGCAGGAGGAGGAAGGTTTGCTGCCCTGTGCTGGTGCATTAAACATCACCGAGCGCCTCCCTGCTCTGGCACCTGAAACCCAGTGCCCGGGAGGGTGTTGGGCAGTGCTTTGGCAGGTCCCCCTCCTGCCAAGAGAGTAACTGTTGGCAGACAAAAGGCTCCTTTTTGTCCCTTACCTTTTTATAACTCCCCTCCCCGGGCGGCTCGGCTGCTTTCCTGATGACGTCACCCATGCCATCACCCTCCCGACTCATCGCCTTCGCTCCCGGGTCCTCACGTGGCCGGTGAAACGCTCCCACCGGGGCATCTCAGCCCTTCCTCCACTCTTGGGTTAGCACCATGGGATCAAGCGCTCGCCCCCGCAGCCAAGACCTGCAGCAGACCACCGTCCCCTGGCTGGGATGCTTCCCTGGCCCCTCTCGCCTCCTGGCCGCTCCGGAGCACCTTGCTTTTCCCTAATAAAGTCAACGGCAGCGCTGGAGCCCCCGCCAGCTGAAGAGAGGGAGGTGAAGGCTGTGCCGGGCCAGGGAAGCCGTGTCCTCCTCCAGCCACTGCCAGCGCTGGATAAAAATAGCCCCGAGTCCTCAACGGCTACACAAGGGCAGGAAAAAACCCGGTGTCTGATGTCAAAACTCAAGCCTGGCAGTATAGCCATGGCCAGAGGGGACGGGAGGAAGGGGTTTTCTCCAGGGGCTTTCACGGTGAAGTTATCCTAATGAATTCCCAGCGGTCGGAGATGCTGCCCGCGGCTGGGGCTGTAAGTCCGGGCAGAGCTGGAGCGGTCCTCAGGCCTCCCAGCGCTGCTCAAGGATGGGCAGCCACAGCAACATCAACCATGAGGTGAATTTTTCACTCAACATGAAAAAACACCAGAAAGGACCCCAGGGAACTGTTTCTCAGCTAAACTAGCTTTTTCAAGTGGGGAAAAAAAAAAAAAAAAAAAGTTTCCAGGAATTAACTGACAGAGCTCAAAAAGGTGTCCAGCCTTAACCTGCCACCCAGCTTGTGGGCTTGCAGAGCCTGGGGACCCCCACACTGCCTGGTGCCTGCTCAGGGTGGGCGAGCACTCCAGCCCCAGCTTCCAGGGGGCTCTGCAGCTCCCAAACCTGCACCGCTTACAGCTCCAGCTCATGCCTCCAGCAGTCCTGCCCAGAGATCCAGGCTTCACAACACAGCCGCTGCCCCCCGGCCCTGCTCAAATCCTGCTTGGTCCTTGCGGAGGTCCCACCTGCATGGCACCCATCACAGTGGGAAACGTTTACTCTGGGTGGGCAGCAAGAGGCAGAGATCACATGCTCGGGGTAGGCATTTCTATAGGAAATCAATCCTTAGAAAGATGGAATTGATGCCACAATTTCTCAGTGATCCTCGAAGTGTGGCACACCAGCAACAAAAGTGCTGATTTCTAGTGTGACACATCTATGCTGCATGCAAGATGAATAATTTTAATAGCCCTGTATACGTGCTTAAATGGTATATCCAAGTCATGCTGACATCATTTCACCCAAAATGCATATCCTATTTGATTACCAGCTCTGAGAACTTACAAATTATGCATCATGGCATCACTCTGCTCTGAAGTTTCAGGAAAAAACAGTAATAATAAACAGGATTGTTTAATTCCATTCTTGTACCAGAACGGTGCTTTGTAACTGTAATTCCCAAATGAAACAAAGTAATTCTCTGGATATTTCATTATTTTTAGTTCCTCTCCACCACTGACTCATTGTGTCCCTTCCTGCTGTTGCTAAATTAACTTCCTCTCCTGACCGCAGGGGACGGATCCTGACACAATAAATCTGAAAAAAAATAATTTAAAAAAATCCCATAGCCCAAGAGGAAGGATGTGGTGGCCAGGACCACTGGGCTGGGGGCTGAGACTGCAGTCTGCCACATGCTTCCCCACAATTTGCGACAACTCCCTGCATCACCTTGCCCTCATGCATTGGAGGAGGATGTCCCCAGGTCTCCTCTCTGGCTGGCTGAGATGGTGAGCCCCCGCCTGGTCCTGCTGTGCCTGTGGTACCCAAGATGCAGGGCAAGGAAACTGCAGGAACGCACACGATGTGCAACCCACCCCTCTGCAACCCGACATCAAATAAGGGTAGGAAGCGACACAGCCTGCTGAAAATATATTAGCAATTTTTGCCCACACTTTAAAAATGTTTTATCCCTGCTTCCAGGTTTCAGACCAGCTCACCTCTGCCCTGCGCTCTGAGCTGGGATGCTCCAGGACCAGTCTCGTGGTGGAGCATCCCCTGAGCGGATCCCACAGAGTTGGTCTCAGTCTCCAGTGAAAACCCCGCTTCCAGCAGCTGCCCCATTCAAGGCAACAGGAAAAAACCAAACCTGGTTAAGAAGTGTAGCTGGAAGCCCCCATAACCATTTTTGGGTGCCCCCCTCGGCAGCCAGCACCAGACCCAGCTCTGCGCTCCTGGGAGGGGCATCTCCCCACCAGCACAGAGGTCAATTTAAACCCTGGATATCAAAACCACAAAACAAATGAATTTGTTGTTGTCTCAGCACAGGGACCAAACCCTTTGGTGTTCCACCCCTTCCCCACCTGATGCAAAAGGCCACTGCGGGCAGATGAGCAGCCCCGCTGCCTGTGCTGGACTGCCCGACAAAGCCCTGCTACTGCTCCTCTGGCAACCAGCCCCCGCTTGAAACAAGCCCCTCCATCTATTGTGTGTAGAGGGTTTAAACAAATAAAAAAGCAACTCTGCCGCCAGGTACGCTCGATGTTGGCATCGCTACCCAAGGACTCCTTGCGCATCAGACTGTGTCAGTAGGAATGTGGCCTCCATGGCCACAGCCACCACAGCTCCTTCAGCAGCCACTGGGGATGCTGGCGGCGGGGACAGCGAGCCTGAACCTGATTTTCTTTTTATAGCACGAAGGGAAAGCTCAGAATGGGCATATTTGGGGCAGGTCAGCTGCTCCCCACGTGGGATGTCCCCACGGTGTGAGCACACAGGCATGGACCCAGTGCCGTGGGGAACACACGGGCCGGGGACGGCAGCACTCAGCTCATCCTGCAGCAAGGTGAGGAAGTAGGACACATCAGGGTTTATGTGCTTTAGACATGCACCGATTGCTTGTGGACAAGCACGCAGCTAAATGAAACTCTTGTGCATATGTAATGCTTGCTTGAGTCAATGAAAAACTCCCTTGACACTGTTGGGGCACTCTCCAGTGGGGGGGGAGCCACCTCCCTCCTTTCTGTTGGGGCCCAGCTCCCAGGCACTGCCGGTTGGTAGAAAAAGCCCCTAAATGCCCTGCACAGGTCAGTGAAAGCACTCCGAGTGCCCTCCCTGCCAAACTGGCGCTCCCGGCCACGCTCAGGCCAGAGTATCGAGGTGACTTCGTAGAAATCTCAAGTTGCCGGAGCTATTTCACAAGACATTTACTTCATTATAAATAAAGGTTGGAATAAATCTCTGCTGAAGAGTCCCTTTGCAGCACAGCATCCTTCCGGCACAAAGCAGCCAGTACAAGGCACTTAACGACAAGTCCCTGCAAATTTGGGGGTGCGACGGACCTTGCCTTCCCTCTCAGGACGCTTCCCTGAGCTTGAGCACACCAAGTACTTTCCACCTACTTCACAGAGCTTTTGTTTTGATCTCTGTCTAAACAAAGCGGCTTTCATCCTCAGCTCTCTATAACACAGGCTTTATTTTACTTTATTGTAATTGGTTTGAGATGCAGGGTCAGCGTGCTCGGCCACATGAACCGAGGTTCCTCCACTGTACCACGAGGTAGCATCCCTCCAGTGGGACAGTCACAGGCAAGAGGCCAGGCCAGCAGCTCTCCAACTTTGCCAGTGCTCCATGGTGGGTTTCATGGCGTTTGAGGTTTTCTCCAAGGCCTGTCTCTTGGGGTTATATTCTGCCATAAGAATTTGTATTCACTTTAATGAAAAAGACGATGACAGTCTGGTATTTCTACATGCCACAAAAGCCTACAAAACCCCAAGATATCAAACAAAAGAAAACACATAAAAAAATCCTTTTTTTGCTTGGGTTTTTTTGTTTGTTTGTTTGTTTGGGTTTTTTGTTAAATCAGTTAAATGAGCACTTCATATTTTAAGCTTGTGGCTTTTATGGACTACTACGGTTCAGTGCTTGGTGAGATCCTGGGAGTGGTGGGTGCCGGCCAGCCGCGCCTGGTCCATCCCTGAGGCAGCCAGCCTGACCCACAGCCACACCAGCACCTCCCTGTTGCAGGGGTCTTTCTAACAGACCTCTCTGAAGGTACACGCACAAACCTGGCATCACCAGAGCAGCAGAGGGTCGAGCCCACCACAGGCACGCAGGCAGAGTGGGTCCCAGGAGAACGTAGGGGACGACCCAGCTAAGAAATTCTTTCTAAGCAAAGAAATCTCATTTTTTACATCAGATTTCTTTTTCTTTTTAATTTTCTTTGCACGTGTAATGCCCAGTAACATCTCCAGAGCGACTCTCCTGCCAGCAGATAGCTCAGACCGTGACTGATGCCAGCGCACGGAGCCAAACCCTGTTCCCACGGGCAACTGCCTGTTTGGAGGCTCCAGCCTCAGGCAGGGTAACGGGTGCCGGGGGTTTTAAAGGCACATTAGAAATCAACCCAAGGAGATGATGTAAATGTATTGTCCACTTGTACAGCAGTGGCACAGAAACACAGATGAAGGCGGCAGCAGCCCGAGGAGTCCTGTTTTGCTCCATGCAAAGGTGGACCTGTTGGGCAGCGCTGGAAACACGCATTTACAGAGCAAACTGAAACACTGGCTCAGGCTGCAGGCCAGTAAAGCACCGCTAATACACACGCCAGAATAAAACCTTTATTCCTGTGTTAAGGCCTGGATTTGCATGCTGGCTTTTTATTCCGTGCAAGCTCTGGACCCCACAAAACACTACCCAACAAATCCAAGCTGATGTTTTTCCTGTCAGACTGTAGGAGATATACAGAGCCTTCAATAAAACGTTTGACATAGAGAAATAAATCAGTATAAAATAGGAAAAGAGAAATAACTAAGAGGAAAACACATGGCACGATAAGCAGCAGCAGTCTGCGTGACTGCAGGATGCAGCCACAGGAAAGATGTCAGATGTTGGGACCTCCTGACCATGGAGGACCCAGCCTAAATTCACAGTGATGAATCTGACTTAAGCCACATCCAAAACCCCAGGAGGACCCACGGCCACCTGCCTTTCAGAGAGCAGCAGTGACAGCTCAGTTATGCTGTGAAACAGGACTTTTGAGGCAAGGCACAGAGTACAACAGAAATACCCTCCTCTTCCTCAGCACCCCATCCCCAGCACCCTCCCTGCCACGGAGCTTATACCCCAGCCATGAAACAGTCACCTCAGAGTTCTTCTGCTGAATTTCTCTGAAACAAACATGTTTTCAAGTATTCCCCA
Organism: Falco cherrug; assembly: GCF_023634085.1. Lineage (NCBI taxonomy): Eukaryota > Metazoa > Chordata > Aves > Falconiformes > Falconidae > Falco > Falco cherrug. The sequence goes on from NC_073707.1 coordinate 31,540,903, forward strand.
CGCGTTGGCTTGTTCCTCTGTTTGGTTTATTTTTAGTCAATTTAGCAGCTCTGACAAAAAGGGTGCAAGGAGGAAGGAGAGCAGTTACACGCTGCCACCCTCCTCCCCCAGGGCACTCTGGGCAGCCACCAAAATCCTATCATTGCTGGCTCCAGTCTGATCCAAAACCCGGGATTGCGGGCCACAAAAGGATTAAAACTTGGCCTTTGGGTTAATGGGTTTGGGAGGGGGCTGGGGTTGCTCCTAATCTGCAGCGTTGTAGGAAGGTTTTAAAACAGATTTCATTAGAGAAATCATTCCTCTGGACTTTTATCTACAATTTGGATGCTTTCTGGCTGTTTTCATGCTACTGTTTATTGGTTTGAAGGAGAGGAACCAATTCATAAACAAGCAAGTAGATTAAAGCAGATGAAAGGCAGCAGTGCTGCCATCGCAGCAAGCCCAGTGCATTAACACGCAGGGATGCTGGCCAGGCCTTCGCTGCAGCTCCGCTCGCCCACCACCATGGACCAGCTTCCACCCGGGAAACAATGCGCAACCTTTAACCCTTGCGTTCCTACGAGTATGCTGGGAAAACATCCGCTGAAAGGAAACAATGGCATCATTTATTAAGGCAGCAGAGAGCAACAGGCTCAAAGCAGCAGAAAAATTAGATCCCCTAAAAGCGAGGCTAGAAAAAAAAACCCACCAGGATATTTTTTTTCCAAAGGCGCTAAAAATAGAAATTTATTTCCAGAAGCATTTGCTAGACTGAAAACATTTAGCAAAAAATCTTTTCAACACTTCTCTCTCTCTCTTATGTGCGTATGCTTTGCTATCTTTTTCCATCATGATATATTTTGCAATATGAGTTATTTTGCCTTAAAACAGATTGAAGTCAGAATTAAACATGGTGGTGGGGGGAAAGGAGGATGAGCCGCCGTCCTGGGCAAAACCCCATCTCCCCAGGGTCCAGCTCTGCTGCTGGGAATGCCTGTTGGGTATTTTGCAAAACACACTCCACCGCACGTCCGCAAACGCATTTCTCGGCATCGCCGGAGCAGATGGACAGGCATTTGTGCATTTCATAATCCATCTGTACCACGGAGCCCTGAACAGGCCATTTCCCATGCAGGTGCACCCAAAGGCACCCAACTCTGCCCTTAGCGGGGAATGAAGCCACGGCAGCCAGCAGCCCACCCCAAGCTCTTGCTCGCCCCACTAAACCCCTCTGTGGGGGCCCAGCAGCCGCGGCTCTAAGCTCCGCTGCCAGGCCCAGGGCCCCGGGGACGGGCGGCCGTGATGGATGCTGAGAGGGAAGCGCTCACCCCTAACCCACCGCCAGCTCTCGCCCGGGTGATTTAGCTGAACGCCACAAACCACGACGTGGCTGCATCGGAAAATAAATTGATCACGCGGGTCTGCTCTCACGTTTCGGTAAATCGGGAAAGGGCAGAGAAATATTCCATTTATTCTATTGTCAAATGTACGTCGCTCTCCAACGGCAACTCTCGAAGTGGGAAAGCACAGCTCGCTCGCTTACACCGAGGGGTTTCATCCAGGCAGGGGTGCGGCGGGGTGCGGGCGGCTGCCTGACAAACCCGCCCCCCGCCGCTCCCCCGGGCCAGCGCATCCCCGGCGCCCGCCGCGCCTGCGAGCATCACATGGCGAGCACAAAAGCCCCGCGGGCAACCGGCTTCTCCCCCCCGCGACGGCTTGGCCCCGCACCGGACGGGGGTGCCTGGGGCCGGGAACCCGCCGTTCAACCCCAGCCTGCCCGCAGCCCCTCCGCGGCTCGGGGCGGGGGGCCAGGCCGCGCTCGCCCCTTACCTGGTAGGAGCAGTTTTCCTGGTGTACCATCTCCGTGCATCATCCGCCGCAGCCACCGCGCCGCGCCGCGCCGCCCCGGGGGGTCTCCGGCCCCGGCGGGGGAGGCGGAGGAGGAGGAGGAGGAGGAGGAGGCGGGGAGCCCGGGCCAGCCGCCCGCCGGTAAGATGGATGCTGCGGCGCAGCTCCGCCTGCGCAGCGGCGGCCCCGGCGGAGCACGGAGGGGGGGCTGGTCCCGCCCCCGCCCGCCCGGCCGCCACAAAGAGCGGGGGGGCTCCGCGCAGGGCTGCTGGTAGCCGCGCTGCTCCGCGGGGGAAGGAAAGAAAAAATTAAAAAAACATACAAACCCCTCCACCAGACACTGCGGTATAGCTGGGAGACCCCCGCCCCGGTCCCGGGGCGACGCTGCGGCAGCCGCAGCTCCAGCCCCCCCGCGCCTGCGGCAGCGCCTGGTCTCGGCGGGTGCGGGACCCCCGGTGGGATGCTGGACCCCAGCACCGACAGGATGCTGCAGGACCCCAGGCCCGAGGCACACAGCTACCTGAGCCACCTCCCCGAAAGGCTGTGAGACACCCAGCTGTTACATGCGAGCCAAGAGACACCTGCCTGTTCCCCTCTGCTGCAGAAATACAGCACAATCTTTTCTAGAAAAGGCTCTGCCCTACATTTCTAGCTAATTATACCTCCACCTTGCAGCCAGGGTGAATGCTGAGCCCTCCACCACAGCACTCCTTGGGCTGGGCTCTGGCCTCGGGTGCCACCCGAGTTTGGACACTGCACCTGAAACACCTGTGCCCATCCCAGTGCCCTTCTCCCACCACAACAGGCCCTGCTTTAAACAAATTTCTCCAAAGAAAAAGCCTGTGAAGATCAAGCATACATCCAGTGCTGGCTCTGCAGGGCGACAGCCAGGTGGGCTGAACCGGTGCTCACAGCCCAAGGGCTGGGAAGCCCACCCCCCCACACCCCCGCTCTACCCCCCTGGAATCCCAGGGCTGGGAAGTCCCTCTGCCACACACCCATCACTGGCCACCCAGCAGGCAGACTACTCCATTGCTACCCCAAAATAGCACTGTGAGATTATCAAACTTTCCTCCCTGTTTGCAAGCTCAGGTTGGAGGCCTGACATGTGGAGGGAACCAAACCCTTATTTTGTTTTCTATTTTAAAAGTCCTTAACAGCAGAGACTTGGAAGAATGGTGGGACGCGATCTGTGTTTGCAACCTGCTACGTGCTGGGTTCTTAGCTCCAGTTTGACTGCACAGCTCATTTTCCAGGGGGTAACACATACCCTGATAGCCTCACCTGGGCTTGGTTTTGGGGCTGGGCTGGCCCTGGCCACAGCTGGGAGGGAGGACACAGCAAGCCTCACGTTCCAGCCGTGTTTTCAGCTGACACTACCCATCCAAGAGGCACAAACCCACGCAGAAAGCAACGGCGGTGCCACAGGCTGGGCTCGCACCATGTGCTGGGCATTCCGACCCAAGCGCTTGGGCTCGCAGCTAAAAGAAACTCCATCTTCGTTAGGCAAAGAGGACTTTACTCTGCTGCTCCTCGCAGCCAGCTGTGGCTAAGTGCAGAAATGCACGTGACACCGAAACACACACACTTGCTTACAGGGCATCTCAGATTTGATTCCCTGCACCAGATGTGCCTCTAGAAAAAAAGGCCTTTGTAGGATCATCTCTCTGCCCCAGCTTTCCCAGCTTCTCACCCGCACAAACAGGCTGGAGCAGCCGTGGGCGGATGAGAAGTCCCTCGAGCCCCTGTGCAGCTGGGCGGCACAGGTGTAGAGAAACCCCTAGCCCTGCCTCAGCTCCAACCCTCCTCCCTGAGGCCTTCTCTGCAGGAACAGAACTTTAAAAAAATAAAGCTTTCATTTAAAAAGAAAAAAAATTATTCTGCTAAGTTTTTAAGAGAGGATGATGTTGTATTTTTTACTGGATCTGCAGAGAATCCCATTCAACTAAGCAGCTATTTCCAAACATCAAAATAACGACAACAAAACAATCCCTAGTTTTCAGTATACTGCATAAATCTTGGGCTTGCTTTGGAAAAGTATCTGTGGCAAGCTAAAAGCAGCTCCACACATTACATAATCTCTAATGCCATTTATTACGTGCATCACAAGGAAAACTCCTGAAATCACCCCCCCACGCCCCCCTTCCCACGTGCGGGTCTATCTATAACGGTGGTGACTCAGAGCTGCTCCTTGCGCAGCAGATCCACAGCGGGGACTGCACCAGCTTCCCTGCATCCAGGTATGGCGTGGCACAGGGTGACACACACACCCCCACCACCCCACCAGCCTATGTAACAGCTTGTTCCTTTTGCAAAATGACCCGCGAGCGTGCTACGTTGGGCTTAGCATGGCATCTGCTGCAGAAAAGCCCGTTTGCAGCAAGGCTCTTCCTCCGGGGCAGGGAGCCCCGCATGAGCCTCGGGCGCAGGCGGAAAGGGCCAGGCATCATCCCCAACCTCTGGATTTGCTCCTGTGTTCTGTATCCATTTGCGATTACCTGTTCAGAAACGAGGCGAGCAGGCAGGTAATAATTGAAGCAATGAGTGATTAAATTGAGTGGAAGGCTTCTGGCTGTCGTCCAGGTGGGTCAATGGGAAACTATGCTCCTGGATGAAGGCAGTGAACATGTGCTGCTGATCTCCCTGGAGGCACAACCCAGTGGAAAGCCCCAGGAAATCCCTGGGGACCCCCAACAGCCCCCAACTGAGCTGGGAAGAGAAGCCTGGGGAGTACCTGCACTGCCTCCTTTGGCCTTTCTTATCAAGACACGCTCTAACTTAACAGCATTTTATACCACTTATGAGATGACCTAGACAAGCTTTCCTGCAGCTTTCCCCCAAACCAGCGCTGAACTAGAAATGTGTGGTTCAGAAAGGCCTGGAGAACTTCTCCAGGGGGTCCGGTACCAAGCTGGGGACACTAGCATGAAACACTTCCTTTCAAAACCCTGGCTCCGGGTCTCCTCGAGAAGGTCTGGGAAGATGCTGCTCAGCTGCTGCTTGGCTGAGCAGCCCCTGCCTGGCCCTGCGTTGCAGTTAAGCTGGGCCACCAGGAGCAGCCCAAACCCGATGCTCTAGAAGCTTGCAGGGGTGAGGACACAAGGAGTTCAACCCCACGGCGCAGGCAGCAGCACCCCTCCACCTACTCTCTGTGGACATGCCACGGCGGCAGCTGTCCCGCAGAGAAAGGTAACGCAGCTTTACCAGACACGCAGATTCTTGTCGTGAAACAACAGGATTTCATTAATTATCCATCTACAGAAGGAGAAAACACCTGGTATCCACAGTTCTGGGGGAAAACGTACAATTTCTGTGCACATCTTTTTGTTGCTTTTTCATATTTTTTTTTCTTTTTAAACTTAGAGAAAGCCCCCTGGCCACGTCCCACAGCACATCTCAAACCCTGTCCCTCTCCAGCAGCATGAAGTGGCAAACACCAGCAGCACCATTCCTCCAGGCAGGCTGGTTCTGCCGGCCCCATCGCTGCCTCGTGCCTTCCCTTGGCTGCTGCACTTCTGCCCCAGGACCAAGGAAATCATTAACCGGGGAGAGGGAGTAATAAGCAGAGGTTATCAACTCTCTCATCATGGTTCCTACTCGGGGAAAACATTCCTTAAAAAAAAAAAAAAAGGTAGCTGTGCAGTAAAGCCAAACCCTCCCATTCATGCTGCCTGGGAGCGGAGGGCAGCTGAGCGAGGCAGGTTCCCGCTGCCGTGGGAGGGAAGGGAAGGAGCCCGGACGTATTACTCACACCAAAGCCACAGACAGCCCTTTTCCTTACATGTTTGTCATTTCTCACTGTCCCACAGATTTATTTTTACACACACATGTCCCACGCTGTGTGCCTGAACCCCACCAGCTGCGAGGACTTACACAGGCTAAGAGCTTAGTAAGGGGAAAGCAAAGGGCAGGAGCAGTGCTCGTTCAACCAGGCAGGCTAGCGATGGGCTTCCTTATCTCCGATAAAACCACCAGAAACACTATCCAGCCCACAGTCGTTCCTCGAGGGGCTTTAAAGGTTGAGAGCTGGGAAAGTTTATTTTTCAGGTTGGTATTGGTCAACCTATTTTGTTGATGCAAAAAGCTAGTCTAAATTACTACGCTTTTTCTTCAGATCTCAAAATAAGGATGCAGCTGGATCAGCAGAGGTGAACACTGCACGACTAGCAGAGGGAGAGGCAGGGAGCCCACCACGAGCGAGCCCCACCAGCCCCTCCGGGATGCTCCTGCTCAACCCGAGCCCGTGCACTTGCCCAAGCACACCAAGCTTGCAGGGAACCAGGAATTAAAAATGGGATTTCAGCTTTATTTGCCGACAATTTACTAGGAGTGATGGATTTAGCCCCCCTTTAAGCCAAGCTAAAGCTTTTCCAGGGTTTAAATCCAGCAAGAAAAAAAAAAAAAGATTATTTTTTAATCAGTTAATACCAGACATCTGCTTGGAAAAGGGAGTATTTGTTTGGATTACATGCATATATAATGCTTTAGACTATTATTTTTTATTTAAGGAAGATGATGTCGAGGCATTTTCCATCATTTTGGATGTGTTACTCTTCTCTACAAGGGGATAAACTTATAATGGTTTAAGAATCCAAACAGTGTCCTTCCATCTTCCCTGCCCCTTTTACTTTCACGGACCTTTCTGGAGTCCTTCAGTAGCAGCAGCTTTACAAACCCCTCCTGAATTACGGGGGTACCAACTGATCAATTTATTAGGATAAAAAGTGCACTGAAACATTAGAATAAAACTCTTTGTGGTCCTCTGAGGACCAAATATGCTATTGGGGAAACACAGGAAAAAAACCCTACTCTGAGTTACTATTATTTTGGAATTCCTATGTGACCAGGGAATTAAGGAGCATCAGGAAGGGTACCTGTTGCATTTTTATTTTGATGCTGCAGTGCACATCTTGCACTTTTAAGAGCCTCCTGCTCCATTTTTAGCAGTAAGGAATTCATCCAAAATTGTCAATTTTCTACACGTCCCACAGCCAGCATCCTTGCCATTACATAATAAACCCACGATTTTCTCTCCCCTCAAAAACATGGAACAGAAGGTTACAGTAATTTCACATTCCGATACCTCTGATGCGCAGGATGTCAAATGCTTTGCAGGGAATTGGAGTGAATAATTTAAGTCACTTGAGTATTTATAACTTTCTGGTGACATAAAAGTGACAAAACATACAGTAAACAACCAGACTTTTCCATGAAACCCATCTAGAAAGACTCACTGATACCATTGCACAGGCTTAATTTTCAATGGCACAATTTATAAGCTGGATCACACATGCATAACAGAGAATTTACAAGCGGTCTGATGATGAGCAGGTACGATAGCCCACCAAGTATTTACTGCTAATGAACAGAGAACAGTTTCATCTACCAGCTCCTAAGTAGTGTGGGGAGATAGCAACAGGAAAGCTACAGCTGCCTCCTTGCAATTTTATTCATATTCTTAAGAATAAACCATACTTTTGGAAATGCAATATTCATGGTATGCAAAATGCTATGGGGAACATGAACTTTTCAGCAGGATGAGGCAAACCTGTAAGTCTTTGCATCAGCATCAATAAATTATAATGTTGCAATCCACCTCGCTCCGCAGCGCTATTTCTGTCCCATTTGGGAGAGGATTTATAGCAAATCCCATCAGCTACAAACCATTTCCAGCACTTTTTGCCCTGTACACACAGACAGTGCCATACAGGAGACCCGATGTGAAAGCAGAGGGGTTGGGCTAGCTGGCATAACCCACACGTCACCCAGTCACAGCCTATTATTTTTACATTGCCTCAACCGACCCAAAGCCAAACCTCGGCCAGCAGCTCTCCCCGCTGCCGCCGTGCCAACCAGCCCCAGGGCAGCCACCCCAGCAGCATCCCTGGTTGGCCGATGCACCAGGACGTGCCCCTGCCAGCGCGCCTGGACCAGCTGTGCCCGACCTCATCCCCTGCCTCGGCCAGGAGCAGCCAGGCACTGGCCACCGCGGCACCCGTGCCCGGCACAGCCACTCTGCCAGCTGCGACAGGGGGGCACCCGCCGGCAGCCTGCACCCCTGACTTGGGCTCAAAAGCCCCTTTTCTGCCCCAAGCTGCGCCTGGGTGAGGGGATGCTGGCATCAGCGGGAGGCACCCAACAGCTCCTCAAAACATCTGGAATCTCACATAAAAGATTCCCAGAGTTGCAGCTGTATAAATATTGATACAGAATAACTGAAAATCATTAAAAGCATGAGCCCTGAGTAATGTCTTCAGCAGATCTCTTTGATATCAAATTTGGTAGAAGTTTTTAACAAAGCTAATACCCCAGTCATGCATTTTCAAATTCACTGTGCAGCATGTTTCAGGCTTGCTGTGTGCAGCTTGCAGGCGGGCTTGCCTACCCCTCCTCCTATTTATATTTTTCGTTTTCATTTTTCAAACATAAATTTGTTATATTTGAAAAAAATAAAGTTGCATTGGGCCTCCACTAAACACCCTTGCATTTTAACAGCAGGCAGGGAGAGGAATTCACGTGTTTTCTGACAATGAAGAGAGAGCAGGGGAAAAAAACCAGCATGAGATGAGGAAGAAAAGAGGGATTTTCCCTGAGAGGATGAAGGACAGGGTGGCCTTCGGCTTCCTCTGACTGGGGACGACAGGAATTACATGGAAACATTGATGAGTGGGTAGCACGTACACAAATCCCATGTCCCATGCTCAACACATAGCAAACATTAAGCTACTGGTCTGGGGCCAAAAGCAATTTCTGGATGAAATATTAAGCCCTTTTAATTGCAGCAAAATCCCAGAAACGCCATTCTGGCCATGCAGGCAGGCAGACAGCAGTATAACCTGCATTTAAATATGGGCGATTAATTAGGTTTTAGCATGGCGTGTACCAACAGGCTGCACCTATGTTTATTCGACAACAAAAATTAGGTGCAGAGTTATTAATTATAAATTAAGCCACTGACCCCACAGGAGTCAGAGGGCAACATCTGTGGACGGGGACGGGATTATCCTGCTACCAGTCGCCTTGAGCCCTTCTATCCCTTTCCATTCCCTTGGGTTTCTGCAGGGAATGGTTGAGAGGGCTTATTTATGGGCTGGCTTTATTTTTCAACTCATTTCAATTGCAAAATGGATGGTAAAAAGCACAGAACAGAGACTTGCAGGCTGAAGTAAACAAACCATACTACAAACTCACTCTGAAATTAAAAGTTATCTTCAAACAGAGCCAAATACCCTAAATATGACTATACTAATACAAACAGGTAACAGCAGCGTCCTTTAAATGCTTCCTCAATAAAAGTGTGAGTTTACAGAGACAAACCTCCCTCTGAGTCATGGCTAGGACAAAAATAGACAGAAGGGTTTTTTTCACACAGCTCTGATATCCACAGCTCCAAGCACAGCCTGGCAGAAATCTACTTTTTTTTTTTTTTTTTGAAGGGGGGTCTACTTACACTATGCACACAACTCTGAAAAATCAGTGAGCCTTCAGAGAGGCTCCAACCCCTATGCTGTCGAGATCAGTGTTTTTTGGAAGGATGTGATTACTGTGTGGGAACAAACGCAGGTCCACGCGAGCAAAGCCAGGCTCTTGCTTTAGGTTTGCTTCACATTTTCAGCCTTTAAGAAAATGGACACAAAGATGATTTTCTGAGTTTGACACCCAACCCCATTGTCACTTGAGAAAGAAAAAAACCACATTGTCTCGTGGTCAGAAAGCTGATTACAATTAAAAGACATGGCACATTTTGCAATGGATATCAGTTATGAGCTCCAAAAACAATACCATCAAGGAAAAGAAACCCCATCCCTGCCCACTCCTCTGCACATCCCTGCACAGCCCTCTGTGGGAGACTGCCAGGGTGCAAACCCAGTATTTAAAATAAGACGTGAGGCTATACCCCTCGGTAGGGCAGGCACACTGAGTATGAGGCTGGAAAAAGCTAAAAATAACAGGATAAGCAAGGGTGGATCCCAGCTGAGCCTTATTAGTCATGGAGCGAGGCAGCCACGCTGGGCTGCTGCCGGGTGGCAGAGCAGCACCAAATAAGAGCAAGAGAACACTCTTGTCTCTTAAATCACATTTTTTCCCCCTCTCCTGTTCTGCCTCAGGCACTCTTTTCCTCCAAGCAGACGAGCTCCGGCAGCCTCCAGTTTCTACTAATAATGTGGTGTATTGCTTTCTGAGAGTCTTTAAACAGAATAAAGATCACAAGTGATTCATTTTAGGGTGTCTGCTGGAATCGGATCAATATTGACAGACAGGCATGCGAGGGGTTTCTTAAAGGTTTGCGGTTTTTTACTTACACCATCTTTGTGTCAAAACTGAGCCTTTGGGTTGAGTGATGATCATGCCCCTTGATGGGAGGAGTGCCCAGCAAAGGCAGCGCTTGGCCCTGGAGGATTAATTTGGATAATCAGAAGGGGCAAGGTGCAACTTGCTGTTTCACCTTGGGATGAAGCCATAGGACAACAGAGGGATCAATAACCAAGCACAGCTTAGCTGGGTGGGAACCTCCTCCAAGGCTGCTCCAGCAGCCCCATTCTCCCCATCTGCTCCCTTGGTGCTACTTATCATCACAGCATCACCCCGGTTCCGCCACGCTCCACCCCGCCGGCACCAAAACAAGCAGGGCCACCGCTGTGCCAAGGGGACCCAGGTGGCACTGTCCAGCCTCTCAGCCCAGCAGACGTGTTGCTGCCCTGTGCCCTTGCTGCCCAGGCTTTGCTGGAGCCTTCTGAGGGTCTGTCCCAGGGCCACCTCACCCAAAGTCACGCCTTGGCACCGCTTGGCCACCCCAGCCCAGCGGCTGCCTGCAGCTTTCCAGCACCTCAGATGTGAAAATCCCTGGAAGGGCTCAAAATACCTGGGAGCAGAGAGCAGCGCGTCATCCCTGCGCAGCGGGGCTGCATTTGCACACAGTGGCTCCTTGTTCACGAGGCCAAAATGCAGAGAATTACCATTTGTTCTCATGATAGGGGCTGTCTTCTGAGCTTCTCGAAGCACCACATTTATCTGAAACACCATTCATCTCTCCGAGCCTCTTTCCCAGCAGAACTAATGCCCACACAATGCAATCAGGCTCCACGCACCACTCCAATATAATTTTCAAGTTTAAACGGAACAATGATAATTAAGCAGTGAAATAAGTCTTTAGTACTTCAACACTCGTGAAGACAAACAAGAAATCAGATATAAAGAAGAAAAGAGAGCAGTGCTGCAAATAAAACCCCTGCCTTGGCCCGATTTCAGGCCTTGCAGCTGGCCAGGGGAACAGCAGTACTCGCCCCACCCTGTGCCCTGCCACAGCCTCTGCGCTTTATGGTATATTGGACTTCTGCATTCCATGTCAGGGACGGTAAACTCACCGTTACACCCCTGCCCCACCGGGGTAGGCTGAGGTGGCTCTAGGAGTAAGCCCTACCTTCTGCAAACAAGCCCAGTGATATTTTTGCAAAGCTTCAGGAACTCCCAAGGAATCGGGTATCAGCACAACCTGTCGATATCCCATTAAGCAGAAGCTGTTTCTGGGCCTTAGACTTCCTCTACAGAGAAATTTCAGTATGACAAAATCCAAAAATATAAACTATCCGTGCAAAAGGAGCTGGGGAAAAGCTGCTCACAGAAAGAAAGTGCTCAGATAAGGTGTTTCCTTTCTGCTGCACAGCTTCTCCCTCCATCACCTCTGCCGGGAGCCGCAAGCCAAGCGGAGGGATAATGAAAGGCCTTTTAACATGAAAGTAGAGCAACAGCCAGGCAGGAGCCCTGGTTTGCAAACCAGGGAATCGCAGTCACCCCTCCACTGGCATCCCCACAGTGAGGAGCACATCTGCAGAAAGCAGCTCACGCCTGCACAGCCTCCCCACGGCTTCCTCTCGGCTGGCCGGGGCTGCCCCTCAACCAGTTCTCTTACTAAGCATCGGTAAAATGTCTTTGAGCCCAAAGAGCTACTGCTGGAGGTCAGAGAAAGCCACATGCTCCATCCTCGCTCTTCGCAGTGACTGGCTGCTCTAGAGAAGTCGGTTTTGGCACCTGACGGGTCACTGCTCGCTCAGAACCACTGGTGCAGCCGCCCAGAGAGAGCAAAGCAAAGCTCTTTAGAATAACTACGATTCCTTGACATTCTGTTTGTCCTTGCCTGGGGCCACGTTCCTGCATCTCATGCGTGGGCTGTAGGAAGTCATCTGGGGTGGCATGGGCTGTGCTGGCACTCACACCCACACCCCACCTCGGGAGCAGAGCCTAGGTCTGGCCTGAAGACCCTGGCACAGCTTGATTTTCAGGGGATGCAGGAGAAAGGGAATGGGGGATACCAAATACCTGAGTCGTGGGAGGAAAAAGAGACGGTGATGAGAATGCTAGCCACTACAGCAAAGCAATTACAGCTTACTGTTACAACATGGGTTTCCCCAGCTCTCAGGGCACTGCTTCAGGGAGCAGAGGAGTGCTCCGCTTTGCTGCAGCGGGCATTGCCCCAGGGAACACTCATCGCCACGTTGGAAACAGCAGCAGCACGTCCAAGGCACGGAGATACCTCTGGTGGCCTTCACCGTGGAAAGTTTATTTTACTAGAAGCTGTTATTTCTCCATCAGGCATGTGCTATGTTACATGTTTACTGGTTTTCCTCCATGTACATTAACAAGCAAAAAAACTTCATAAAGCTGCAGCTACTACATCAAGCTAGCTGGCGCTTCATCTCTGGGATGAAATGCCGTCCCTTGGGGACCCAGGCAGGGACATCTGCAGGGCTGGATCCAGACCTTCAAACTACTTCAGCCTTGATTCCAGTTTTGTTTGGTCCAGCGCAAAACCCGAAAATAAGAGCAATTAACAGGCATGCCTTAAGCAGCGTGTTACATTCAACAGATGACACTGGCTGCAAGCTCCAGCCTCGTTAGCACGTGCCTTCCTACAGGCTCAGCCCCAGCCGGCTGCTGAAGCCCTCAGAAGAGTTTTTGGACACTGCAGAAGCCCTCCGGCATCCACTATTAGTATCAGCAATTTCACTGATATTAACCTTCAGCTAATTCTGCGTCCAAATCATTTCCTGGGTACAAGAGCGTGTTGATAACAAGGCAGGAGGGACTGCAAATGAAGTGCTGGAGAGGGTGGGAGCTCAGAGCCTGGAATGGCAGCACAGCTCCCTAGGGATAACAGAGCTTGCTGCCTCGCATCGGACTGAGCCATGCAGAGGGCTGGGATGGTGAATGGCCCAGGACCAGCACTGCAAAAACTCATCTCGCATCTTTACATCGAGTGAAACATATATATCACGCACACACACACACATATAGCTATACCTGGCAACACGGCATATAGGGACAGTCAAATGCGAGAAACCCTAATCCACACGGCTTGTGGACAGCCTGGACTGATATTTCTTGGGAAACAGGTATAGTTCATCCAGCCTTTGTGCGGGGAAGAGGACTGGATAAGTTCCCAAGCAACTTTTTTGTGCAATTTAAATATTATCAAGGTATGGAAATATTAGCCATTTTAAAAATACATAAGTGACCAAAGACCCACGCCAAGACGGGGCCGTACGGAGGTCTGTTTGCAGGCACATGCCCTCATTTTCACCTACTTTGCCCTTCTCAGAAGCAGACAACTGGAAAAGGTCCCAGAGATGGTTTTTTCCAATGCTACGGGATGTTTCCCCTCCGCTCCCAACAGCACCCAGGCCAGCCTACAGGAGTAACAAGCTGGGAGTCTTCCTCCTAAGAAAAGGCCTCCTCCATCCTTGCAAGGCACAGCGAGAAGCTGGCTTGGTGATTTTCAACCTGAGAAACAATAGATGAGAAAGCAGAAGAAAGAGAAGGCCAGCTAGATTGTGCCAGGCTACATAACAAGCTGTTATGGATATTATGCATTAATGCAAATGCACAGTATACAGACAGTTCAGTAAGAAGAAATGATTCACAGATTTTTATTATTTTTAACTACTACGAATAGTTTATCATCAAACTCCTACCAGGCAAAGGAGATAGAGAAGAGGATGGTCATACATGATTCAGGTGCAGAATTCTGATAGTTCCCCAAGTCCCTCTTTAATAAATTCAATATAGGAATTACATTAAATAAAAAGTTTAGATTAAATTTTTAATAACTCACTAAAAGCACTTCGATTCCCTACAGACCGTACATACTAGCAGCTTTTGTATGCATAAAGAATTAAGCACTTTAATATAGTTCTCTTTTTTTAGTGTTGCCATCTACCAGCCGAGAGAGGATTAAATCTCAGCCCGGCACTTCCCTTTCCTTCCCAGCCCCTCCGAATTGCAGCTATTTCCTCCCGCCCAGCCACGCTCGGATTTCATTTTAACAAATCACGGACCAGCTGAAATAAATGGCCTTAGCGCGATTTTCTCATTTAAAGGAGATCTATAGACCACTGAGCAGGAAACCCAGATTGCTGATATAAATAAGATCTACCACTTCTGTGACGCAAATGACTCCACAGGCGCGACAGGGAAAGACAAAGCACCCCAAAATGATACGAGTACTTGAAAAAGCTGGAAACCCTTGAGGGGAAGAGCGATTATGTAGCACCTCAGGTCTAAGGCAACAACTGCAGATAATTGTACGAGTGAAACTCATTTTCCACCGAAGCCATCAGTGCTTTGCTTACAGAAGCAGGATTGATTTCAGATCCAGGTTAGTGGGCAAGATGGAAGAAATATTTTCACATCTTTTTAGTTATAGCTAAGGAAACTTCTCATACAAAAGTTGAATTATTTGCAGATTTAACAGCCAAAACAGACCAAACCCCGCTGCTGGAGATGTTGCAGCCCTCCTTAGCAGCGCTATTCTGCCCTGCACCTGCGATGCTCGGCTGGGGGATGCCTTGCTGGGGGAGCAGCCCCTGGCCATGTTAACCTGCAGTCCACAGTGGGAAACCTTGGAAAGCACTCAACTGATCAGATGATGCCATTTTTTAAAACAGCTATTTGGTTTAGAAAAAAGAAATACCTATACTGAGGGGCACCGGGGAAAATTAGGAAATTAGATGTCCTTCCAGTGGCAATAATACCTAACTTTCGTAACTTAACATGGGAATTTTATACAACCTCACAATAGGCTTTCCCCCACAAAAAGCATCATAAAAGTCCATTTTCCCTTCTAAATATGAAATGGTGGTCCCTGTAAACCTCCTTTGGGCTGCACCACTGCATCCTGGCCACGCTGTCAATACAGCAACTTGCACAGCCGAGTGTATCAGCTTATCAGCTACATCAGTTCCCAAAGACAAGCCTCCCGACACAAGAAAGGAGACATTTTATTTCAGTAGGGGAAGTCGTACTGCCTCCAAACACAAGCTGCTCTGGAGTTCAGCGAGCTTATTTTACCTTCTCAAAGGCAGCTTAGCCAAAATATTGGTAAATGGTTTATCTCCCATGTAAGCGCTTACAAACTAGATCACACAGCACAGGGAAGCTCCCTTTGGCTTTGCCTTTATCCTCTGCTTTCTTGAGATGAGACAATAAATCTCAAGTATCCCTTCCGAACCAAACCCACGCAGGGGTGTGCCGATACACCCCAAGCTGCCCGCCCACGCCCCAGCACAGCGGTGCAAGAGCACCATGGCTCTGCCTGCCCACCCCAGTGAGCATCCCCCGCTCGCTCCTACCGCTCCCTGTCCTACAGGCACTGACAGTTGGGGTGCTCCTTGCCCCGACAGCACAAGTTATGCTGGAGAACAGCACACCTATCTTCACTACAGGAGGAGATGCAGCAGTGCTCAAAATGCGCGGGGAGGGCAGGACCGGGCTCTGGTGCACACCAGCCTCAGGCAGCATCGCTGCTCCGGAGCGACTTGTATCGATGGTACATGAGCACTGAGGAGTTATCTAAAGCACAGCATGAAGCAGATTGGTTTTGCCTGGAAAATCTCTCTCTAGATGCTGTTTACAATACCAAGTTATTGCAGGAGCACTGCCTGGCTTAGGTGCTCCAAGCCCACCTACCTCTGCAGGAGGCAGGGACCCAGTTTTCCACCACGGACATTCATTTTACGGATTTTTTTTTTTTTTTTCTGTTAGCAGTAGGAAAAATGACGCCCTGAATGCAGCCAAAACCCAGTTCTTGCCTTTCCAGTTTCTACACAAACTTTAAAAAAAATAAACAAGTGTTGCACTTGGTTTTCCAACTCGCAGCCATTAGTGCAAAACCGCTTTAAATCCAGGCAGAGAGAAATAAGGAAATAAATCTCAACAATTCTTGCTGTCCATATCACTGCTAAGCCAATTCTGCTGTGCACCTAAACACACTTGGTAAGGTTTTGGGAGTATTTGGAGTATTATTTAAAACATTTAAATAAGGAGCTTCAGCAGACGTGCCTGAGGTCCCTGTGGAACGACCGTGACCATTACCTTTGCAGCTGAGGGCAGCCCTGCCCTACAGATGCAGGATCCCTGAAAAGGCAGGGATCGCTCCGTGCCAGACCCAGGACCACTCGCCCACCCGTCTGCCGTGCAGGGGCTGACGCCGGCGGGGCAGCAGGGGCTGCTCCATGCTTAGCAAATCCCTGCTGGCCATCCCAGCTCCTCCGGCAACCTCCGCCTGGTTAGACTTCAACCCTATCGCTTTCTGCTTGCTGCATTTTATTACCTTTCTAAGTGCCCGCGAGAGTTTGAGGGCCTGGTGAGTTTAATACTCATTCCTGAAAAGCTTTGTCAGCAGCAGCTCTGGCAGTCGCTGCTGGGATGGAGCTAGCCTGGCTTTCAAGTGCTCCTCAGTAGATCTGTAACGTGTTTGAGTTGCACTGAAGAAACACTTTTCACATGGTTTTTAAACACCCTCTGCCTATAATTTCTCTCTCCGCATACACCGTTATTTGCCATAGCGCCAGGTGTTACAGACACCCCATCCTACTCCACTGCCAGGCAGAGCGCAACCGCAGTAACTGCTGTCTGTCCAACATAACAGCGGCAAAAATAACAGGTTTTACACAGCACAGGTCAATTCTGAGAATTAAAAACCCACTACCTTGCGTTTATCACACCCAACGTGCAAGCAACAGATACATAAGTACATAATTATTATCCTGTCAAATAAGCGTTCCTGCTGCCCACTGCGATTTCAACCCCAGATACTCACTTAGGCTTAAGTGGGAATTTAAAGGTATTAGTCAAGGTGCAGCAGGAGAGGGGTACAGGGCTCCAGACTGCAGAATCCCATCATTTCAAGATCACACAAGCAAAATGATGTTCTGAGACAATAAAAATTTTGACTTGCATATAGGCTCACCTCTCGTTTCAGAAACCCTTAGCATTTGCTACTTAAGATAGCCAGTACCAAGAATACTCTTTTAAAACATACTTATTGGCCTTATACAGTCAGCAATCACGAATAGCGCCCTTCAGTACTGCACACAAGTACAGTCAAGGGAGATTTACCGTTGCCTGCAACACAATTAGTGTTAGAACCACCCAGCGTTCTCAGCTTTTTTTGGCAATTTCCACACCCCATACAAACCACTCACCAATCGACTGGGAAGCACTGCCAGCTCGCCCGGGTCCATCACACAGAGGTGTTCACAGAATAGTAATACTCGAATAAAGGAGAATCATTCATCAAAAAAGAATCCGTATGCTGTCACCCCATGTATTTAGCACTCTGTTTAATGAAAGGCTCTGCAGCAGCAATGGAGATAAAGTTTTTGCTCCAGATTATTAATTGCGAGCATTTTGCCTGGCCGAGTTTCAGAAGCAGCAAACATACATCTTTCCAATCCATATAATTACCAACGCTCTTCAAGCAACAAGCACTTTAGAGTACCTATAGATGTTTTCTTAGCTTAATGACATTGCACACTTTGGCAGAATCATTAATATCTTGCCAGCCTCATCTAACCTTTGAGCTGGGTGGAAAACGGCCAAAGTACGGTGCTGCTTTGATTCACCCACAGCAGAATGCGGCAGTGATGCATCGCCCGCTGCAATATTCCCCGCAGGTCCCGCACACCCAGGGACACCGGCACAAAGCAGGCACAGACCCCCGGTTTGACTGAAACTGCAGTGATTTTCCACAGCTAAAAGGTTTGATTTTCATGTCAGCTAAGCCTTAAAACAAATGAACTGCCCCAAAGAACCTCTCTCATCATGACTTGACTTTCTTCAGTAGCCTGCTGAAGGGTTAAATGGTCAAATCGAATAGGTAAAAGAGCTGTCAGGTGGAGAGAGAAGGTCTTGCTGGACCTCTGCGCTGCAGGAATGACAGAAATACAATTTCCTGCAAGGTAGAAGTTTGATTTTGAAAATCAGTGTGCCAGAAGTTAATGCACTGACAGTTCTTGTCTGGGGAAAATTGCTTTCAGGCATTAAACCCCTGGCTGTTACTTCTCTCTCCCAACACTTGCAGCCAAGACAAGATCGAACATCATCTAGGGATGAAGAACGTAACACTTTAAGCAAGCTCAATCAGGCAATTATTACTTATTTTAAGCGAGAACAAACTCGCTGTCAATCTTCAAGCAAATATTTGCTCCCTAAATGCCTGTAGGGACAACACGCCGCAACACCAGGGCTCTGCGCTTGGTCCCGGCCCCTGTTCCTGACAGCCCTGCTACACCCACACTCTTGCAGGGCTTTAAGAAGTGCCCGTTGGGTGCAGAAGCACCGCTGCTCACTCCATTTCTCTATTCCCTCTTGCCAGACCAGTCTACACATTTCTCCTTCCACCACAGCTGCTCTGACCCAGCTCTCTCTCCAGAGCTGCCCTACTGCTCGGTCAGGGTAGCAGACCCCTGCCCATGGCCAATTATTACATTGTTTAAAGATTCCACCCCACACTGCAATATATACTTTGAATTTATTTCAAATTTTCAGCAGCCGTGAGAGGAGACACCTATAAAGCCACAGGCAGAAGAAACAGGTATTAACATGGTCTGCGATAACTTCCATCCTACAGCTTTTGGCACCTCCTGTTAGCCCTTTAAGCCCTTTGCAGGGTTTTCCAGCCGTTTTCAAATGCAGACCTGAAACTTTTCCAACCTACACACAGCAGGTTTAGGACTGCCACCACTGCCTCCGGCTCTTCTTCGCCACCTTTCCAGGTCCCCCCCAAAGGGGTCTGCAGACCCCTGTGGGCAGCTGGCCGCCCATCAAACACAGCTCTGAGCAAAGCTGGAGCACCCTGCCCACCTCCACTAAGTCAAGACAGCCTCAAGGATCAAACAAGTCAGAAGGAAACAAATTTAACTTCCTAACACACTGTAAACACACGAGCCCCCATGCCTGAGGCTGTGACGTGCCTGGGCAGACGGTGCTGATACGCGATGTGTTACAGGTCCTGCCAAAGGCACCAGCTAACCGGTGTCTGTCTGTCTCCACAGTGTATGCAGGAATATTTTAGCAATGAGAAGGGAAAATCCAGACTCCAGCACACCCTTACCCATGCAGAAGGCTTCTGCGGAAGTCCTGGAGGCCGCAGGGATGAGCTTTTATCACCACTGCCTGCGATAAGCCTGCTTTGTGGACAGCAAAATTCATTCGGTAGTGTCATTCATCTCCAGACTGTCACAGGCACCCAAGTCTCTTTGCGAGGGTGAGTCGGCTGGCTGTGCCATTTCCTCTCCTGCAAGTGTTTTTTGGTTTTTTTTTTTAATTGACGACGGAATTTGCAGATATTATTTTCAGAAAATACATCCTATTGATTGTAATTACCATCCTCGGAGATGCAATGGAAAGAATATTAAAACCATTAATGGTGATTTGGATTTTATTAGAGCCATTAGTGAAAAGGCAAGCAGAGCACCGTTGCTTCCCAAGCACCTCAGCAGCTCCTAAGCACCATAAATCATCTCACGGCACATTTGTTACCGCTTTGGATACAGCCAGGAGTTGAGCAAAGGGGGGGAAAAAAAAGAGAGGGGAGGGGGCAGGCTTCATGCAGCTGGGTGATGAGATTGGTCCAACCACCTTTTAAATGAACCTTTTAAGCATCAACTGCCTTCAGAAAAGATGTCATTTCTTCTCTTAAGTAGATGCCGGGCAGACTCAAGAGCCATGTAACGCAACTCATTGGGTCTGTGCGTGCCAGAGCAGGCTTGCAGGCAGCTCGGCTGACCCGCAGCTCCAGAAACAGTCATTTCACCCTCATTTGGGGAAGAAAGGAGGAAACAGCCTGCATTTCTAGACATCATCTTCCCATGGGTACCTGGCCCATGTGAGCCCTCGCAGAGCCACCATGCTGATGCGGCATTAGGGACCTGGGTGGTATTACAGCAAGCCCACACCTTGAGAACAACCTGCCCATGGCCACGGCATGGCCAGGACAGACAGACCTGCAGCCCAGCACCACCCAGCCCGGCTGGTCCTGTGCTCTCTCACCAGCATCACTTAACAGGGCTGCTGATGCTGAGCAGAAGTCACCAGCCTCTTCCAAACGCTCCCCCGGTAGGAGCTTCTCAACCCTGTATGCAACCTGAGGAACCAGCCTTGCCCCTCATGTCTCCTTTGTGTTGTGCAATCACATCGGGAAGCGAGATAACAGCCATTCCCATGTAATTAATATTCTCTTTTTCCAACCTTCCCAGCAACCTGGGGCAGATCTCTGCATGTACAGAGGTGACCGAAGGTCCCTCTTCAGCTTAAATATTCTTAGCCCAGCTGCAGCCCTCCTGAGCACTCCTTGCATTTCAGCCCAGATGTTCCTTGCCTAGAAAACCTCCTAAACCCACGTGAGTATTTCCTTAGAACCGTGAATTTCCTCTTCTCCTGGGACTCCAGCCTGACCAACATCCCTCTGCAGGGATTCAGCACAGGTCACTGCTGGCTTGCAAAGACTCGGCACAGGTCACTGCTGGCTTGCAATCACCAGAAACTCCTGAAACCAGCTTCAGATGCTGCCAGCCAGGGACAGGAGGCAGGGATGGAGTGGGCAGGGTTCTTCTCCCAGCACATCTGACCCGACGGCGAGCAGACCCCAGAGCAGTGGCCCCTCTCCTGCCTTCTCTTGCAGCACGATAAAAAGCAATTAAATACAGGTACCAACAGCAGAAAGAACTCTCTGTTCCTCTAATCTCACAGCATTCGCTCAGGATTTTATATTCTTTAATAGAACATCTACACTGGATTCCTGATAACGCAAACCAGCCCAAGAAATGCTTCCCCTCACAGCAACAGCTGCTATCACACCACATCCCTGGTGACAAGATCATTTTAGACTACACCAGTCAAGGCCTATAGCACTGAAATTCTCCTTTTTCTAACATATTCTGCTAGCAGTTGGAGCAAGCTAGCCCGTTTCTCTGTAGTTACTTCCTGGATGGTTTCACTTAATGATTTTCATGTTTACAAACACTTGAGCTTCCAGTAGGGCAAGGCAAGGTTTTGTTATAAATAACAAGATACCAAACCACAGGAAAATGTCAAGGGCAGGAGGAAAAAAACAAACCCGAACATAAAAGGAGATTCTTCTCTTCAATCTGGTTTTAGTTAGCCTTCAAGGTACTGAGTCCCCGCAGCTGATGGGGCATAAGCCTGGGTGCTACAGCCACATCAAACCACCTCCTAGCTGGCAGGGGGTGTGTGTGTGTGTGTGTGGGGGCAATGCCCCTGCCCAGCAGGGCCTGGGCTGCTGCCAACAGCCCCTTCCCTCTGCCCCAGGCAGGCAATGGAGGGAGCAGAGCTGGAACACCTTCTCCTCCTCCTCCCTCTGCGCCAGGGGAAGGGGAATCCGGGCATCGAAGCAGCAAAGACGAGACTGGGAAAGCTCCTTGTTCACGTGCCTCTGGGACCACTGGCTGGGTGAAGGGCTGAGGAAGGTCTCTCCAGGGCCACATACACTGAAAAACTCATGTTTGCAGAGCGGAAAACTCCAGTTGCTGGTGAGCATAAGAGGACTGGCAGCTCAGCCCTACCCATGGGGAGATGCTCAGAAGGCACTGGGCTCCCTGATGCCCAGATCTGGGTGGCCATCGCGGTTCTAGCTGGCTCCACATGCTGCTGAGGAGTGCTCAGGCTGCAAGCACACGCTGTAAACCTTGACTCTGGGCAGGACAAGCCAGGGCGTGAAGCAGCCGTGAATGCCTTCCAGTGCCTTCGTGCTTGCACGAGGGAACAGAAGGATGGAGGAGGAAAATCCTTACAGAGGTGAAGAGGCAAAATTCCTTTGGTGATACCTCACCTCGTTAAGCACACACCTGGAGGCAAAGAGTTTCCAGCACTGCTGATGCTGCCAGCAGCTTGGGCAGCAGGAGTTTATCAGATAACGCTGAAGCAATGAGCTCCCAAACCACAAAAATGAGTTGCTTCCCCCCCCCCCCCCCCCTTTTTTTTTTTAAGCTGAGTTTCTGCACAAATGACTGTAATTAGGGATGTTACCTGTTGGTTCCTCAGGGCACTGAGGCTACAGTGTTCAGGCTTTGGAAAAAGCCTCCTGCACAGCAGCTGCCCCACTCCTCTATCAGTTTATTTATCATATCCAGCACCCACCGAGATTTCTCTCAGATTAGGTGTAACTTGAGGATTTAGGGGGAAATCCCCACCTCCCTGAGCCAGATGACTTCACAGGAAGTCAAGGGATGGAATGCCTTAAAAAAAAGGGAAAAAAAATAATTTAAAAAACATGAAGTGCTCCAGCAGCAAGGCCGCAGGGCGTGGTGGCGAAGCACACATCTCTCATCATGTGTGTCATCACATCCGAGGGCTCCTGCAGCGGTTTTGGGAGATTTTGTAGATTCCTTTTAATTCATATGTGATGGAAGTCTCCGCCGGCATGGTGTCACGCGTGCAGCGCCTGCTCAGCTGCCCATGGCTGCGCCTGGCATCTCCGAAGTTACGGGCAATTCCTAAAACACTCTGCAAATGATGCAGCCGCGTAACAATTTACAGGGTTTTCTGTAAAAACACGTTTTGAGGCTTCGTCTTGGCCGACAGCAGGTTGTCATCCTCCCTTCCGCAAGGGGAACACCCCCCACTGCGCCGCCAGTGTCCCCAGCCAGCGGGAAGGCGGCTCTTCCTCAGTTTTTGCAGGGAAAACCACCCCTGGAGCCGGCTCAGCGCTGGCGGAGGCACCTCGCCCCCACCGGGCGCCGGCACCAGCCGCTGCCCGTCCCCGCTGCCGCCCCCCGGAGATGCCCCGGGAAAGTTGTACCTCCTCCGGCCCCCCGCTTCCCGCAGGCACCGCCGCACCGGGCTGGGGGGCGCGTACCCCTCCTCAGCGCGACCCCACGCCGCCCCAGCGCCACCGGGTGCCGGTCCCGGGAGGTGGGGGGGGCATCCCCACCGCGACCCCCCAGCGCCGAGACCGGCTCCCCCGGCATGGCCGCGGCCGAGCAGCGAGTCACCGCCCCGGGGGCAGCCGCACCCGCCGCCCGCCCGCCCGCTCCTCCGCCCTCCCGGCCCCGGGACTCACCGAGGCGGGGCTGGCCCGCTGGCCCCGCTCCTGCTCCCGGCACTGCAGCCCGGCCAGGTGCCTCTCCAGGGCCGCCCAGTCCATAGCCGGCGGCTGCGGCTCCCGAGGGGGCTGCGTCCCGCCGCCCCGCCGCCCGCCCGCCGCCCGCCGCTCCTGCGGGGGTACCGGCGGCGGGCGCTGGGGCTGGGGCGGCCGCGGGCGGGAGGCGGCGGGGCGGCGGGGCGCGGCGGCGGCGGGGGAGCCGCTCCGGCGGGCGGGCGCGGCGCGGCAGCGGGCATCGCCGGCGGGGCAGCGCGGCGGCGGCCGGCGCGCCGGCGGGGAGGGCAGGTAGCCCCCGTCCTCCTCCTCCTCCTCCTCCTCCGAGTCCTCCAGCGCCGCCAGGTCCAGGCTGCTGGGGGACGGCGAGGACTTGCCCTCCGAGCACGGCGTGGCTTTGCTGGAGTTGGACTCCGAGCTGGAGCGGCTGCTGCCGGCGTCGCTCCCTAAATCCATCCCATCCTCCCGGGAGTCCTGCCGGAGAGAAGCGAGAGGCGCCCGTCAGACAAACCGGGACCCGGCCCTGCCCGCCGGGCACGGGAACCGCCGGCCCGGGGCGGGCCGCCCGCCTCGCCGGGGCCGCCCCCGCAGCACCGGAGCCGCCGCTGCAGCCGCCGCGGGGCGGCCCCGGGCCGGGGCGGGGAGGAGGCGGCCCCGCGCGCGCAGCGCCCTCCGCGGGCGGCAGCGGGAGGAGCGGGCGGGGGGCGGCGCTCGGGGGGGGCCGGGAACCGCCGCCGTGGCGCCCGCAGCCCCCGCCCCGCTGCCTGCGGGCAGGGTGCGCAGCGCCTGCCCCGGGCTCCCCGCGTGGCTCTGCCGGGAGAAGCGCCGGTGGCCGGGAGGGCGCCTTGCGCCATCGCTCTGCGCCGGGCTCGGGGGGCCCGGCTTCGCGTGGGGCTTCGCGTGGGCTCGGTCACTCGTTACCAGTGCCACCACCAGTGCCACCACCAGTGCCACCCCCAGGGTGCACACGGGCACGCGTGGCGCATCGCCGCTTCCCGCACTCTCCCGTTTCTTTCCTTTTCTTTTTTGGCAGTAATTTCAAATAACTAGTTAAGAGGGGCCTATAAATAACTGCTAAAAAAAAAAAAAAGCTAAAACCCCTAATTTACTTGATATATTCTGGGTCACTGAAGCCATGTTTAACGTACAAATGTTCCCATTCCCAAATCCATTTGAAGAAGAGCTTTCCAGGCTGCGTGGCCGAAATGGGGAACATTAATCATGTGGCAGAGCACCCCCGGAACGGTCTTTGGGAGACACGGCAGCATCCAGCTCTGGCAGGTCCCTACAGACCCAGACCAGCAGATACAGGGAGTAGGGAGAATGTTGGGGATGTATTCCTGCAGCCCTGGGGTCTGGCAGAGGGAGAGCCAGCAACTAGTCTTAATTAAATTCAACCATTTAATTGGATCGAGAGTTTATTTTTTGGCAGAAATAGGAAAACTATGTAAGAAACACATCCTTAAGGTTGCGCGGGGTTTAGAGCTGTCCGGTGGGGTGGGGTGGTGGGGTGATACCAAGCAGTGGTACACACGCCAGAGCCTGTCTGTGGCACAGACACCCGGGGGGGGGGGCAGGGGTCTGGCGTGGCAGTACTGGGGGTCCCTTCCTCTACGGTTTCCTGCTCCATAACATGTCTGCATGCCGGTGGTCCAGCCTGGTTTGTCGCTTCACCCAAAGGGGGTAAAGGGAGGAAGGAGGGAACATCTGCAGCCAGTTAACTCCCGTGGCTTTTGAACTCCTCGCTACGCAGCTGTTCATCCCAAGGAGTGGCAGAGCTGCACTGGAGGCCATGCCTACGCTGCCGACCTGCGAGTCTTATTTAACCCCCATCTCTTTGGTAGCAGTGCCCGAGTGCCATGGAGGGCCATGGCTTCACTCCCAGGAACCCATGCAGGGTACCAAAAACGCAACGGCACAACGCAGACAGAAAGGAGATTTGTGTAACCTGCCGGGAGCTGGGGCAGACTTGGGCTGAACTGGTTTAGGTGTCATGGAGACACCTGCTTTTTGTCCAGCTAAGCGTGCCGTGTGGGGCCAGTGACCCTGGCTCCTATCCACAGCTTGGAAGGATAAAACAGGAGTATGACACACGGTGAACAGCAGTACAGCTTATTTGGCCAAGGTGATATTAACCTCTCTGGTTAAGTGTCTCTACCAGGTGCTCTCCAGGTTACCAGCACAGATTATCCCAAGTTACTCTCGTGTTACCCAAGAGCACCCATGTTCAGGGCTGCATCCCTCCTCCCCGCTCGGTCCCTGCTTGCTTCCCAGGCTCCTGGCACTTGTGGTTGGGACTTACAAAATCAGTTACCGTGTAAAATGCAGTTTTAAAGATAATTCCAACAAATGACAGGAAGCAAAGAGTTAAGCCTCGATGCTGGAAAAGGATTATATTGGCAAAAGTTTTTACCAGTTGCACACCTATAAGTTTAGGAGGAGGATGGCATTTGACATACTTTGCAGGGCGCAAGAGTCTATTTTAGTGTCGCCACCACCCTAAAAAGCAAATATCTGCTGAGCAAAGCGGAGGAGCTGCCTTATTGTCTCCAGTCTGGCAGTCACAGGCTGTGGAAAGCTTTATTTATAGGAGCTCATGGTGTGCCTGTGTGCTGCTTTGGGCTGGGGTACAGTTAATTTTCTTCACGGCGGCCGGCACTGGCCGTGTCTGGGGTTTGTGGCGGGCACAGCGTCGATAACCCCGGGATGCTCAGTCCCTGCTGAGCAGCGCTCACACAGAGCCCAGGGCTCTGCTGCTCCTCACCCCACCCCACGGCGAGCGGGCTGGGGGGCACCGGGAGCTGGGGGGACCCGGGAGCTGGGGGGACCCGGCCGGGACAGCTGACCCCCCTGACCCCAGGGTACCCCAGACCATATGGCGTCACGCTCAGCACGTACAGCTGGGGGAGAAGGAGGAAGGGGGGACGCTGGGAGCGATGGCCTTTGCCTTCCCAGCGCCCGTTACACGCAGAGCCCGGCTCTGCTGGGGCTGTACATAAAGACCTGCCCACCCGTGGGAAGCGGCGACAGAATTCCTTGGGTTGCTTTGCTTGCGCACTCGGCCTTTGCTTCAGCTATCGAACTGCCTTTATCTCAGCCACCAGTTTTCTCACTGTTACCCTCCCGATTCTCTCCCCCATCCCACTGCGGGGGAGCGAGCGAGCGGCTGAGCGGGGCCGAGTTGCCAGCCGGGGATACACCACGACAACCTGATTGATTCGGAAGATTTCTTCGATGCAAGGAGAGCACTGATAACATCTTGTGGAAGATGAGAGCTCCTCTCCTGTGTAGTACATCAAATTTCCCAGTGCAGCACCAGCCCGTGATGCCCAGAGGGGCATGTTGTGGGTGGCAGCCACCTCCCACTACAAACGTGCCGGTTCTGGGTGCAACAAGGCTTTTCCAGCCACGGTGAGCACCGTTCAGCCAACGCGGCTGGCTCGGTTGCCTCCCCGGCACTGCTTCTCCACACTGCCAGACCTTGCAACAGCCTGCCTGCTGCCCTGTCTTCAAACGATGGTGTTCTCTCATGAGGTTAACAAGAATACACGTGTCTGATGATTTTCTAAGTTTCTCTCTCTCTTTTTTTTTTTTTTTTACTTTTCTTCATAGCAGACAGATACGATCATTTTTAATCTTGTACTAAGCCCTCTACATTTCTAATTATATGTGGAGAGTATATTTGCACTCGACCATTCACAAGAAGAAACCAGATATTGTTATTCAAAACACATATGTAATTTATCTCATTTACAAGCCCACATCAAATAGGTTGCTTCTCCAATGCAATGAAAAACTTGAAATTCATTTGAATTTTTAAGGGTGAAGAGTGTGAACACAAGCCCTTGTAGATGAAAGAACATGCTTTACAGTTATTTTATTCAGTGCAAAGAAGGTTTTAGTACAAGTAAGGCATGTTGAGTTTATTCTGAAACAGAAATATATCAAAAATAAGATACTTATTACTTTCATGGGATGAATGCAGTGCTGTTTTAAAAGCCAGTTTGCATATTATCATAAGCTATTAGATTTATTTCGTTTTACCATTCCGGCACTACACTAACCCCATTCTAAAATGCATTTTATGTTCTTTCTCTTTCTCTTGTGCTAAATTGCAGAAGCTTTTGGGTCAGGGAAGGAAGGCAGGCAAGCAGGGAAGTCACAACCACCCTGAAGCTGCCTCCTCCTCCTGGCCTTCACAGACATCATACAACTCCCTAAGTATGAGAACACCTCCTCTGGCTGGGTCCTCACCTCCCCCACCGCTCAGCACCCTCCTGAGCTCCCGAACCCTAAGCAGCCCCGCACAGGACGTGCTGCCCGATGCAGGCAGTGAGATGGGAGCAGAGGGCCACAAAGCCCACCTGCCCCACCAGAAAACCGGTGAGTCCCTGGCATCAGTCAGTCCTCGGATACCCAAGGCGGCCAGCTAGTGATGGCTTTGAGCACAGTCAGTAGCGAATGATGACATTTGATCTGATATTTTCTTAACCAAATGCTTTTGGATTGTGACTTTTCAAAAAGTTTGGATTTTTCCCAGCTTTGAAAGTCTGGCTTTCCTGCCAGCTTGTCCATTTAGTCTCCCCTCTCCTAGAGCAGCCCCAGCCAGATGCTCTCCAGGTGGGCTAGTTCAGTTTGGGCTGTGTTTCAAGGGAAAAGGACAGAGCTGCAGCCTCTGGGTACTTTCAGCTGAAACTGGATGGTGTTCCTCATAGTGAATGGGTTTGCTGCTCATACTTGTGCAACGTGGAGCCTACTGAGAGCCCGAGGTTAGACTCAGAACCAGTCCAAAGAAACTGTGTGTAAAAGTCTGGCTGGGGTTTCTGAGGGGATTTCTCTTTAATTGACTTCCACGCAGAGCTGACTGCTGTCATTATGCAGGCAGGGACTTGCTGGGGAAATGTCGCGGACCCACCTGCCCCAAGATAGCACAGGAAAGCATCGTTTCCTTTGAACACAAAGAATTTATGCTTCCCACTACCCCTAAAGAGGAAAAGAACTGCACTGAGATCAATGCACATTTCCTTTTCATAGGACAACCACTCTGTAAGTATTTCTGGTTTTTGTCATCCCACGGGCAGCAGAAAGGCTGTCAGCATTTGCCTGGAGTCCGTGTTGGACCCCAACACACACCTAAGTGAGCATAGGCCCCCAAAAATCAGAGAGCCAATATATTCCTTGGTCCCTGAACTGGCCATTTATATTCAGGACCTTTTTTTTTTACCCATTCCTCCTCTCCTATAGAAGTTTTCTTCCACACATTTTGTGGGTCTGTTGCTGCTGAACATGCTGTGGAGGTATTCTAATCTTTCATTACAAATAATGCATCTGCCAACTTTTGCTTAAAGCGTAAGCCAAGTGCAATAGCTGTGGTTTATTCTTCCTAAGCCTGCAGGAGCCAGAAGGGTCCCTGGCTTCATTCACGCCACCGCCTTAATTCTCAGGCATCTTTAAAACATCTGCCCTGGTAAATGTTCCCTGTTCCAGGAACCACAGCTGTACCCAGCTGGCCATGGCCCAGCTTGCTGGCACTGTCCAGGGAGGAGGAGGAGGGAAGGGAGCCTGCAAGCTGCCTCCATCCAGGGTGTCCCTCGGCAGCACCAGCCCGTGTACCCCCCCATTTTCTGCCCACAGCTCAGGATGGGCATTACACCATTTCCAAGGAAAAAAACCCCTGCTTTTTTTGGTGTGAAGAGGATCCTTGTTCTGTCCTGCCTGCAGCACACAGATACCATGGTGACAGACACCTTCCAAGATTACGAAAGCAAACAGGAACTCATGAATTTGTGTTTTAAGGCCAAATTATATATAGGAGCAATACACACTTGACATCTGTCACTGTTTCCTATTAGTACCCTTTGCTTGATTAATCCCCTGCAGCCAGCCTAGCCCCCAGTTGGTGCTGGGAGGAACCACTCACGCTTTCTGAGCTCTACTGGAGAGGTTTAGCAAACTCCTGTGCAAGACAGCCCTGGCTTGCTGCCTGCCCGAGATGGGCCATGCCGTGTCGTGCCGTGCCAGCCTCCCATGGATGTCTTGCAGCACATGGCAGAGCACAGGACAAGCTGCACCAAGGTCCCACCACTAGCTACCAGAGGTGCCAGGGACAACTGCAGGAGGATGGAAGCACGACTTGGGGACGTTGGACTATTCCTCTCGTTGTGTTCAGCTGCAGCTGGTGTTATTTAACTATTTGCCCAGGTGATGCTGAGAGTCCCAGATACAACCGATTTGGCAGACTGGTGCCTCTAAAATAATTCCCACAGACATCAGAGTAGGCGGCAGAATGAAAAAAGGTCAAATTTAAGCTCAAATGCTGCTGGGAAAAGGGATGTATCACTCATACAGAAGTGATGACTATAATGCATTTATAAATACACCCGTGGCAGAGGTGCTATTCCCTCCATCAGCTGTCCTCACTGCTGCAGGCAGGACCCGCGCCTCTGCTGTCCCTTGCTCAGCCATGCAGCCAGGCACCAATGCCTTGTATTATTTTTTACCTGCCCTATCTGTTATTCTACTGACCACAAGTTCTCACCTGTAAGATTTTCCCACCTCATGGGATTTCTGCTGTTCTGGGAGCAGCCTGGGATGGGGTTTTGCTCGGTGCTTTATAGGGAGCATTTGAGCCCTGTTTAAGTGCTGCATGACTCCTGGGGCTGGCAGCATACATCCACAACCAGTAAATAAAACCAGAAAAGGAAGAAAACGAGATTGCTTTGGCTTGAGAGTAGCAGGGGAAGAGCCTCGTGATGAAAATGCTTGAAAGCAGTCTACAGATCAGAACAGAAATTCTGTGATCCCTTCAGAGGGATAAATATTTCAGAAGAGTGGGTGCACATCCAGACCGCTGCTACAGCTCCAGCCCTGTGCAGTGTGGTCCTCAGCACCTTCACAAACTTTTAAAACCTCGAGCAACCAAATGCCCTTGTGTGCTGCTGACTCGCCGCGTTTGAGATAAACTGGCACTGCAACTCGTATTTCAAACATTTTTTTACTGATTTTACTAAATGCTTATTCATACATCAAAGGGTGTCTCCCCTCCAAAAATCACAGATAACATCCCGCAGTCCCTGCACACTCGGGTTATCCCTATCATAGGCCAGAAAACCCTGATGGTTTGGCTTTGGGACTTAGAAGCACAAGGATGCTGCATGGCTCCATGTTTCCCAGCCAGCCCTGTGCAACTCTGCAACGAGACTCCAGCAACAAACGAAACACACAAAACACATAAAATAATGCCATTTCCTTTAAAAACTAACAGGATGAGGCACTCACCGGCAGCCTGGTGGGGCATGGAGATGGGGGCTGGCCAGCTCCATCCCTCCCTGGGCAGCTGCAGCCTCCCTGGGGGAGCTGGGGGCCACGGCACAGCGCAGTGTACGCGGCTGCCAGCAAAACCTTTGCGGCAATTGTTTTTGTGCATTGCCGTTTGGATTTGCAGGTTTAACTATTTAAATTTAGCAAATTAATCCTTTGCTTAATTTAGAGGGGGGATAAGGGGGGAGGGAAATCACACGAGGCAGCAAGAGTCTGAGTGATTACGCTCTCATTAAAGCTCCTCTGCTGTCAGAGGAGGTAACAGAGGCGGAGGAGAGGGATAACGGCAGTGTCTCAGATCTAATGCCCTCTTAGGTTGTTTTCATCTTTTTTGGCTCTGTCAGGCACCAGTTCCCCATACCGGTATTCAATTCTTGCAGCAAGAAAAGCTGCCGGGATGGCTCATCCTCTGCCAGGGCTTCCCTCGCCGAGGCCCAGAGGACCCCAGACCCCCCGTAGCTCTTCTCCACCCCACTGGGCTCGCAGCACGGGGACTGTGGCTGCCGCTGTCTACGATGGCCACACCAATGCTGCTGCGACAGTATAAAGGCTGCACAAATGGCCATTACTGGTGTCCTAACACACCTGCGAAGACCACCTCGCCTCCCACCCTTTGTACAAATTGGAGAATAAAGAAGATGGTCCTGCCCAAACTGGTTTTCCTCTAAATAATTTGCTGCAGGATGGAGGATGAATGAACCAAGTGGATGAAAAGGGGCGAGCTTTTCAAACAGCCTCTCTTACATATCTAATTTAACTCTTTTTATATGCATCTCTGACCAAACTCAACGACAAATTCACAGTCTGACGTCTGGGGAATACTCAAAAAGGTAACGGTGGGGAAGGAAGAAGAAAGGGCACGCCTCCGTTTTCAGCAGCACTCACCATGCCTTTCTGCTTCTCAGTGGATTATGAAGGAGAAAGCAAGGAAGGAAAAAAATCCCCTTAAATTAAAATTATTTCTTGACCATTTTAGTATAGTAGAACAGAAAAGGGATGAAATCTCTTGAGATCTGTCATTCAGGAGACCAAAGCGGCGCCAGCCAGGATAACTAATTTTATTCCCAAATACTGTGAAATGTGCTGATACACACACCAGAGGGTTTATCACTGCTTCAGCAAGGCGAGGATTACCACCTGAATATGTTTAAACTGAAATTATGCTGAAATCAGTAGGAAGTGAATTCTGCCTCATTGCTTTAACAAAGGTGCATTTAAAGGCAATTACCAAAAATACCCTTCAAGGAGTAAATGGGTTGCAATTAAGTTATTACCAGTCCGGTGCCAGCATTCCCCAAGGACTGCTTGGATAATGGTTATCTCCAGGTGAAGAGTTCTGATTATCCCTTCTCCTTCAACTCCTCCTGGTGTGGATGTCCATCTCCTCCAGCCTGCCCTGGCCATGCCCATCCCCTCCAGCACGACACCACCCAACGCATCTGACGCATCTGACTGTCCCGCTGTCCTCGGGTGAAGCATGTGCCATCTTGGGGACTGGGAAGCTGAGACGGGTTGATGCAGATGTGCTTGGTACCTTAGAAACCTGATCATCATCCCTCCTTCTCCTCCTCGTCTCAGCCAAGCCAGAATTATGTCTGCTATCCCCTATTTTTCCAACAAGGACACGTGGCTGGGGTTGACTGACACTCGTGAGGTTAGGAATTCCTCTTTCCTTCTGTTATCCAGCCTGCCAGGGCTGCTTCCCTGTGCCAGTTCCCCTCCGGCAGGCACAGGAGGGCTGGTAAACAAAAAGCAAGGTCAACAGGGATCCTCCTTATCTGTCAAAAGGCCTCTGGAATTCGGTGCAATCATCAAGCTGTAGGGGAAAAAAATGCCCTTTTATAAACTGGTTTCACAGGCATGTGGGTAAGGAATGCGGGTAGGGAAATAGCTGAAATACTTCAAATGCACGAGTCCACAACAGTGCTGCTGCATCTTAATATTTATGTTGGTTACTAAATGCATTAACTCACAGATTTTAACATGTGCGGAGAAGGTTTATGCAGTGTTTCTGCACAGAAACCCCTCCTGCCCACGATCCTTTGGGCAGAACTGCTGCTGCCCCACAGATGTGTGGGGCAAGGGCTATGGGACCAGGGGGATGGAATCAGCCCCTTAATTAATTTTCAATGAGGAGAGCGATATCTGCCTCAGGAGCCTTTGGGTATCATAGCTGGGGCTGGAAAGTAATTATTAACAAAACCAGGGAGGACTGCGCTCGGTCAGTATCGCAGCAGATTTCATCCCAGCTGGCTGAGCTGGGACTGGTCACGTTTAGAGCAAGAACCAACATTCAGGAATTTCTCCCAACTTTTTGTGCACCCCAGATGATCCAGCCCACTGCCTGATTTAGGGCTGAGAATTTTTTTCTGGGACTGTAAATATCTTACAGTGAATCATTTCTTGCCCAACCCTATTAAATGAGAGTCCCAGAAAATGGTTTGGAGAAATAGTTAGGCTAGTCCTTGCACAGTCACGCAATTTCTTCCCAAGACTAATACATACCAAGGAGTTTTACCATCCCTTCACTGCTCAGCTCAGCTCAGGGGCGGATGCAGGCTACACATAAATAAACCCAGCCTAAAGCAGCCACAGCTGGGGACATGGAGGGAACCTCTGCACCAGGAGAGGGGAAGGTGCAGTTAATTACCACTGAAAGAGATATTGCTGCAGGTGCCCTTCAAAGGGTGGGATCTGGTTCCATCAATCTGCTCAATTACCATTTAATTTTGAGCCTACAACTGTTGCTGATTCCCAGTTTCCAGTCAAGGGCAATTATCTTTTGTTATTTCTTTGTCTCTGCATCTTTACGAGCCCATATACATTTAGATGCAGTTCAGGTTTACAGCAGTACATACCGCTGCTTTGCTTTTCTCTAGTGATTTATGATATGCTTAATACAGCCATTCGCAGCAATGCAATATTAACATAACAGTTCAATAAACAGGCTAAGGATGAACTGGTTTGAGTTTGCTTTTTTTTCCCTTTCCTCTCAGTTTCAGGGATGAGACCAAACTCCCTGCACGGCCTTCTCCTCCACAGCTTTTCCTAGCATTTATTTTGCTAGAGGCAGCACGGTGCCAGGTGGCATGGGCTGGTCAGTGGGATGCCCGCAGTGTGCACTGGGGGTGTGTGTGTCCGTGTCTCTCCTCTTTGCTCTCCCTTTCTGCTTCAGCTGATGACAGAGTGAGCCATCTCATCTTCGCAAGGGCATCGCTGAGACCACCGACCCATTTCTTGTGGCCTGGGACAGAGCCAGCAGCCTCCCCAAGCATCTCCCTGCAGTTATCCCCAAAACCTGGCTCGGGATGCTGCGCCCGTGGGGCAGCCCCATAGCAGCAGGGACAATGGCAGAGCCCAAAAAGGCAGCAAAGGGTGTCAGAACCTGCAGCTGCACGGTCACAGATTCCTTTCAAGCACCAAAGGAGAATTGCTTTCCAAAATATATGTGCATGCTTAACAGCCGCCTGTTAGAGGGCAAATTTCAGTTTGAAAGCTTTCCCTCCGTCATCCCTTGGGTTGCAGAAGACTAAACAGATTGCAAATATGGAAAGGCCAGGAAAACCTTATCTGTTATCACACCTAACAGCTCTGCACTCATTCAAAGGCTGATCACTGGCTTTTTACCTGCTTGGTTTTGCAAAACATACCAAAGAGCTGATGGCCATAGATTTCTAATGTACCACATTAGCAATCTGGTCACCCAGCACTGGGAAGTATTTTGGTACTCATCTGTATTCAAAGAAAGAAAGGTAACTTCAAAAAACCCAAAACCTCCCACATGACACGCAAAACCAGGGAAAATAAAATATGTAACTACAGCAAATGTAGCTGTGAGGAAACAAGCCCTCTTGCCTGATGATGAATTATACTTTGCTTGCAACAGATGCAGCTCTTTATATTTGTTTTCTGCATAAATCTACATATTAGCCTGAAAGCAACTGTACGTGCTTTGTCTTGCCTTGGTTCCATCACTCACTGCTCTTTTCAGCTGATTGCCTTTGAGTGCGGGGCTTTGCTCTGGCAAACGGCCCCGTTTTGTGGCTTTTCCAGCCCCAAAATCACAACGAGGGAGCAGGCGAACATTTGCTGCATGCATGGTGGAGCTCATGATCTTTCTTCTGCTGGCCATTGGTTTCTGCCAAGGGAGATGGCACCTCCCCAGCCCCGAGCCATGGGCAGAGGTAGCACCCAAGGAAGCATGGAGGAACAAGCTAGGGTGGGTGCTGTGCCTGCATGACCCAGTGCCAGAGACAGGAGCTGCTGCAAGAACCACAGCTCCTGTTCTGCAATTCAATTTATATCATCTATAATTTATTGCGTGATGCCAACCAGACAGCTTCCCTGGAGCTGGGATGACCAGTGAGATGGCTGTTGGCGTACTGCAGCTGCAGCTGGGCTGGCAGCAAATCCCCAGTGCAGATGGGCGGTGGGTTCACCCCAGGAGCCTTATTCCCTAAGAAAAGATGGAAGTGGGAGCATGCATGGGGTGCAGGTAGTAGTAGGAATATTCTGCAATCTCAGCCAGAAAAGGTGAAAAGGATAGGTATTGAATATAATTATCTTATTAAACTGTGAGCCCATGTTTTCAGCTTTTCTTAATCTTGTTTAACACTACTGGTGTCAAGTTAAATTATTTTTAATTGTTTTTACAAAATGTATCTGATGAATTTATTGTTTTCTCTATAGGATCTCCTGGAACATAATTCTCCAAGAGAATTTATTTTCCTCTCCTCAAAGGAGTCTTATTTAATATCTGTGCACTGGAAATTGAAGCGATGAAGCAAGTAAACAAAATAATGGGCACAGCCTTGTCCTACAGCCACGGTGAGCAACCTTACCCTCGTAAGCAAGAGCCTGGCTTGTTTTGCTCCTTCCCAGGATCCTACCTGTGCTTGCCAGCCTAAGGAGCTCCTGCTGACCCAGAGCCTGTCCCCTGCCCTGGGGAAGGCTCAGGGATAATCCCCTTTACTGGTGTCTGGTGGGAGGGAAGGCAGCTCCATCCCTGCCAAGGGCTCACTGGGTGGGTGCTCAGGTAAAAGCCAGGTGAAATGAGGGATGTCTTTGAGGCTGAATTTAACAACTGAAACAAACCATCACAATTTTGCAGGGTGAAAGCATTGCCTACAGGCAGCTAAGGGGCGCAGGAAAGCACGCAGGGAAGTCACTGGCACTGGTGACAGCGGAAAGGACAAGGGTACCAACAGTCCCCGCTCCCACTGGTCCCATAAAGCCATTTTCCATCGCAGAGAACGGGTGCAGAAACCTTTGTCAAAGTGCATTTAAATAAGGTTAGGGAACCGTAAGTTCTCGCAGGTGGAGCTGAAGGCTGGGGCACTCTGGAGGGTCCCAGGCATCCGTGGCTCTGCTGCCCTGCCTGGGTGCGGCATCTTCCCAACCTCTCCCTTTGCCTGTGGCATCAGGCCAAAGCCCTTTCCATGGCAGAAGGACCCCACCATTTGCAGGGACAGAGAAACATGCATTTCCCCCTCTCACACCCTCCATCCCCAATGAAAAAATCAAAAATCGAAAAGCTCTGTTTCTGGAAGCTCCCGCTATCGAGCAGCAGGTCAGAGGGATGCTGCCAAACTTGGCGCACAAATGCCAGGGTAGGACAGCAAAAAATAGAAAGCAAATTGCCACGACCTATTACTCTAGAGAAAAGATCTATTTCTGATATGTGCGCTGTTTAAACAGAGGTATCGCTAGTCGCAGGCTGTAACCCACTTAGGCAAAGCTTCAGGCACAAAGCAATGTCATTGCCAGCTCCTGGCTGCTTATTCACCAGCGATACCCTGGCAGACGCAGCAGCACAGAACAAGACCGATCTATGCTATCACAGAGGGAACAACATGGTACGTATTAAAAGGCTGGATTATTGGTGCACAGGGGTAATTTCCAGGTCTTTAGACTACAGCTTTGGCAGGGTGTGGGCCATTAGCCTGAGCTCCGAGCTTCCCCGTGCTGGGATGGGAAAGCAGATCCTCTCCAGTCCTGGGGACAGGGAGCTGGAGGCTGCAAGATGTGCCAGGGACACTGCCTCGGCCAACATGTGCTATGTAAACTCAACAGCATGCTGCCTTTCGCATAAGGTATGGTGACAGGCGATATAGTCCTTTAACTTCATCTGAGTCCGTGGGGCAAGAGGTCTCCTGCCTGCAGCCACAAAGAGGATTATCACTGACAAGCTCTCCGTATTCCCCGACCTGAGCCCTGTGATGCAGCAAAGAAGAAAATCACTCAGTGTGATGGAGAGAGATGTTATTGCTGAAGGCATCTCCCCCTAGTCCTGTTCCCAGCAAGGCTTCAAGATGTAGACAGAAAACTGAGCTCGAGGTGCTGCTATTTTGGCTCAGCAATTGGCATCAGGGTTACGCTGCATCTGAGAGGCTGGCTCCCCGACAGCAGATTCAGTTCCCTACGGTCATTCCAGGATAATATCTTGAACAAACCAACTGAATCTGTTTAAATGCCTTAATAATGACCATACTGAGCGCAGGAGTTCTGAAGTGGTAGGTTTAATCTAGCTCGTGTGAGCTTTATCTGTTTATTTCACAGGACCCTCACAAGGCAGCAACTCCATCTTCAGCTATTCCTAAGCTGCAAAGTGGGCGGGCTGGGTATTTCTGACTGTGCTGCAAGAAAGTGTGGGACCAACATTTGCATTTCTCTGCAAGAAAGCCGGGTAGTAGAGCTAAGGTAGAGAAGAAAAAACCTAAAGTTAACTCCCAGGACCGCCCCAGACTATATACATGGTAGGGCAGCATAGCACATCACTGCTGTGGATGTTTAGGTCCCCAAGGCTCATACTGCAGCCCGGGCTTCGGCAGTGGCCTCATGCTGCCAGTTTTCCCACTGGAACTGGAAGTCGGTGAAACAGAAAGTGAATAATCCTCTTAGCGGGGCTGGCGCCGGCTGCCATCACCCGTGCTGCGCTCCAATTAACACCAGTGGCTAAGCCTTGCTGGAGGTTTTGTTATTAATTACGTGAGGGAGGATTGAGCATGCTTAGTGCATGGCTGCTTGGGCTGGGAGAAAGGAGATGTCCTAAAATAACTCACAGGGAAAAAAAAAAAATTAATGCCTTGAAAGCAGCACTGAATCAGCACTATCCTTGTGATGGAGGACAGACCCCAACGGCCACCCCAGTGTGGTGAGGACCAGTCCCCAGTGCCTCTGCTTGTGCTGGGGCTCACCACAGACACCCCCGTAAAACCAGGGCTTGGGACATGCTCCTGAAAGCCCAAAGCTGCTTTTCCCTGGAGGCGGCAGGTCTGGAAATGGCCCCAAGGTGTCTTCTCTGAGAGCTGGTGGTGTGATTGGAGCTGAGCTTTCACTTTGCCCCCCAAACCGAACCCCTTTCCCATCTATAAGTGTCAAACCCTCCACAAAATACAGCTCAAGTATTGCTTCTACATCAACATGATTTTTAAGTGGGAAGCTAACCCTTGCCACTTTTCCAAGCCAACACTTAATCTACACCTGATTCTTTCAAACAGAGGGATGCGGAGTACCTTGGTTTGTGTGAATGCAATTTCTGGAGTGTCAAAGTTGCATGGCCCTCAAAGGAAAGTCTTGTTTGAAACACAGAATTTGGTATTTTTCAAAGATTTTCCTCTGGGAAAATGCAAGAAGAACCACCCCCTGCCAAACGTACAAGACAAGACGGGACTGCCGCTGCAGCATCCCCTGCTGCCTCCCCCCAGCCCAGCCGGGGAGAGGGACCCATTGCACCCACCCTGGCTGCCACCCAGCTGGTCCTACCCTGCCCTGCACCTCGGCACTCCTGTCTTGCTGCTTCTTGAATAACTCCTATGTTTTAGCACACTTGATAGCTTTTCCATTTAACAGTGAAACCCCATAAGTAATGAGAACGTGGTTAAGATAAAAGAGGCTGGCTACATTAAATAGAGAATTGCTTCAGCAGGCACAAACCAGCGCTTTTCCACAGGACTGCCAGATAAAATTGTGTGTGGCTCTAAAGGGACACGATGCTTAAAAATAATCTGCTTTGTCCCAAATGCTTTTAAAATTGCTCAAGATTGTTACATACTGCAGAAGGAGATATTCCCCAATTCTGCTTTGGTTTTTTTGTAACTCTTTGGGCGGAGGGAAACAGGAATATTGCTGGCACCCAAGAAGGTGCAATTCTGACAGCCCAGGGTTTGCTGCAGTGAAAAGGATTGCTCAGGCTACCCAGCTCTGAAGACATGGATGCCTTACAAGGATGGCTGAAGAAAGCACTTCTTTCCAGAAGCTGCTTTTCCCATATTTCCTGTGCCTGGAGGCTCTGTGGGAAAAACTGGACAAGGCAGGAGTGTGGGCAGGCACGTGTGCCCAGGCAGGTCTGCCTGCAGCTCCTCATGCAGGCAGCTTCCTCCCCTTATCACATTCGTCGGAACAAAAAGCGTGTAATTCTTATGTTGCAACACAATTGGAAAGAGATTAGCCTCAGAATGAGATTAGAGGAGCTATTAATTGAATGGGAATTAATAAGTGCGCAGCTCTTGGATGCTGGGGTTTAGAAAGAATTAAAATAATTCTTGCGGGGTTGGGAGGAAAAACACCTTCAAGGCTGAGGCAGGACCGACAGACAGCACACCGCACCGGCTCTTCCCTTTTCAAGAGTATAAGCTTATTAGTGTGGTTGTGTGCTCAGTGCTCCTCGGGATCCTGTTTAAGGAGGTCAGAGGCAGAGGCGGACAGTGATAGCTGCCTACAGATCCAATTAGGAATGACTTTCCCAGCCGGCTCCTTTGCCTTTTTGCTGTCATTAACAACTCCGGACAGACCTGGTGTGTGGGGCTGGGGCAGATGGAGGAGCATTGCCCACCTCCTCCCACAGCTCCCTCAGGGCTGTCTCTCGGCTTGGGCAGAGGGAGCATCACATCTTCTCCCTCTCCACCCTAGGCATGATACCCCAGACAGTGGCACTGCTGTTCTGCCCCGGGGCATCTCCAGCCCATTTCCGAGGGACGCTAACCATTACTGGGGAGCAACAGCTGTCCCTTTCTGCAGCTCACCTGCTCTAGAAAATGCTTGAGGATTGTCTGTTCCAGGGGTAAGAGCACAGAGGAACTGGGGACAAAGCAGGAGCAGGGACAAGTCATGCTGTCAGGAGCCTGAGAAATGCCATTTCCCCAGACTACACAGCAGGTTTGCAGAGACTCAGGACCAGAGCTCAGTTTTGCAGCCTTCACCCCTCAGGTTTTTGCTGAAATACAGCCCTGGAGCTCCCATGTTTCTGCAGGTTGTGTGCATGTAGCTTTCCAGGGATCACACATGGAGAGGAGTGATGTGCAGGCTGCTCCCTGAGGGTACACATGATTTTTCCAGGCAGTAGGCAAGTACAGCATCATGTACAGCATCACTTCTCTGGGATGGCTTCTCCTCCATGTACAGCATCACTTCTCCTCTGGCGTGGCTTCTCCTCCATGTACAGTTCTGCCAGGGCTCAGTCTCACAGGGCTGTTTCCTCCCCTCCCTGTAAAAGTTATTCTAATTTTCCTGGTCATGGAGGGCTGGCCATGCCAGGGGCTGCCACTGGATTTCCCGGGCTGGAGAAGCCAGCGGTGCGCAGCACAGGCAAAATCATTTTTGCCATGAGTGAGATTGGAGCCACATTTTCCGATCAATGAATTTCACTCAGAATGGTCCAGCTGCTACTGAGAGCATGGTTATGTGAACATGTCTTGTCCGAGTCATTAAAACAAATTAAATATCACTCCTATGGCTCACGGCAGAGTGGCCAGCAGCACCTGTACACTGGGTTTTCCCATGGGACCTCAGCTGCTCTGAAGCCCCTCTGAGACACTAAAGACCCAATTTACTCATTTTTAAGAGCCCTGAGCATTGATACCCTGCTGAACGGAGCCAAATACACACCTTGTCAAAACAAAGGGACTCAAAGCAGAGCAGGTGGGGGGCTGCCTGCCCAGCACCCCCCAGCCTGGGCTGGACACCCCCTCTCCTGGGCACAGCTTGTTGCTCTGCCCATCCCCAGGTGGTTTCTCTGCTGCCACCCTGTCGCCATTGTATCTGCACTGAACGGCCCCTTCCCTCCTGCTGTGGGGAAACAGGGGTTCCCCTGGTGCAGAGCAGCATCTGGAGCCAGAGCCTGCTGCAAAAGACAAGGGAGGGACCCCCGGAGCTGGGGCTGCACACCCCACCAGCCCCCAGAGCGCCCCACGGACCCGACCGTGGGCTCCCACCTGCCTCCGGCCCCTCACTGCACAGCCCCCCCGGGGAGGCAGCTTGTTTCAAGATGCTGAGTCACAATCCCAGCCAAACACCAAATATAACATCTGCAGCCTCTCGCGCTTGGGGATCGCAGGTAGATCTTCGCCTGTCCGGAGCAGAATGTGCTGCAATGAGATATCCAAGTCCCAAAAGGCTCCTGTGAGGCAGTTAGATACTTGCAGCACCTCACTTACACCCACACCTTAAAAATGGTGCTGGAATAATTTCCTTTAAAATTTCCAGACACAAAAGCTAGCTTAAGGTCACACCAAGAAACCTTTCAACTGCCCTTGATATACTCCTCAAGAAAAAAGCAGTCCATGCAAAATTCATCAAATAAATCAAATTAAGATTAAAAATATTAATTTAGGATTAATTAGAATCTCTCTCAAGGATCCAGTAGATTTGCCGTTGTAGCTGTTGCTACTGCAGATTAATATAAGATGCACCCACGAACATTTCAGGCTGCTGAACGGCAGACTGGAAGGTGCAATACACTTGATTATGCAGAGCACTAGGCTAATACATTTTGCTGCATCTCCCCTGTTGTCTGTGCAAGCTGCTGAAAAGCAGCAAGAGGTGGGCTCAGGCAGAGCTGGAGCTCTGAAATCAGAAACACAAGTTCTTTACTATCCTTTAGCTTTTTCCCCAGTGCCTATAGGAATTCTGCTGTGTCCGAGCTCCTTCGGACAAGGTACAGGATTTTTTTTTCCCCACTTCTACCCGCGTTGTACCAAAAAGGCTCAGGTTTTCCTACTGCATTAGTTTGCAACACTGCCTGTAAGGTGGCAATCAGGCGGGCAGTCGCGCTTTTGGGCATTCAGATCGGGCTTTATTTGAAGGATCTGTCTCCTGAACTGTGTTTCTAGGGAGGTGGCTAAAAACCCCAGAGACCAGCCAGCCTGAAGGCAGAGCATAGCCCCAAAGCATCCAATTTGCAGTGTACTCACATTCATCTTCTGCGCCGGGCTCCTCTTTCAAGCCATTTTGCGAGAGATCCCAGGCACTTGTCGGGCCAGGCAGAACCCTGCACCGGCTGCCTACAGCTCCGTTCCCTCCTTCCCCTGCCTGCCGGTGGCCATTCCTCCGGGACTTGTCAGCTGAGTTGAAAAATAGACTTTTAATTCACTTGGCATCAAAGATTCCGGCTTAACTCTTCCCAGCAGCTGTCATGTCCCGCCAAAAGAGCCGTGGTGCCAATCGTTTCCAATATAATCTCCTCTCCGAACAACTAGAAGATGCTTGAACTTGTCTTAACCCTCTGGATGGATGGAGATCTCTCCGCAACGCCAGGAGAATATAATGCTGCTCTTTCCAAAAGCCTTCCCTTTCACATGCCTCGACCTTGCAAGGGAAATCCTGTCTCATTTGAATTATTCATAATACTTTCTGTTCTGCCAGCTCCAGCATACATTTTCAATCATTAATATGTCATGACTTTTTATCCTTTTGGACTTCTATCTTTCCTCCTATATGACTTGCCGCTTTCAAAGTAACACCGTTGTGGCTATATTAATTAGCATTCATCTGATTTACTAAACAAAAATATGTCTCCATCCTAATGCACGCCCTTCCTGGTGGGAAATGCCACTTGAACAGCTCTGGGAACAGGGACAGCACCGGCTGGTTCTAGCTAAAGCAGTGCAAGCCATGTTTGGAGCTCACGCTTTTGGCAGCATTTCCCAGCTTGCAAGCCTGTCTGGTGATGGAAGGCAGGGTAGGTTTCCAGCATCATAAGAAAAAAACCCGAGGAAGGTAACCGTGCTGTGAACTCCATAAAAGAGCTCGTTCTCTTTTTAATTAAAGCTGATGGCAAATTATGGCATTCTTGATGACGGTGGCCGGGCCAGGCTCTGCTCCCCACGGTGCTGCCGGGCAGGTGCATCGCTCTGGCTTGCACCAGGACCCGTCCCTGAAGCTTTGCCCGGTGATACGGTTTGAGGCAATCCCAGACGTGCCCTGGAGCCTGGAAATGAATTAAACTGCCCGGAGGATCCTCACCCCTCCTGCATGGGGCCCAGCTGGGACCCTGGATGCCTGAAGCTTCGCCGCAGCAGCTGAGCCCCCCGCTCCTTTCAGGTCCACTCTCTCCCACGGACAACACTTATTAATAGAAAGTCGGATGGAGCAATTAGCCCGTCGCCAGGAGGCTAATGCTTCTCTCAGCTCCCGCTGCTCGACTCAGGGCTGGAAGAGCTGAAATTTCTGTCCCGTTATCTGAAGAGTGAAATGACATTTCAGCAGCGGGGGACTCCTGCCAATAAAATTGCAGCCTGAACTCATTGCTTTCATTATCCCTTAAATTATTTTCTGTACTTGATGTGGGGTTATTGCTAAGGCTGGGCTGTGTACATGGAAGAAGAAGGGTGAAGGGCACCCAGCTGCTGCCCCAGCCCCAGCCACCCTCAGCATGAGATGCATGGACTGCTGCAGCTCCTATCTAGCTGAAATAGGAACATATAACCCACTCTTAGGGGTTAATAGAAATATAACCCACCAATTTCAACGGAATATCCTTGTTTATGCATTTTACATAGGAATCAAACCTGGTTTAATAACAGGAATACGGTGGGATCCTGAACTATTCATCATCGCGGTGCCCAGGACAGATGGACACATGCACACTTGCAGGCTCCTGCTCCACAGATGGGTTTGTGGAGCTTTTCTACACTCCCAATTTATTGC
The DNA here is from genome assembly GCF_023634085.1 of Falco cherrug. Lineage (NCBI taxonomy): Eukaryota > Metazoa > Chordata > Aves > Falconiformes > Falconidae > Falco > Falco cherrug. Next base: position 31,584,365 of record NC_073707.1, read on the forward strand.
AACCACGTCTGATCTTCTAGCTAATAATCCACCAACAGCTGAGTTTGTGCAGCCAGAGGCAGCGGCCTGGGGGGAGCGAGGTGGGTGGCCTGGGCCGGGCGAGTGCCCGTCCTCCCTGCGGCACCATGCCTGACCTCGAGCCGGGACTGCTCGTCACCGTGCCAATACCAGCATTTCACATTTCACTTAAGCTATGCAAGTGTTGGCTGCCTGCTCCAACCCATAATTATATGGCAAATTACTGCACATTTCCCAACAACTAAATTATCATGGGGTTTTTTTCTGCAAAGAAGTGAATATTGTAAATATTTACCCTGACTGATACTACAGCTGAGAGTGTGAAGCTGCACTTTGGGGTGGGCTGTCCTTGGCTCAAGCAGCGGATAGCTCTGGGATCAAAAACTCTGGGAAACTATTTCTCAGAGTTAGTGGGATTTTTGAAATCACTGATTGTGAACCGAGAGGTAACTTCTAACCAGCATGGCTGGGAGTTGCATCCTAATTTTACTGAAGGTGATTAAAGGTGGGATGTGGGGAGGAGGACCCTGTCTTTTTTCTGCTCACGTGTGCTCATAAAAATTTGTTTTTCTTGCTTCGGATCTTCCATCCCTTTAGGCAGGACAGTTTTGTCCCTGACTCGCTTGGCGCTGTGAGCGGTAATTAATGAACTGTCCATAATGTCCTATACATTCAAAACAAAAGATACTATAAAATACAAACCATTATGGTGCATAACCTACTGTATTTGGGCTCGAGGTAGAAATGACAAAGAGCTTCAAGCGTTAGGCACATGCAAACTGCAAAGCTTGTTCCCCCTTCTAAAGAGTTTTAAACTTGAACCCTCCATCTAAATTCGGTGGTAGTTGTGCTGGCTCATTTCTCTCTCTCTGGCACTGGATCCACTAAGATATTACATATCTCGGTATTTTCTAGCATGCAGTTAGCACCTTGTACTGAATACTCCCAGGAAATTACAGTGGCCTACAGGTAAAGTAGTAGCAAGGTCCTTCCCTGGGCTGGCAGCTGCCTCGGCGGCGGGGAGAGGAGGGATCAGGGTACGAAGTGGAGGCTCCATGCCTGCTGCCGAGGTGCAGAGCTGCTGGGGCTGCCCCATGCCATGGCCGCCCGGGGCAATGGGCATGGCCAGCCCCAATGGTAACGATCCTTTGGGTCTCTTAATCACCCCTTTTCCAATGTAGGATTAGGATTTTCTATAATAGATTTCTTCTAATTACTTAAAAGTGTGGACCACAAACAATGGAAACTCTGCAGCTAAGTTTTTCTTGATGCTGGTGCTGATATCTTTTTCCCAAGCCCAGACTTTGAATACATCACAGCAAATGCTCACGTTTCCCCAGATAATTGCTCTGAAGCTGCTGCAAACACATTGCCTCCCTTGCTGCCGGCACAGACCACAAAGCCTACGCTGCCTGCAAGCGCATCGCAGTGCCTAAAGCAAGGAGGGAGTGCCGGGCTGGGCGGGGGCTGCAGGCAGGAAAGCCATAGCTGGAGAAGAAGCTGTACAGAAGTCCAGCCCAGATCTGGTACGCTTCCCCCACGGGGTTGCGTGACCTCCATCAGAAAGGATGAGCACCCAGCACCCCTCCCAGCCTGGTGCTGGGTGCAGCACTCCTTGTTGGGTCCGCAATACCACATCCACCTCCTCTGGGATGCTGCAGGCTCCTGAGCTAATCTCATCACGCAAATAACATACCACTGCCTTGCGGGAGGCCACAGATTATTTTCATAGCCTGAGTCCTGAAGAAGCTATCGAGTATGGTTGGGGAGCATGGCACACTGCAGAGCAGCGGCAGCTGTGCGGTGCTGTGGTACAGAGCAGCTGGGTGTTGGGATGATGTTCTGGAGATTGGGGACTAAGGAGATACTCAAGGTAATGGATTAAAAAAAAATAATCAAGCAATAATCATGTGGATTCAGCAGTGTGAAGCCCCTGGGCCCCTTGTTTCCCCCTTGGGTGCCAGGGAAGCTCCCATATTTGCTGGGCTCCATATAGTAGATCCTGCAAATCCAAATGCTGCTGTGCTCACAAGCGCCTCAATTACAAAGGCTATTTTGGGCAATAACTACCCTCCCCCCAAAAATTAAAAAAACAGGTAAACTTCTAACAAAGCAAGAAAGCCTGAGTTTTGGCTTCAGTGCATCCCTGAAATGCAGCTCCCCCACGGAGAGACTCCCTACGCCCCCCTTTTGCTGGCAGCTGCAGGGCTGTGCTCGTGCTTTGCTGGGGCTGCTCCTGCCTCTGCAGCCGTGGGACGAGGCACTGAAGGCAGGCGCAGGAGCTCGGCTCCTTTGTGTACCACAATTTCACCACCCTTGTGTTGTTGGATTTGCATTTGAAGCTGCTATTAACCACCAGGGTAACAAGGGGCCTGCGCAAAATTTGGAATAGTGGAAGATAAAAGTAACCCAAAGAAAGGCTGTGAATGCCTTGATTACGCCTGGCTGGGAAGTGCTGCATTTGTGGCTGATGCCGCTTGCTGGGAGCGAGGCAGTGCTGTACCAACACAATTCCCCATCAGCAAAATGTTCAGGCGGGGAAGTAGTTTAGGGCTGGGAGAGCTGCAGCTCGGGAAGATGCATTGGGGAGGAGCCAACAGCATCCTTTGCCTGAGCATCAGCAGGTGCCTGGGGCTGGGGAAGTAGAGGGGCATGGGAGAGGTGGGAATCTCTTCAGAGAGCTAGAGGCCGATGTGGGATAGCATATGTTCTCTTCTGCAGCGCTAATGCAATCTTCTCACCCCTAGGCTCCTGTGTTAAAGCTGGCAGGGTGGGTTAGATGCTGGGATGCTGTGCCCCGCACACAGGGAGGTGCTGCTTCAGCCCTCCCCAGTCCCCTCTCCCTGCTGCTGCCCTCGCCCTCACCCAGGAAATACTCCTCCTCAGGCCCCAGGTGGCAGTTCTTTGCCTCCCTCCTTCACGCCAGCTCAAACACAACCCAAAACTTCCCCATCATCCCTCACCCTGTGGTCCCAGAAGCTGAGGTTACAGTCCTCACTCTCACCCATCACCAAGGCTTCAGAGAAAGGCAGGAAAAAAAAAGGTCTGGCTGTCATCTAGAAGACACCTGGACAATACATTTGGCCTGGCCTCTGCAAGAAGCTACTCATCTCTGCAGCGTGCCATTTGGGTGGTCACTGCCTCTCGCCATCTCTCTGCTTGTTGCTGTTCACCAAAGAGGACATGGGCTTCCTGAGGTTAGCTTGAAGGATACAGAGCCATGCACAGACCATCTGCTCCACAGGGCCAGTCTCCCGTGCCATCCACCTGCAGAAGCAGGGAAAAAAGGATGGCAGGAGGCAGCAGAAAGGCGTGGACTGTGAGCCATCACCAGGACCGGGCACCGTGGATCCAGGACCGCGTACACCCACATCTGCCACCACATGAGCACAGGCATCTCTGGCAACAGAAACCCAAATCCCATGCCATCGTTCAGGGGATGATCACTGAAGGAAACCCGCACTGTATTTCAGTTGTCTTTAATCAAAGGGCTGTGCTAAGTCAACCTGGCAAAAACTAATAGCTTGGAGGACTCGCCCTGAAATAATCTGCATACATATTTCATCAAGTCACGTTTAAAACTGCTGAGCCAAGGGGAGGGCTGCAAGGGGCACCTGTGGTCTGGGCTCCTTTGCTGTGGGGACCAGTACACGTGGCATCCCCTGAGCTGCAGGGGAAAGGCAGCACAGCTCAAGGGGTAACAATAGTTGGGACTGTATTTACCCCAGGGGCATTTCACACGTTATCACCAGAGCTACAGAAACCTTCTGTTAGAGAATTAAATAGTCACCCAGAAATAAGCTGTTATTTTTGTTAGAAACCATTTGAATCACTGTCATCCCTACCCAAATGAGAGGGCACTGGCTGCTTTCCCCTTCCCACGGTGCAACCAAGTTAAAGATGGGTGGTTGAAGCCACCGCATCTCCAGCAGCAGCATCTGCTCCCATCCCACTGCTGAGGACCTGGGTACCAGCAGCACCTGCTCCAGGGCTCCCACCGGCAGCCGCCCCAAGCCCAGCCTCCCCAGGGTGCGTAAGGCAGAGCAGACCCTGCTGTTCTGCACACCAAGCGCCGCCTGAACGTGCTTCCCAGCCTTTGCTGCTCATGTTTAAGGGAACGGGGGAACAGAAGACAGACAAAACCTCATCTCTTGCTATTGCTGCCTTCCCAGCCTCTCTCTGTCACACGTGGTATTGGCAAGAACAAGCAGCTACATAAAGTTCACAGGTTTCACGCAGTTCCTTCTGTTTTAATTAAATCCCACTGTCATTTTTATTTACTTAAAATTTTGCCTTCTCAGTCTGCTCGCTCAGCTCGTGTTGTAACTATATAATTAGCACCAGTCATTATGTAGCTCCCCAGAGTTTTCAAAGTTGGCAGATTTTTTTCATGCATTTTAGGTTTTTAGAATCCAGTAATAACAATTTTGTAATTAAAAATATATCATTTGCTCGGAATGCGTAGTTCAGCACAGCTGCCTCCTTACGCAGCCAGAAGCTCAACACTGTTAAATCTTTCCCAGGTCAGTGGTGAGGGGCAGGTTCTTCCCACATTTCCATCTGTCAGACATTCAAGGGTTAACTCTGCTGTATACTTTTAAAGCCATGTTTTATTTCATTATTACAAGTGTATTGTGAAAATTAATTGGCAGGTAGGTAGTAGAGCAGATTAAAATGCATTAACATTTATTGCAAGCTCTGTTTATATGCTTCCATTTATTTCTGGGTGACTGTGGCTGGCAGTAGCATGTTGTTTTTAGCACGGCAGCCTTTTAAATATGCCACTATAGTGGGGCTTTGTTTATTTCCTTGATGCATATTTGAAAGAGACATTTACTTAACAGGCCTGATCTAAAAGAAAACCCGCTGAATTCAAAGAGGCATGGGTAGCTTTAGGGCTGCAGACAGGCTTGCAGTTTTAAGATGAGGTTCTGCAAACGGGTACCAGACACAGCTGCGATGCGCTCGGGGCTGTCCAGGTCTAGCTAGCCTGTTCCTGCAATTCTGGGTGGGAGCAGCTCTCACTCCCGGGAAATTCAGTGGCAACAAGGACTGTGACAAACCGAAGCATCCCCAGAGAAGCCCCTCCCTCGTGCTGTGCAGCCTGCAGGCAGGCACCAGCAGAAGGAATGAGAAGGGAGAGCAGCAGCGTGTTTCCAGCCAAAGACCTGCTGGGCAGGAGCTAGCACCCGGCTCCCGTCCGTCGAGAGGTGTTCTCAGGAGCCGACGTGCACGCAGAACAAAACCCAGCCTGCAACAGGGATCCCGCACAACACAAAGCCTGCCCCTCTATTTCAGCAGACGCCAAACCACTCTAACCAGACATGGGTCCCAGTAACAAAAAGCATCGGTGCAGCGCTGGGCAGTGCCTCAGTTCACACCCACTCTGTCCGAGGCTGTGCTGCTGCGGGGCACCCATCACTCACCCACTCATACCCAGGGCACCCATCACTCACACCCTTCCTCTGCCACATTTCCTTCGCCTCTTATCTTAAGATGGTGTTGCTGTGGCCATGGACCCTGTTTGAGGTTTCTAGCTTGAGTTTAACACAGCATCCCAAGATGCCTGAAGAAAAGCTCCTCAAAAGACAGATCAATTATTTGCTCAAGTTATTAACCGGCGATAATGGCTTGTTATGAAAACTAATATTAAGGCATTTAAAAAAAATGCTTTGACCTGGTAGAGTAATGGCTCCTTTATAAATCCTCTCTGTGGTTCATTAACCTGATAGACAGTGCCAGTTGCTATGCATGCAGAATTGTGTGGTGTTTGAAGTGGGCTGCTCAGCCTGCAGAGCCTCTCGTGCTGCCTTCGCCTTCTCCTCCTCCTCCTCCTGCTCCGCTGGGGCTGCCTTGGCTGGCCAGGACTGGACATGGTCCCCCAGTACCAGCTAGTGCCTTTCAATGCATGTCCCATTCACCGGCCCCAAGTCCATGAAACAACAGAGACTGGGATAAAGCAATTCCAGAGGAATACAGCGCCAGCATGACTATTCAGGCAAGAACAGCTCGATCATTCATTTTAATTAAACTCGAGGAGGTTGATAGACAGCAGTCACCTCTGAAAGATGGGTATCGCTTCATAACCCCTCTTCAAAATTGCCTTCCCTGAGGTTAGACTTAAAGAGATCAGTCTAATTCCTCAAGCATAAAATATTTTAGGAACATATTCAAACCTTGGCATGCCAGACTGCGATTAATCAGAAATTCGATTTTAAATGTCTTCTCAGGGAGAAATACAATCATATGAAACAACGTTTCTTCTTCAAAGAAAGTGAAAAAGCTGAAGTGACAGTGTGGCAGACCCCAGACCAGGGCTGCAGGAGCCCCAAGCCCACCCCTGGGCTGGGGTGGGAGGGCACCGTCCAAGGCTGGGGAAACAAAAACTCAGTATTTTCATCAGTCTGTGCAGGAGGTGGAGTTTTTGTCTTTCTTCACCATGCCTTATCAAGGAATCACACCAGAGAAGCACCTGGTAAAATACCAGCCCTGAAGGGACTTGGGTGGAAAGTGCAGCTAGAGTGAACAAAACCCATAAAACGCTCTACTTGGTGTTGGTAATTAGCTACTCTTGAATCCGCTTAATTGCCAGCTTTAAAATTTGTGCCACAGCTTAGCTGTCATCGGTAAGGCCCAGAAGTGAAGATATGTATGCGAATATACACAGGGTGTAACCTATAGCAAAGATACAACCCGTAGCAAGGATACAACCCACTTGTTCCTTACAGCTCCACCCTTGCCCAGTCATCTGCAGCAAGCAGTGAGGCTCTGACCACCTCATTGGGCAACAATCAACATTTTAGGTCAAAATCTCTGTGCTTCGGGGTTGCTAGGTGCTGCACTGCTGCCTGTAACGCGCCTTCAGAGCGGGCACGAGGGGTGGCATAGAGAGGACCGAGCACCAGAAGACAGCCTGTGATACCAGGAGGAGGGGAAGGCACAGGTCATGCAGAGGTGCCGGTGCTGCCGTGGGGAACCCAGCCCCTGAACTGTACTTCTCCCATTTATTTTCGTGTTACCTCCTTCTCAACCTCTGCCCGCAGGCGGGCGGCAGTGGTGCAGAAACCACACCTGACACGCAGGGCAGCGGCGTCGCCTCCTGCGGGAGGGGGGATACTCCAAGCACTCAGACTAAATCACTGCTTCTGTTTACTTACAAAGATGAAGTTAGGCTTTCTGCTAAAACAGCAATAAAAAACAATCCCAAACTAATGTAATCTTCTGCTAGCAAAACCCCACCTGCTTATCTGATCACAAGCAAAGTGCGACAGCATCCCAGGGATGCTGAATACAAATGGGCTGGGGTTAAGCGTTTCCAGGCCTTGGGAGATTTAACTTATAAAGCCATGTTTTATTTCTCTGAGCTGTTCTCAAGCTGGTTTCAAAACATACGTGTCATTCCATTTTCACATCTTTGTATTGCTTTGGGCTTTGAAATATCTTCTTTGCCAGCTGAAGCTGAGCTTACAGTAAGCCATCAATATCAGCCATTCAGAATTAATGCCAAGAACTCCCAGCTAATATTTTCTTCATCAAAAGAGATCACTGGAGAAAGATCCTAATAAGTCTTTGTCCTTTGTAACAGTATTAGGATGTAAAAGCATTAAACAGCAATTACGGGTTATCTGGTATGCAAATGGCTATAATTTGGATTTATGAATAAAGTATACTTCTAATATGGCTAAAGTGCACAGCCCATTCAATTGTGCAGGTATTACAGAGCACTGGGGCTGGCAGGGGATTAATTGCAGTCGGTTTAAATGTTTGCATTATGGCAGGGACTGTCCTCCAGGGGTTACGTTTTTTTTGGAGCCCTGAGGGCTCCCGGGGGATGGATAGGGCTGGTGCTACCCTTCGAAACCTCCCAGCGGGTCCCTACCCTCTCTTCAGCTACCAGCTACGCCCCAGGAAGTGTTGTGGTACCCGAGCTATAAAAACAAATGGGAAAATTGGTTCTCAAAGGCAAAATTGCCCTGCTAATACATTGCACTCAAAATTTCAAGGCGCTGGCCCAGGCTGCCCAGAGCAGCTGTGGGTGCCCCGTCCCTGGCAGGGCTCAAGGCCAGGCTGGACGGGGCTCTGGGCAACCTGGGCTGGGGGGAGGTGGCCCTGCCCGGGGCAGGGGGCTGGAGCTAGGTGGGCTTTAAGGGCCCTGCCAACACAAACCAGTCTGTGGTTCTATATGATTGTGGCTTTCTCTTTTTCTGTAGCTCGTATACAGTTTTGATTATTTGTGATTGCACAGTGTTGACACCAAGGTACTTCCTTATTATATTACAATCCAGCCGAGTGAAAAAAGAAAGCCTAAACCCGAACAAAACCAACAAAACCCCCCAAAACCACCCAGTTTTCTGATGGTCAGCAGCAGCCCAAGCCCTGCTCACTCTCCTCCTGCACAACCCAAACCAGCCCAGGCACAGCCATGGCGGGGGATCAGGCAGCCCCGCTGCATCCTCACCCCATGGCGCAGGTCATCCTCTGCACCACCCACCCCTGGTACTATAAATCATCTGAGAAAAAAATGGAAGCCGTGCTAGCAATGACCAAATTGCAGAAAGATCAGAAATAGGGATTAATTTAAAAGCACCAGTACTGGACAGAGTTTGCACATCAGTCACTCTCCTCACCTCCCTCTATAGGCTCCGTAGACACTGGACACGGGGAGCAGGAACGGGTGCCCACTTTTCCAAGCCAACCCACTACAAAATGTTCACAGGCTAATTTGTTTCCGACCCCTAACACCGCACTGCCGGCCACCTTGGTATGGTTTGAGTTGTCACGATCCACTTCCTCCCTAACGAAGCTTGGAAATCTTAATCCTGTTCAGGGGAAAATATTCTCTTAGATAATGGTAATCCTGTTTTGAATGCCAAAATCCTTTTTCCTAATGGACTAATAGGAAGCTGTTAAAAGTTCCAACCGCAGACGTCGGGATCCTCTGCTTCCTTACAGGAAATTCAGGCTGACACTCGGAGAGAGAGAATCCCAGGAAAGGTGTCCTCAATGCCCCGCTTCGAGTCTTTCAGGTAGGTATATGTAAAACACGGTGTTAGATGTGCATCTGAAAACTGTACACAAACCACTACCTGCAAGCCTCCTTCAGGAAAAAAAAAAAGTTATATTAAAAGATATTTGCTCTGCATTATCTTTCGCCATTGCAGTTGCTGAGGCATGTACTAAAGCTTCAGGGGATTCCTTCTGGGAAGAGATACAGGATGAGAAATTCCTTTAAGAGAAGGTGTGAGGAATGTCATTCAGAGAATTTTGCATTTTGAAGAATCAAACTACACCCTTATCAAACCAAAATAAGCCACACTGAAGCAAAGAAAAAACAGAGTTTGGCATTCTAGGTCCATCTGCTGTTGAAAATATGGAAATATCATGAAAGTATATCGGCTGCAAAGTATCGCCAGCATGGCCAGCTAGTGGGAAACACCACCCAGAAAAGCAAGAGTGAAAACCATACTGAAAGAGTAGAGTCAACAGTAAAAAACAGGGTGAAAGGGTCTTAATGTAAAAAAGGAAAAATAAAACCAGAGAAAAATCAATGTGGGCTGGCAGTGGTACAGAAGACAGTATGAGAGAAAAGCCCAGAAAAATAAAATAAGAGAAAGGGAAGAAATTGGACCAACAGAAAAAAAGACTGGGAGAGGTCCACACGGTAGCAGAGTGACCAGAAGAAAACACATCAACAGGGTAAAACCCCAATGTTATTTTGCAGCTGAGGGTGCAGGGGATGCCTGCAGCAGGGGCAGGATCAGACCAAGAGCTGCGGGACGCTGAGCTATTGCCTCACCCACTCTGCCTGTCTCTGAGGCCTCTCTCTAAGCCCTGCAGCACTGCTTGGAAAAAGATATTACAGAGAAAGTTAGTCCATTAATAATTAAATAGTGGGGGAGAATTAAAAATTGAAAGAAATGTTAGATAATTTAAAAAATAAAGTAGAGCTGTGCTGCAGAGGGGGATGCTGGGTTCTGAAAAAGCAGGAAGAGATGCTTCAGATTGGTAAATAATTAATATTGCATTTAATTTATTCATATTTCTTTACTTTACTAATGTTCCAGAGAGAAAAGAAGGGCTTAAAGGATGAGGCTGTGCAACTGTAGTCACAGGAGAGGGGAGGGAAGGTGGGGATCCCAGGAAAGCCCCACAAAGCTCTGGCCACCTGTAGCACAGCAGCTTTTCCTCTCCTGCACTTCCAGCGTTACAGAAGACACATATTTCAGTACAGTTTTTACATTAAAAGTGTACTTTGATCTCCATTTATATCAGTGAGGTGTCTAAAACCCAACCCTGTTAAAAGCCATTGTTAATTAAGCTATTCCTTGCACGTAAGGGGACAGCTGAGGCGCGCCTGTCACAGCGTCTCAGGCCCGACAGGAGCATTCCCGTGCCCCTGCTCTGGGCTCGTGGCTCTGTATCATCAGGAGAGAAGCATTTTGAAGAGCTCTGGGCTCTCCCTGTTTCAGGTGATCCAGGAGCACAGCAGGGTGCAAGCAGGTCCCCAGGATGTAGCTGGGTTCAGGATGGGGATGGAGCATCCCCGGTGCTGCTGCTGGTGTGTACCATCACACTGGGGACACGGGCGGGGTACTTGTCCTATTTTCAGTGATTAAAAGGGTGTCAATCAGCCTTGGGCATTACTTGCCCATCATTTGGAGGAGCTCTCATGCCCCCTCTGTGGCATGAGGTCTCAGCTAGATGTTTGTCAGTACCAAACACCCGCACCACGGGGTGGCACGGGTCCTGACCTCCTGCTCCTGCGCCCAAAGGGATGCGTGGGCGGCCACCCTTCCCCTCCCAGGATTTATCTTCAATAAGACCACGGAGAGAGCAGCCACTGACCATCAATTTCTAATTTTGTCCCTGAACTTTGTCCAACTGTCTAAACTGAGTTTGGGGACTAAAGGATTTTCCTCAGACTCACATAATCGGCATAATCAGCAAAGCCCTGTCTTTCAGCCCCCTAATTTGCAATGTGATATGATGGCACTTTTTGGCAATAACTAAAGTGATCTATAGTCATGAAGATCTAGTCCCTGGGTAGAGGGGAGATTTATGGCTCTGGCTATAACAGATATTTTACTCCTCAGCAGCAATAAAGGCACGGCTGAAAGCTCTACAAAATCAAAATAAATGCAGAGAATAAGGAAGCTTGTCAGGTAATAAAGTAAGTTCTTTAAATCAATGGGGAATTTAAGGGAAAGGTGACTGGAGTTTTGGAGCAAGCGTTGCACAAGCCCAATAGCACTGCATAATTACTTCCAGCAATGCCAACTTTTACACTGTCTGTGGTTAATGCCATGCCTATTTTATAAGAGGTTTAAGCTTCATTAAAATGTTTTTATAGATATTGTACAGTTTTGCAGATCTTTTATTTACTCCATGACAAACAAGTACCAGCTACTAAATTACGTGTGTTGAGTGAGCACATGAGCTTCAAAAGCATCTGGACCAAAGGCTGCGTCTGTAAAAAAATCCCATGATCAGGTTACAATAAAACAAGGCAGAGAATTGCCACTATAAAAGCCTGGGTTGATGCCTTGGGAATGACGTTTCCTATGCTGGTGGCCCAGCCACATGGACCCTCTCCGAGCCAATGCACCAAGGGCTGAGAGCTCCTCAGCTCTGGCCTTGGCAGCCTCAGAACTCCGACAGCCGCTGGCTGCCGCCCATGGGGGCCATTTTCAACATACATTCAGTGTTGCTGGGAGAAGTGTAACTGGTGCAGCACTGAAACCAGCACTTGCAGCTGGTGGGCTTTCCCTCCCTTGGGTGGTAGATGTGCTTGAAAAGCATAAGCAAGGCACATGCGCACATAGCCCTTGTCATCCTACCCTTGGAACACCTTGGCAGCACCGTCAGGACAAGCATATGCATCCAGTTGAACAAACACATGGTATTATTGCTCTGCTGGAGTCTTCCCTATCTGCCATCCCTTTTTAAGTTGTGTTTTCCTCTCCTCCTCTGCCACAGCTACAATGCAAAATATGAGCTAGGGTAGGCAGCAAGCCTTCTCACCAGCTTCTGTACAGATTTAGGAGGCCTGATTTAAGCTTTTGAAGGACTGAGATGACTGACAAAAGAAAAAAAAAGATAAGAAACCTAACATGTTCACCCAAACAAGAGAAAACGATAGAGAAATAAAACACTAAACTCCTAAACTAGTCTTGCCTACTGGCTAGTAATGATGATGCTCTTGCTGTTGTCCTTCATACGAACAGTAATGACTGGTGTACACCAGCCACCTGGGCTCCTTCTGCGGGTAGCCTCCAGGCAGGCAGCCTGCTCTCACACAGCTAAACCTAGGGACAGAAACGCCAGCCTCAGGGTTACACAGCCACTTCCCATCCATTAGAGGAGACGGTCCAGAGTAACCTTCTGTGATACTCTTCACAGCAAAGTTTCTAACTTCATATGATAACCTTGAATTGCAGAACAATATATATGTATTAGTATATCAGAAAGTGATGAAACTCAAACTATAGCTACTATAATCTCTCCCTCTGAGTATAAATTTAAGCCCATTGCTCATTTGTTGAGCCTAATCACAGACAAAATGCACAATTTTACACTGCCCTCCAGTGATTACTTAGTGTCCATCCCTACAAAAAACAGGTGCTGGTGTATAAGCTATATTTAAAATACACCATAATTGTATATTAGAGTAAATATGAGATATTCTTGTGTTTTGGGCAAATGCAAATTGCTGTCATTCACGAAGTTCTGAATCATTACATCCAATTCTTTTTCATAAGATAGTAAAAAGTCTGTTTGAATCTCTTATAAGGATGCCTTGCACTAGCAGCATGTAAGAAAACGGCATAAATGTGTCGGAGCTGGCTTCACAGAGAGCCTGGGCTCAGCAGCCACCAGTGCTGTGGACTCGGCCACCCACCATTCCTCTCCCCATCACCCTGGGGTGCCACCCCCAGCTGAGTTATTGCACTGCAAAAATTGCAACAAAAATAGGTATGTGACTCACAGCAGCTCGTGATACTCTATCTTGTCAATGATACACAAGCTAATTAATCCCTTAAGGGACCATGACAACAAGGTAATTTTTCCTACCTGTTAATTTAGCATCATCTGGTTGCCTGATGCCACCCCAAATAAATGGGCTAGAGCCTTCCTGTCAGCAGAGGCTGGCATCAAACAGAGGTAAGGCTCCTTAATATCCCCAACAAATCTCCTATGTCAGCTTCTTGCAAGAGTTCAAGCCCACTTAGCTCTTGGACCACACGGGAAAGCCCACAGGGAAGAGGCAAATATTCAGCATCTGCTGTAAGGGAGCCCTGGGAGGAGCCAGCACCCACCAGCCCCCTGGGCAGGTGCTGGCATGGGGCTGCCACCCAGAGAGGGGCTCATGGCCTCAGGCGGTACTTCCCTGGTGCACCTGGTGGTCCTCAGCCAGGGGTGGGCAGCGTGACCTTCCCCCAGCCCACAGGTGGGTACAAGAGGTGTGCCAGGGCACAGCCTGCTTTCTCTGCGCTTTGAGAGCACGAGGAAAGACAGATTTCTGCTCAGAGACCTGCCCACTTTGTTACAGCATTGATGCGTGCAAACTAGCAAACCGATGTTGACATAAAAATGTGGTTTTGTGCTCTTCAACAAATTCAGAGGTATACCATAAAAATAGGTGCTTTTTTTTTTTTTTTTAGCTTAAAAAACCAAAACAAGCAGGAATGAAGTATCATGTGCCAGCAGAGCCCAGATTCGCCAAGCAGATCTCTTACAGAGGTGGTCCTGAGGCCACCTTGGAGTCAACTCCTGCAGCCAAGACCTGGGCTCCCCCCCCCGCCCAGGTGACACTGGAGCACACAGCCTCCCTGCAGCTGCCTCAGGGTCTCTCCCAGCTCCCAGTGGTATCCCGGTACCTAGCACAGGTTTGCTAAACCTTTGTGGTTTTTTTTTTTTTGCAGAAAGCGTTCACTATAATGCAAATTACTTTCTTTGGAGCTGGGATTTGTAAGACATCAATAAACTTGTCATCAGAAATAACATCCATAATTTGATCCCTGGGATTAACCTTTCTTTCCAAATTGCCATGTGCTCTGGATCAGGCGCTCCTCTGCATCCTCCGCACGCTCAGCTAATGAGTTCCCAGGCAGTATTTCATCAAAGAAACATGTCAGGGCCTTTCTGTTATTGCTTCTTGTTTTGCAGTGTTAGTGTTAGTTATTAAAGCAAAGCATGTATTTTTTTCTCCCCTTGACAGGAGCTGTTGAGGGCTGTCGGTAACGGAAACCAGGGTAGGAGCAGCTGGTACATGTTTAATGGTGCATTGTTGCGTTGTTAACACAAAGCTGTTACATGCCTTGATAAACACATAACGGGCCTCATGAAATTAAAAGAAAATTAAAATGCAAATGTTTATACAAGTTATATCCCCCTCCCCCTCCCTTTTTTTTCTTAAAGCACTCGTCACCTGCATCGCAGGTGTGAGACAGCGGCTCATGTGACAAACCACAGCTTGCAGGGCTGTGCCACTAGCTCACGGTTGGGCATGGTGGGTGGGAGATAAAGGGGCACCCACACGGATCCCCTGGACCACTGCTCTATTTGCAATTAAGCGCCCAGCTGTAACGAGGCAGCACTCCTTACGGCAGGGGTGCTGCTCGTCCCAGCACCCTGACGGCTGGGGCAGCGCAGAGGGAGGACACAGGTCGCCGGCGGTGGACAGGTGAGGCCAGAAAGGTGAACGCACAGCACAGATCCTTCCAGGCAAAAGAAATGACATGCCAGTCGTCTTTGTGCAGATGGCTCCTTCATTAAATCTACTCTAATTGCATCAGCTTGAGCCCTGCTCGATGTGCACGAGGCAGGAATAAATCTTAGGGACAGGGAAGTCCAAGGCTCCCGAGGGAAGAGGGGGTGGCAGCACTCGGGTCCGGGGAGCACCCGGCGGGGATGGCTTCAGCCCTGCATCCCGCGGCTGTGGGGGCTGCCCGGCCCGCGGCACTGCGTGAGGAGTAAACCAGCGCTCGGACCGAGTCCTTAAGGGGCAGGGACCTGGCTCCTGCAGACCTGCTCCGTTACTGTAACTTATCACAGCCTGTGGGAACGTGAAACCAAATGGGGAGAGAGGAGAGGAGGTTTTTTAGGAGCCATTTCCATCATCTGATGGGCACTTTCCAAACAAGCAGATCCCAGGGAATCACTAGAAAGTTTCCACCAGCATTTGTTCAAAATGCATAAGCCTCAGCTAAGGATTTACCTCCATTTGTGTTTGCATTTAATTGATTTTTATTTTTTTAACTTTTGTTTTGATAGCGCAGCTATAAAACAGGGCAAACAGGCCCACCTGGGCATGCGAGTCAGCCCCAGCAGACAGACTGTTTGGAGCCACCTCCCTCTTGGTAAGCAGAGAACATCTCAAATGGGAAATGCAAACAGCTTAATTCTCTAACCAGGATAAAAATGTTTTACACTAATACCGGGAGACCAATTTTTCCAGACCAGAACTATACTACTATCCAGGGACAGAGGCTGCTCCACTGACATGTTCATACAACAAGACCCCAAGAGCACACACAGGGAAGTAGCAGCAGGCAGCGCCGCACTCCGTGTTCCCACAGTAATTCCCTGATATAATCAAGCGTGGAGTTGTTAAATGCATCGTCGCTTCTTTGTCAACGCTACATGCTCAGTGCAATAAATTGTGGCTTCCACAGATGAAATGGCGTCAGTGTGTGTTACAGTAACTCCCAGGTACAGCTTCCAAACAGGTCTATTTTCTACACTATTGAGCAAGAGCTGATAAAACAAAGCACTTAAAGGGAGTGAAACAAACCAAGAGCTGTGGGAAGCTGTGGTTGACACATCCACAGAAGCTCTGCCCGTACACTGCTCTGGGCACCTACCTCAGGGATTGCACAAATGAAAAAATCCCGATCTTCCATTCCTGACAAAACCTGGGCCTGGCCCAAATCCATCTCGGTAAAGCAGTTGTTCTGATATGACAGATTTTCCCCTTTTCTAAAAATCAAAGAAAGCTTTTAATATTAATGCCTCTGATTATAAGTTATCTGTTGTGCTTTCCTAAGTTTTCTTCTGAAGATGAATCCCTAATTTGTTTGCACAGTAATGTGGATAATCTCCCTTGATCCACAGCAGCATGTGAGTAGGTCACTAAAATGATAAAGTTTATAATTTGTCTCGAGAGGTAAATTATTTTGGGTTTGTGCTCTGCATCACTTGAATGCAGCAGTACTACCACACGTAGCAATACTACACACATGCAGTAATACTACCCACCGTTTCTGCTATTAAGCTTTAATATTTAGAGCTGGTAACTGCTAATTCCATGTAAATCTCCTCTGAACTCACCCTCTGGTAAGGAGGAGAAGCTTGATTCCGGCTGTCTCTCCCCGTTCCACTGCAGATGCCGTTGGCCCGCTCCTCATCCCAAGTTTTCGGAGCCTGGATGAGGCTCCGCAGCAGGAGGGCAGTCAGCAGCCTCTGTGCCCCTCCTGTCTCACGGCTACTTCGCCTCCAGCACCCCGCGGCACTGCTGTGTGCTGCTTGCTGTCACTCAAAAGCCTGCCCTGCCTAGAGAACTGTTCCATTACCGATGTACCCTGTTGCAGCCCCACACCAACCCGCGCCCCTTCCACAGAACCCGCTTGCGCAGGGGTAAGGTTAGGATGGACCAGCAGGCACCTACTCCAGCCGCAGCGTTCAAACATCCTTCTGCACGCTGGTGTTTACTGCTCCAGAGCTATTCAGCTGCTGGGACCGGAGCGGGACTGGCAGAGAGCCTGCCTGCAAGGGCAGCATCCCTAGGGATGCCACGCAAGGACTGCCCAGCCCAGCCACACCACCGCACTGAATCGCTCTGTCCTCTGCCAGGGTGACCACAAGGTAGATGCAGACTGAGGAAACACCAGCTGGAGTTTTAACGAGCACAATTCACTTTGTACCCTTAAACAAAAAACTAATCTCTTCTAACCTTCCCTGGTGATCAAATTAAATCTGTTCAGAGCAGCAAGTAGACTTGGACTTCTATTGCTGAACACATGCAGATGAAAAAACAACACGTATGAAAGCCCTTGGAAGATTCATCTTTTGCATTTGAAATGTGGACATGAGGCAGAATAATTTTTTTCCCTGCTCTGCTCAGTAACGGGTGAAGCAGATCACCAGCCTTTTTGCTGGGGAGGTGCCTGGGACTGCCCAGCAGCCTGCTGTGATGCTTCCCCAGTCAACACGGCTTACAGTGCATATGGAAATCGGAATTTTATCTTTACTTTAAGACAGAGTTTGGAAACAGTATCTTCTGAGGTCTCTACCTCTACTGTCTTTGGGAACCTGAAAAACCCATTTGAACTCATTTGTCACAGCAGTACTTGATGACAGAATATCATACAGTCTTTGCCACCAGTTGTAAGCAACAGGGTGCCAGGGAGCAATGTGGCAGCGAGGGATGTGACAGCAATCATTGAAAAGGTTAAAACCCACCCAAAGCAAAGCCCACGTCCTCCTTGTCTCTCTCCCTACGAGGTGGATGCCTCGTCACTCGGCTTGTGTTTGCACCGGAGCCGCTGTCATCGCATCCAGCTCGCTCACACTTTCTGCACTTCAACTTTTATCTTTATGAACCAAGATGTTTCTTTGAATGACAGCTCCCATCCAACTTTTCATTTGCTGAACAAAACACACTGAGACTGATCTAAAACAACTGGGTTTCAGCATAGCTGTACAACTCCTACAGAGTGTTATCTTACCATGGGGGGTCAGGAGGGAAACAGCAGCATGTCAGCCACTGGGTTTATAACTCTGCTTTGTTGTCCAAAATCACTGAAAATATGACATAAAATTTCGAAGACCCAGATATTTTAAGTTGGTTATTTATATGTTCATTTAAGAATTTAAATGACCAATTATATTATGTTCCTTTCCTTACCACATGAGTCAATGGAGGTGTGAGGAGAGAACAGGTTGCCTGCCTGCCAAACTTCCTTGTATCTCCGATTTTTCCTATACATGAATTCTTAATGTGTATTTTAGGAAGCCACCTCAGTTCTAGGAAGCAGCGCACGTCCTGTTTCCTTTCACAAAGCCATACACCTGCAGCCACTGGGCAGGATCCCACCGCCATGCATGGCTATATCCATCTGCTAAATCCTTTCTTGCCTAGTAGCATTCACACTAATGCTTCCATAGGCAAATTGCAAAGATATATTGGGCTTAATTGTCTATCTTTCCTTAAAAATGCAAATTGCTAAGCATGCCTAGAGCTTGTAACTTAATTGAGGAAAAAAAAAAAAAGAAAGGAAAAGCAAACAACCAAACTCACACCTCAGTTGTTTGTGTTTGGGGTTTTTTTCAGTAAATTTTTGAGTATAAGAGAAAGCCTCATATATACAAGACTTGAAATTTTTGTATGTAGATCACTATAAAGTATTGCATTAATCCCCTCACATGAGGTATATATCCTATTCACTTGGACCAGCAGAATGTTTAATTAAAAATCTCTAACTTCAGTGATTAGAAAACCATTTTTCTCATAAGATGATAATTAATAGGTATTAATACTGCAGGGGGGGAGAAAAATAGAAGAAAGAATCCATCTTGAGCCACACCTATGAGGCAGACTGTCTGAATTCACTGTCTTTATGACATTGATTTTTACTGCTGCTACGAGGTATGTCAGTGCAATTAGGTCTGTTTGCAAGAAATTGTTGGAGTTGTTTGTTTTTGCTCTAGTTTTGAGAAGAGCCAACAGCTCCAGTGGCATGGCTGTTAGAGCCACCACAGGCAGGTCTGCTAGAAAATTTCTCAATTACATCTTCCATGATGCTGTTCTGCCCTTTCCTCAGACTGGTGCAACTCAAAATTAATGGTCCCTCTGGTCTAGAAGGACATAGTTTTATTTTTTTCCTGCCTTATTTGCAGCACCCGTGGGATAAAGGAAGAAAAAAGCCTAATTGCATTAGGCTTTCTGAAACTCTGGTTTTCCCTCCTAGCAAAACTCCTGGCAAGAAGATGCTATCGTGACATGATTTTATGTTGCAAGTAGTTAATCCAAGTCCTTGAGACCATTTTTTCAGAAGCACCAGTGATGTGACTTGCACACTGGTTTTTGTCACAGCTCTGGGAGCTCAGGGCTTACGGGTTCAGCCCGTTCCCTGTTGCACAGCAGCCAGGGATGCTACATGGGAACGCACGGGGGGCACAAGACGCCTGAGCTAGCACAGCACAAGGCAAGGCTCAAGGGATGTAAAAAGAGGCGTTAAGTCTTCAGAGGAACGGGTACAGAGGAAGACTTTCTGCTGATCTGGGTCCAGTTCTCCACGAACTGCTGTAGCCCAGCTTCAGAAAGGTGAAAGCTTTGTGTGGAGCTCTTCAGCTAATCCTCCTGCTCCGTGGCTTTCCTCTAACCTGCCCGGTCACCTGCTTGGGAAGCAGGGATAGAAAACCGCCACAGAGCTAACTGTCACTGCCTTTCTGAAAGGGCTGACAAGCTCTTGGGAGGGAAGGGAGTTACAAGCTGCATCTGCTCAGTCCCACGTGAGCCTACACCGTGCCTCCCTTGGGCTGCTTGCCAGCAATGCCTCCGGTTCAGGGGAGGTCCCAGTCCTGGGCAGTGGTGAGCCATGGCCAGTGCCAGGACAGTGGTGGCCAGCAGAAAACAGGGTGAACTGGGAGCCGTTTACCTGAGCACTGCATACGACGGCCAACTTCAAAAGGAAGAATAATGCACCCAGAAGACTGTCTTGGTTATGTGTTAGTGGGGCGCAGGAGGTGTTTTTACTGAGCCACAGCTGTCACCTTCACATTGAGCCAAGGAGACAGCCATGCCTCCTGCCAGAGCTATCAGTGCTGCTCCTTCCACCCACATCCAGTCTCCACAGCAGGCTCTGGGCAGTGCCTGGAGAAGAACAGCATGCCGGCAAAGCAAGAGCCTCTGAGACTCATATTATTTCTATCTTGCAGCTAACGAGTACATGAAAAACCATTCAAGTCATGAAAAGGCCATTTAGGCTGGTAATAACCTACATCCCTGTGGAGCAGGACCTGGCTGTGGATGCTCAGGCAAGATACGTGCTGCAAAGGAAAACCCTTTATGGAGTTTCTAGGTTATTAACATAACAAAACCTCTAACTTATCTAAGCAGCATGTAGCTGTGTGATTTTTCTGCTACTGATGCATGCCTTATTAAATTCTCTCATATAATTTTAGGAGCAGAACCCTTCCCCCCCCCATGATCAAAACAGAGCAACTTAAAAAACACAAAAACCTGCTTCACAATAATTAGTTGACAACAAAAATAATGTTTAAATACACAGTGATTTTATACAGGCATCGACTTCGTACAGGCAGGATAAATTCAGCTTGCACCTGGAGGACTACTGAATATTTAAAGGCAATAAAATTCTGATCCTAAACCTAATTTATTCTACAACCTATCTTGTGTTTATCAGGATACTTAATCAGAAAGAAACAACTGATTTTAGATGATGCAAGTCTAATCAAGGAGATTATCATCTAGTATATTAAATTATCACACTGTAAGGTACAAAAGAAATACCTACTGTAAACACATATTCCCTTCTGTCCTCATGCTACAACAACCTATTCTTAGATTTAGGCAAATAGATATATTGAGTTTGCTGGTGAACTCAGGTGATCAGTGAGCTCAAGTCAACTATAAAAAGTAGAGTCAGCAGATGCATTAATTTGCATTTTTCAGGCAACATTACTCAGCAGCACTGACAAAGCAAGCCTACGATTTTATTCACGAGTCTTGGAGAACTCGTCACGGCAAGCTATAGTACTGTGCTTGGTATGGATGGTGCTACCCACACTCACTGTAGTGTGTCTTGTGCAGCTGCTGTAACGTGCAGGAGTCCGATGGGAATGATGGTGGGTCCGGCTGAAAGACCCTGGAGCTAAGGGAAAGCTCTGAGTCCATCCCAGGTGGGATTTCTCTTAACGGTGGGAAGCAGAACCAGCCATAAGGTGTTGCTCAAGGAGGTAACCAGGTACCACAGCTGCCATCCAGCTGATTTCCAAGGCAGAAATCAGTCATGCAAAATAAACATGTGCCAGGTTAACAGACCACCCCTCAACCTCACGCCACACATGGGGGACCAGGGTCTGCTCCCCACTGCTGGCTCTGCAGGGGAGGGGAGGGACAGGGATATCCCTGTCATCTCTCTTGGAGACAGGAGGGTCCCAGTGAGGCATCCTGCCAGCCATCCCCAGTCCCAGAGGGGACTGGGCACTGTGACACCCACCGTGGTGGGGAGAGGGCTGTTAGCACACCCATGGGAATAGAAAAGCTGAAAAACAGGGAACACATTGGTGTAAAAAATCCCCAAACAAACAACAACAAAAAAACCCCACCCCAAAACCCCCTGAACAACCCCACCATCACAAAAAAACAAACCACCAAAACCAAACCCACCACCCCACCCACACATCCTCCTTTCAGTGGAGATCCTGGTAAAACCAGTACTGTAACTGCAAATGGACTGCTTCAATAAACACCACCAGCCAGATTTTGTGGAATTCTCCTGGCTTTGCCAGAAATAAAGTGACCATGCAAATTACTGTAGCATTTTTACTTATGTTATCCAGGCAGCATGTTTTCGTGTGTGTTTTGTTTTTAGGAGAAATACTAAACAGCCCATCAAGACTTCAGTCCTTTCTGCCCATGTAAGCCCCTGCTTTTTGAGACAACCCCCTGCGTCTGGAGCCACCACTGAACTGGCTGTCCTTCTTGGTTTCTCATTCCCAGTCCTACAACAGTATTTTGTCCTCTCCATGTGCTATCCCCCACAATACACCCGAGAGCAAGCTAATTGCCTCTGGTTTGCTTTCCCTGTTACTTTGGAATAATTACCCGAGGCAAATTTTGAGATGCAAGTGAGAAAATGCCAGTGTCGGAGAAGCTGCAGACAGAGCTAATTGCTTGATCTGCTTATGTAGATCTAATTTAAAACAAGTTGAACTTCTGGAACCATTCTTTTTTTTTCCCTTTAAAGGCATATCCATCAGTGTGATGTCAGTAATTTCAACATGTAGAGACATTTTTACCCCTCTCTGCAGGCATAATTCTGTTAGTGCAGGTGAGCGGGCACTTCTGGGCATGCAGGAGAGACTGCAGCCATCCCCACCTGAATGGTGAATAAGCAAACCTGTAGCATGCCCTTCCCCTGCTGCAAAAATGCTTTAGCAGGATTTTTCAGAGATATTAAAAATCCTGTTGAAACTGTTGTGTGACAGCCCCAGAGCTGGGGCTTATAGCTCCCCCACCTTGCTGATCCTCATAGCAGAGCATCACTTCACACAGCTATAGCTGTGTTTTAAAAAAAAAAGAGGAAAATGGTTAAAAATGTGCTTTTCAAGTAGGTTCCTTAATTGCTATGGGTTCTGCAAACCTGATGTGCAGACACCTAATTCCTCAGCTTGGGGTTTCTCATCCGAGGGAGCTATGCCTGCTCCCAGCCAGTGCCCCAAATCCTCAAAGGCTTGAGCTGATCCTGGTGCTGCTCAGAAGCAAGATGCAAGGAGCTGGCCACATCCCATGGCACGCAGCTCGCCTCAGTGCACACTACCCAATGCCCATGGTATGAATTATAACACATATTCTTTGGTGAACTATCAGTAATGACAATCTTATGACACTTTTGACTTTCAGCTACATCTCTACACCATCACCTCCTTTTTAAGCCTCTTTAATCACAAATATGAAGCCTCAAAAGCCATTCTCTTGTTGGATTTTTACTGAAATCCTACTGCAAGGTCCAAAGGAATGTATGTAAATATATGTGCAGCATGATTAAAATAAAAATGTTGCATTTTCACAGTTTAATCAAACTGTAAAATTAATCAGTGGTATGGCTTATTCTACACTCCTTACAGAGAAGTGAATGCAATTAAAATGTTGCCCAAATTCATAATTGTTGAGCTAGTGTAATAAGCATGTACAAAAAGGCACCCTTGAGACACACAGTTGAGCCCCAAATTGCTTTTTTATTCAAGATGAGCCCTAGCATCGTGGGAGCACCGAGAACAGCAGTGGAGCCTATCACAGGCATGCTAATTACTTCAGCAAGACCTGCTCTATTATTTTTTTTTTATTTTAAAGAAAGCCAAAAAAAAGCAGGTACTAAGATCAGACCTTGTGGCAATGTTTATCCTTGTCCTGGCAGTCCCTCACCAAGAGCTGTGCAGAGGACTGCTGTGTTACATGGCCCCGTGAAAGGTGCAGGGACAGGGCTTTGCCCTAATAAAATCTCAGTGCAACTGAGGTATAAAAATTATAATTTGCTGCAATCATTATTTTTCTTCTAGAGGTATTAGTAATAAAGAACGGCAAAAATAAGCCAAGTGTGCCATTGATAAGACTGAACAGCTATAGAGAGATTTCAGCTCTGGGTTGAGTTACCAGCTGTGGGCAGCACGGGTACCTGGCGGCACTGAGTGCAACCCTCCCTTGTGCATACTTCCCCTAAACATGGAGGGCTCTGAAGAATGGCAATAAGCAAGCTTTAATCCCTGGGAGGTACCTAAAACTCCCACGTTCAAGGGGAAAGAAAAAAAATAACAGTACAAAAAGCTAGGTGAGCTAATACCGAGTACGTGCAGACTTCAAGAACTGGAATCCTGCAGCCATCAAAGGGTATAAAGTACGTTTTCTAGACTCAATCCATAATACACATGTGCAAGTTATGGATCAGACTTCCCAAAGAATCCATGAAAGCTCCCAAATCCAAATTGCTGTGTTGAAAGGGCAGATGTAGCCCAGTGTGGCTAAAGTTTCTTTTATTCAATTTCCACCTTTCAACAGCCTTTTACTGCAGGGAAATGTAGCCTCCAAATCACATGCTCACTGTGTAATTACACCCCACAATAAGAGCACAGGGAGGGGGAAAGGCCAGTTTTCCCAGTGTCTTCTGCCAAGTGTGCTTTGGCCGGCACTGCCCATGGCTGGTGATCCAGCCCAGCCTGTGGTGCCAGGTGTGATGCCAGCGGTTCCCTGCCACACTCTCGGGCAGGGACAGACATAGACCTGGCAGAAAAGCATTTTAGCAGGTTTATAGCTTGCATGAGCCCCACTGCCCACATTACACGTGAAATCTCTTTGTTAAAACTACCTGAAATAAGTGGTTATTTCAATGATCTAAGCCAGGTACTTTCCCCAACTTTCCCTCCCCAGCAGATATTTTAGACACGATACACTTGGATGTCTTCCTCCAGACTGCAGGGGTGACCCCAAATGAGGCCAGGGTTCAACCTAAGCAGGGTTTTTCCTACAAGGATCACCCACAACAGGTCAGACCTCACTGCCTGATGCTCTCCCGGCTTTTCCAACTGGCTTGCCAGGCTCTGGCATTTGCCCAATGCCCCTGCATCCTGACCCCAAGATGAAGGGCAGGAGCAACATAACTGCCTGCTCAACAGGATCCCACAAGACCTCCTCACCCTGCGGAGATGGGCAGAAGTTACTAAAACATCTGATGGAGAATTTATCCTGTCTGACCTCCATTTACTTGCTCCAGAACCTTTTGCATGGCAAGCTACTTGCACCTATGGCCACTAACTCTCTCCTAGCATCAGAAAAGTCTTTTTGGGGAGGGAGAACTTGCCCAGCACTGAGCAGAGGCTGTGGTCCCCCATGGTGGTTTGAATCCAGAGTAATCTAGACCCAAGAAACCCAGGTTGGTGCCCCTGAAAGTCAAATGGCATTCGATACTTTGGAGGAAAAAGCATCATGGTGCATTTAAAAGAAGAGACCCCACACTGTTACAGACCTGTCCAGCTTCCCCAGACAGGCTAACACAATCTGGGTCCCCTGATGAGGTCCCTAACCCCATCAACGCAACATTAACAACAGACTTCAGTGGAACAGATACTGTGAATAAATACTGGGCAGCTGCAAAGTGGCAGAAGGCCACAGCTAGCTCTCCGAGTTTGATTGCTTTGCATGATGGTTGTGGGCTGGAGGTCACCAGATGCTCTTTCTGCTTTTAGAGGGACCCGATTTCATTTCCTCCCTTGCAGAGATGCCAGACACTTACACCAAATCTGAGTTTATATTATGACCAGAGATACATACTACTAGCTTTTCAAGGATATAAAAAAAATACCCCAATCAAACAACCAAGCCCCATATAATAAATACATCTGTATCGAAGGGGAGATGAACCAAGTAATTACAGAAATACCACCTCATGGGAGAGGAGTTTGGTCTGGTTTGGTAGCCATGGTTCAAGTGCTCCTTATCAGACACACAAACCGCACAGCCAGCCAGAGGGCTCCCACTTGCCCTGACGTGCACAGACAGCTCTTCACGGCCCCAGATGACACCAGGTTCAGCATCATCCCTGCTCCCCTGTAAAGCAGCTTTCAAATGAGGTGGGAGAGCAACTGTCTGCACACCAGGGAGCTCCTGGACTATGCACATCATCTCCCCAAAAAAGGGTCCAACACCCTGTACTGGAGAAGCTGTCCTGCGTTTCCTGAGGGACATCGCAGCACCCAGAAAGTCACTTTGCTCTACAACAGAGGGCCAGTCCTGGTCTCAAAGTGCTTCTGCCCAAGGACAGATGCAACCCAGCTGAAAGAAAACAATACCCTCCTTTGACAATGGTGGGTTTGGTCAGGTTTTTTTTTTTTGTTTTTTTGTTTTTTTTTTAAGCAACAATAACTGCTTTGTGATTGGGTTATTGCCTGCATTTCAGGTCACCAAGCTGAAGTGCTGAGCAAGGTGGTGGAGACCAGGGCTGCAGAGCACACAGCTTTGGTGCCAGCCACATCAGACTAACCCGCAGCATGAAGAGATCCAAACTGAACCCTCAAGTTCTTAATTGGGGTAACCCTGATTATTTTTTACTTTCTTTTTTTAAGAAGAACCCAAACAAACTCTATGGGCTTTTATTTTCCATCACATATACATTGCTAGTACCTGGTCACAGTAGCAAGCCTATAGCATGGACACCTTGAACATGTGCTAGTCCCATACCTGGCCACAGAGTAAACAGATGGGCTTGGATAAATGAAAGTCAATGGGCTAGCAAAGGCTGCTCTCATTTGATTGATCCAAGCCCCTGGGCAGCAGGCAGAATGGTGTTAACGTAGCACAAGTATAAATTTCACTCACAGGAAACACTAACAAAAACTAATAGCAGCACAAATGCAGTTCAGAATGCAATTGATCCCAAAACATTAGATGACAGCATCGGATAATTTAATGAACAGTAAAGATCTTTTAAGAGCAGCAGCAGACTGTTTAGCATCGCTTATTTCATCTCTGTACCGTTCCAAGCTGCACAATGCTGTACATCTTGTTCAGTGTGTACGTAACAACCATTGTTTAAACACTGATCTTCAAACTATAAGAATTTATAAGCCCGAATATGGTATTTTACTAGTAAAGTTTTTACATTATTTCCCCCACTAGATATATTGCTGGGTCTTCTTTACAGCAGACACTTCCTGCACAGTCACATCTACATATGTTGTCATTGAGAATTCTCTTAAATAACATCTGTTGTGGTCTAAAACTGATGATCCGTAGGTAAGAGTGCATATGCTTTTCTCCAGTTTGAGAGGCCTGGGGCACTGGGGGTGTCAGGACAGGGCACAGCGTGTGTTGATTCTTCAGGTTCAGACACAGGTAATTAGGCTGTGCTTAATGAACCTCCACATACCTGCCCACAGTTGCCATGTGTGGGTAAATAACTATTCAAGGTTTCTTTCATATGTATATAAAATATTAGACATCTACTATAACACAGAAATAAGGAGATTTCCCCCCCAGAATGTCTGCTTTTCTAGGGACTGTATCTTTCACCACTGCAACCAACAGGTCATTTTTCATCAACTTCAATAAGAGCAACACGCTTAGATACGCCGGTGCATTAGTATTGTAAGGAACATCCATGCCATCACACAGCGATACATCAAAGACACCAGATTTCAAAATAACATTGACCTGCTCCAGAGATTTACAGTCATTGTTAAAATACATCTTCAAGGTATACACAGTAAAAGCACTAACAACTTAATGCATTAGAAAATTTATAGAAGTGTCATAGCCAACAACAAGGTTTTCAAAAGTTTTCTGAAGTTTTCATTTGCATCCCCGCGAGAAATGGCTGGTACAGAGGACCATGAACTTGAAGCCGTGATAAAGTCAGGCAAAGAAAGGTACAGACAAGCTCCTTGCAGTTCTGCTTGAGGCCAAATGCTGACAATAGGTTAAAAAAATATCCCTGCAGTCAGTTTTTCCAAAGTCTGTTAAGTCACAGAAGAACCTGCTCAACAGCCACTTGCAGATGGACCCCTTTGCCCATCAAAGTGCATAGCCACCAGCTTTGCCACCATGGGCCGGGGGAGCAGAGTCACACGGACCCCCAGGGAAGGCACAGGGATGGTGTTCAGCCTGGTGGGACACAGCGCTAGGTCAGATGGGAAGGTCTGACTGCAGATCTCCATCTTTAGCCCCCAAACCCCACATATGCTTTTCTCTGCCCCATCTTTCCCCATGCATCACCACCCATCTCCACCCACCATGCTATGCTGTTTGCCTGTTTTAAGTCCCCAGCTAATGGTGGTAATTAACTCACTGAGCTCTAATACAAGCATCATAAAGCCCTTGATGCACGTTAGAGACTCAACATGCAGGGCAGCCGCATTGCTACACAGCTGCGAGTTTTAAGATGTTGTAAAGAATGTCAAGGAACAATAAACATGATTGAAGAGCTTGTTTGCAGGAGCCGCTCAAATGCTCTCACCACACTGTGAGCAACAACAACAACAACAAAAAAAGGAGAAAACAGGCTTAATTGTCTTCATTACGCCTATCAGAAAGACAAGCTACTCAAGAAAGCAACATGCAGGTTCGCATCACACAAGACTTCACTAAAATACTGAAGCTCGTTCTGCCTTAGCTTCCAGTTGTCACTGTGAGAAAAGACATTTTGAGAGTATAGACAAAGAGGGAGTTTGGTATAACTGTTGTTTTGTGCCTCTTTGAGGCACAAATATAGTCCTTGTGTTATCAGTTCCACTTGTGCTAGTATAATCTCTTCCCCAAGGACTTAATCTTTCAGGTTAAAGACAGGTTTGGCACTTGTCACTACTTCTTTTACCCCCAAATTGCAGGACTTGTGCTGTTACATTTGAAGTTTTAAAGCCTTTGAGAGAGATCTTCTTAAAAAAAAAAAAAAAAAAGCAATACAGATATGAACTGCTGTGCCAGAGGGAACTTTTAGGGCTTCCTCAGAAGGCTTCCATATCATTACCGGGAGAGTATTTGCTTAACATCAGAGTGTTGTACACATGAAAATAGAAAAATTCAGTAGAGTTACCATTTCTCCCCCTACTCCCAGTGCATCAGATCCCAAGAGCCCACACCGGGGCTGGAGGGTAATCACATGGTTCGGCCCCATTGCATGCCAGTTACTAGCACAGATTTCAAAGGCACTTTCACATTTAATCTCTCACGAGATGCGCTGCCTGTGAAGTTACAAACTGTTTCAACTAAGCACTTCAGGCAAGGCTGGACAGGCAGGATCCTGCCCACACACGGGCACATGGCAGAGCCATGACCCCCAGCAGGGTGGTCCTGTGGGTGCCCTGCACATCTCTCCTGCCAGGAGCCTCAGGGAAAGCCAGTTCCACAGCTCCTGGCAGGGTCTTTTCTTTACCAAGGGGGAAGGGCGCAAGCAAGGTGGTATTTTTTCTAAAGCCTTTTCTGGGGCTTCTTCACAAGGGGAGCTCTGTAGGGGTTACAGATACTCCACCACTTCCTTCCCCAGCATCCCGTCTCCGACCACACAACATGGTGTGTCCGCTGCTATCAGTACCTTCTGGACCATTCAGTATTTGTCTTCCTAGGCGAGATCCCATTCCCAGAGGCTGGGGGATTTCCTCAGCTGCTGCACTATCAAAAGCTCCCACCCGCTGCTACAGAGGCGGGGACCTTCCTCCCTTTGCCTTGATTCCTTCTCACTGGGCACAAAAGGCGGAGCCCTGCAGAGGAAGGATAATTTACACACAGAAACATAAAGCCATACCTGAGATTTCCCGAGGCACGCTCTTATTCTGCAAGCTGAAGCCTGCAATCGTCCCCAGCCATGCCAGC
Organism: Falco cherrug; assembly: GCF_023634085.1. Lineage (NCBI taxonomy): Eukaryota > Metazoa > Chordata > Aves > Falconiformes > Falconidae > Falco > Falco cherrug. The sequence continues at coordinate 31,613,484 of NC_073707.1, forward strand.
GCTCGGCGGCAGCCTCTCCCCCCCAAACTGCTGAATCACAGCCCCCCGTGAGGAGCACTTTTCATCAAGCCTGCAGGCTCCTGCTGCAGCACTTGTACCATCACAGCACCAATCAGCACCTGCACCTCCATCACCCACACCGCTAAGCAGGTGGAGATGCCTCTGCTCCAGCTGAGGAGCAGCTCATTAAACCCCCACCCCTACCCTGCCAGAAAACAATTGCTTTTAAATGCCTTATAAATCCAGCAGGCATCCCTATTAAAGCTGGTGCTCCACTAAATCATTTCACCACTTAATAGCTCAAGGTTCAATCTGCACTTGACTTCTCTATTTACTGTTTGCATGCTTTCTATTACTGAAGGCAGTGGTCTTAATTAAATGCAGTTACACATCTCCTGATTAAAACCTGCATGTATCACCATGTATCGCATAAAAGACCAGCATCTGAGTAGCAGAAACCAGCCCTGCAGGGGGACTGCAGCCAGGGCATGGTGTTTCCTCTCCCTCCACACCTTGCGTGCCCTGTTGTGCCCTCACCGTAACCAGGACACGTGCATCTGATGATCTGAACAGTCTTTCTTCAACATCTCAGAAAGATCTGATGTTTGCTCCTCGGATGTAGGCACAACAGAGCTTCTCCTCCACCGATCCTGCACCCCAAGAATCCAGCTAGCATCTCCATCCACCGCTTTTATCTCCAGTTTCTGTGAGAGTAGTGCTTCATCCAAGCAGCTAGAAACATCGGCTGCAAATCTCGAATGAGTTAATCTTGTCCAGGAAAAAACATATCCCATGAAATATGTACTCAAAAGGAAGGTTTCTGAAGGCATTGCAATCAGTAAAGCAAAAATCTGTGCAAAATTCAACTGTCAGCTCCCAGGCAGGGTCTCCGGGTCCTGTGGCTCTGTGACGCAGCAGCCTGGAAACTCAGCAGCTGCTTCATTTAATTTGAAATTGGAGAGTTTTGAGGAGTAAGGAAAGGAGCAGCTTCAAAGTAGCTGTGCGCTGTTTTGACATGCAGTTCTTCCCCGGGGAAGGCTGGCAGGGATGCACGTATTGCCTCTCTGAGGCTGCTAAAATGATCAACAGGAAAGCAGCAGCTCTAAGAAAAGTGGTATTTCTAGTCTAGAAGGGACTCTGATGGGAAAGGAAACCTCCAAGAAATACCAGTGAAAAGTTAAACCTACCAGCCACCATGCCGAAGTGAAAATATGGTATTGATTTGCTTTTTCAGTGACTAATACCATAGGAATGGAGCAGTCTAATTTTATTTAATCTACATTACAGTAAAGCAGTCTATAACTTTTTAATTGACCCACTGGTTCAGTCAAATGTAAAATGGCTGAGTAAATACCAACAGAGTGACATGCAGTCGCATGGAGGTGGCAGAGAGGAGTAGCACCACAGGGTGAACACGTCAGCCCTTCATCCACCTCCCCCTTCCCCCGCCCAGCCTGGGAGGTACTCGTGAGCATGTCCTACCTGCCACTGGCTACATGCCACCTCCCCACTCGTGGGGGCCTGGAAGCTTAATATAATAAATATTTTTTATTAATCAGGAGCCTTTTTTATTCCAGACACGACACACGGCTCATTAATGGTGTGCATATGTGCAGAGCATGTAAATTTATAGCTTATTCCATTAAGGAGAGTTAGTATTGCACTCAGAGTGCCTCCAGCTCTTGTTTAGGTTGTGGGGAACATCTCACATGAATGGTATTGATACACCCCAGCATCAGCATGAGCTGACTGCAGGAGGAATTCCCTGGAAAAATTCTTAACGGCCAATTTTATGGTCAACCATTAAAAGCATTGACCAAAAACATTGTCCTGGGCCATGGTAATCTAATAATACATGGTAAACACAAAAGTTGTGGCTTGAAAATACCTTTAATTTAATTTTATTTTTTTAAATTAAGATCTCTTTTTAACAGCTTAAGCACAAGTCTTGAAAATAAATAAGTAACACTATCTGCTGAAACTACGCAATGTAATTTACAGTTTTTGAGCTACTTCACAGCTATTCAGCCGACAGGACTCGGGCTTTGGAGGCGTTTGGTAATATCGTCATATTTCCATGTCCTCTCTGCAGAAACCCTGCTGACCACTGTCCCTCCGCAGGGACCAAGAGGAAATTAAATTTCAGTCACTTCTGTGCCTTCTCTGTCAGAACAGAGGTAGATTTGGAGATTTGGAGAAAAGGTAGATTTGGAGAAGTTGCAAAAGCCACTGCAAACTTGCTTATGGCCAGGATAAGGAAGATTCACTGTCTTTACAATTTGCAATGCTTATGCTTGCGTGCTCTACTCAAAATACATCTTAATGCACTTGAGCAACTAAAAAGAAGTAATATGGAGATGGCCCAATGTTTTTTAAATTTTCCCAGGAAGGCTACACTCCATCAAAATCTTCTCTTAGCACTCCTTTCCACACATCAAGTTATTTTTCTTAGTGAACTGCAGCCATAGCCCTTGCCCAGGTATTTTAGTGCAGCTGCATATGGGCAACACATCTGTGTTAATAAATATTCCTTTGGCAGATACTAGAAATCACTTGCATGATACAATGGATGAAGTGTTAAGAGGAGAAAAAGGAAAGCAATTCACTGATACCATGTAAAAACCTAATTACACGGACTCTGCAGCATCCCTCACCTAGCTGTGTTGGGCCACCTTGCCAGAACAGGCTTTGGGGACAGGCTGTTTAGTAGGGCCTGTAGTGACGGGACAAGGGGTAATGGTTTTAAATGAAAAGAGGGTAGATTTAGAGTAGATATTAGGAACAGATTTTTCACTTGGGGGTGGGAGGCGCTGGCCCAGGCTGCCCAGAGCAGCTGTGGGTGCCCCGTCCCTGGCAGGGCTCAAGGCCAGGCTGGACGGGGCTCTGGGCAACCTGGGCTGGGGGGAGGTGGCCCTGCCCGGGGCAGGGGGCTGGAGCTAGGTGGGCTTTAAGGGCCCTGCCGACACAAACCAGTCTATGGTTCTATGATTAATTCCATGAGTCCGTGAACATATGAATAAGTCTGGGCTCAGGGACCGGTATCTGTGCTCCCTGGAGCTTGTGCTTATAGCTAACACACATTCCTTGCACTACAGCATCTAAAAAGATGTCCAAGATCACTGCTAGATCACTTTAGGGTGCCCAGAAACACCAGGTGGTATCTTCAGAATAATGGTGGACCTGATCAGCAACTTACTTGACTTACCGTCTTTTTCGCATCCACAGGATTACTTTTTTCCTTTTTTTTTTTTTCTCTCTTTGTTTTTCTTAATGCTAACAACACCACGCCTTAGTTGCCTCACTGAAAATAAGCATCTTCCTCAGGGAAGCTTCTAGTGCTCCATCAGACTCTACTATCAGAGTTATGCAATTCACAGGGCAAATGCAAAATGCAAGGGGATCTGGCCAAACAACACATAATATCTGTTTTTCTCTCCTGGCGAGTTGGAGCACAGCATCTCTGGTGGGCAGCATCCTCCCAGCTGCCCACAGCAGGCAGGACTGGCACACAAACTGGCAATTTAATGGTGATTTTACAGCTTTTCTGTGTGGTACCCTGTCATTAAAATAAGGAGAAGTCAGCTGGATGAGTGGGATGCTCCAGTGTCACTTTATTATTCAAGCTTTCCATAGAGGTCTGCGCTGAATGGCTTCAGTAAAATGATTGCTATCATCTGAGCGATAAATAAAACCAGACAGCAGTGTATCTGAAGGCATCTCTGAGTGCCACAGCCTTACCTGGGAAACCTCTGTGAAAAGAAACACAACAAACAACACCATATCTGTTCAGGAAGATAAGTCGCCTTCATGGTAATGGCTTTTTCATCACCGGGGTGGGGGCGAAGAACAATTTACTTGGCTGGTTTCTATTTCTCCATCTACTGTCAGACAAAAGAGCGGGTGGACACAGAACCTTTTCAAATAAGAGCTGGCAGGTTCACGGGAAAATACATATCTTTGAGTTCAACACTTTCTACTTGATATTATCCATGGTAAGCATGATTTGCAGCTCTTGCAATGTCAATTTTTTCTATTAATTGTTAATGAAACAGCCAGCTCTCCTGGGGGCAGAGGGAGGTGTTGTTTTCTAATTTCTCAAATCAAGAATATTGTAATAATACCTCATTAATGCAATCATCTTTCTGTCAGATAACTGCCGTATAATTTAAGGGGTAAGGTTTTAAATAAAGATCCTGGCAAAACCATTAGATTGATTTAATACATATCCCCCATCTAAGTGAAACTCATAACCCTTGGAAACAAATTAGTTAAGGAAACAAATTAATCCAAAAAGTAAAGGTAGATGGCAATGGAAACGTCATAAATCTTCATATATGCCTTCTTTCCTCTCCCTGCACCCTTTTTTTTTTCTTTTTTCTCAATCTTTTTTTCTGTTTTTATTTTTTACCATTTGGAAAAACACACTGATCATGCCGCACGTCTGCTTGCGTCCCTCGGGCTCCCTGGGAGCCACCTCTTCCATCCTTGATGTTCTCAAGGGGAAGCAGCAGCACCTGTCCGATTTCAGCCCTGGGCGGCTCCCCAGCCCTCACTCCTGCCTGAGGAGCAGGCTGGCAGAGACAGCACCAAATTCTGCTCCATCCTTGGCAAAATACCGTATCAACAGGGCTGACTGAATGCTTGTCTCCTCTTCACCGGCTCTTCCCAGTGTTACTTGCTGAATTGCACAAGTGTTTATTGGTCCAAACGTTGAAAAAATTGAATGGCACTGAAATGCAGTAAATGTCCAGATTGCCTGTTTTGGGGGGACACATCCTAAGCCATGTCAGTACCGAACACAGTGCTAACATTGCTAACCTCTCTAAAAACATTACCTCATTTCTTGAAATGAGTGCAACACCTAGTTCCCTCGTTTTCCTGACTGTCAGGTTTTATCACTTACGGAACACACTTAGGAACCCTTATGCAAACGGGAGCCATCTGCTTTGCCTGACTGGCTGGCCACGTCCTGCCGAAGCCAAAACGCGAGAGGGTGCTACCCGACAGGTTTTGTTGAGGTATCTTTGAGTCAAGGTGAGCAAGGACGTTTGCACTGTCTGTTTTTAAATGGTGCCATGGTAAACCAAAGCATCCCTCTATAAACTGTTATTGAAGAAGTTCCTCAAGCCCAAGAGAGAATTTCTGGTCAGAGCACACCACAGCAAATGCTGCGCTGACGTCTGTGCATCGTGTGCCCCACAAGCCTGTCCCCAGCCCCCAGCTGCACCTGCCTCCTGACGGCGCTCAGTCTCTCACCGGCTTCTTACTTGTGGAAGGTTTTGAATTGTCCCATTTCCATGCTGGTGCAGACCGACAGCAACACTTCTGAAACTAGACAGTTTATGCTGATCAGTTCCTGTTTTCAAATCATCCCAAATTATTGCCATGTGACCAAATTTCTAGCTTGTCTGTATCATTCCTGACAAACAAGACCACATCTTACTTTGCAGATTAACCAATCAACCCATAATCAAAGCTGTCCTGCCTTAATCCTTCTTATTCAAAGGTCAGCACATCTCCTTGCACCACATCTCAAAAGAGCATGCCTTTCTAAAAAAAAAATTAAAAAAAAAAAAAAATCATTCAGTGCTTTAGGCTGATGTTGGACCAGGTTAAATCACGGGGAAAACATCCACAGTGAAATGTGCTCTATTTGCCATGAAGACGTTCATTGGGAGAATGCAGAGGTTGCCACCACATGTCTCACAGCGATGGAAATGATCACTTATTGCAATTCTACATCTGTTTTTCCTAAAACTGCTGCAGGTGGTAAGACAGAGCTCTTGGCTGTTTGAACCTTGCAATTCACTCACCAGGATGATCATTGTAACTTGCCTCATCAAATCATGATTCATAATTAGAACCACAAGTCAAGAGATCTACTTAAAATAAATAAATATGTTAAAATAAAATAAGTTTACTTTCCAAATAGCTTCTTAGGTAGAAAGAGAAAATTAGGATAATTTGAAAAGTAATAATGCTAATAGGCTACAGTGGAAACCAGGAAAGATGAATGTTATGTTTAAAACAGGTGGAGACAAAAAGAAGAGAGCAGGACACCTTTGCTGGGACAGCCTGTCACCTAACGCCAGTCAGAACAGCTGGCCATGGTCAGAAGAGCCAGATATTTGACCTGTTGGTCAAAATACTCTAAATTAATTCAGCTAGGTGAGCAGCAGTGGAGGCCAGGAGAAGTGCCAGCCCTCTCCTCCAGCTCCTGGTGAAGGACCTCCACCCATGCCCCACACCTTACCTAGGAAATGCTGCTTTGCTTCAACTTCTACAAACAGCAGCTCTCCAAAAAACCCTCTGTTGAATCTGGGAGGAACCCCCCGGGAAGCACCACAAGCAGCGGCACGCGGGTTCACCTTCACTTGGCTTTAAGACAAGCTGTCCCAAGCACAAAGTGCAGCGATTGTAACAAGATACCTGTCTGAAAGCTAATGTTACCAGGCACGGAGGGAAAATGAGCTTCAAAATGGGACTTACAATTAGATCATTTTCTGGATGCACAATAATTAGCATTCCCTGAGTTGCCAGGGCCCCAAAGTCTAACGAATCGGGCACTCTTTCCCTTGGCTTTGCAGAAATACGCTTCCTCACGGCATGGATACTTTCCAACACCTAGTTTTTAACACACTTGCTGGCTGATACAGCACAAACTCCTCCATGTGCATTGAGAGTTTTAAAGGACTTTAAAATTTCCCTGAAAACTGAGAGGTAAAAGAAATTGTTAGGGAGATTGGGGGGGGGTGTGAGTGTGTATATACATGCCTGTGCACACACGGGTACATGTGTCCTGAAGCTGCCACCGTGTTATACATGACGTTGGGTTGGACAAGTGAGCTCCCAACCACCCGTTACCATTTGAGCTAAATTCCAATGAAAAGAACATAACGAAAAACAGTATTTGCCCCTATTTTACTAAATCTGACTTTAATCTCTTCCTTAATTTTGAAGTTTACCCATGGAGTTTTACATTAGCGATTTATTTTTGAGATGTCATCAGGCTTTGTACACTGCTTTCACACTAATCGTCGTCAGCAACATAAAGGCAACGCAGTGGTAACATCAAAGCCTGGGAAGGGCTCCTGGATTCTGGGGTGTTCTATATGATTCATCCAACTGACTTGAACTATTCTGTCAGTCTCTTGCCATCGTTGAACAAATGCTATTTATGCAGGTTTGAGGGTTTTTTTTGAATGCTGGATTCTGTCAGCAACTGCTTTAATCTGTTTTCACATCTTAATAAGTGGTAATTTAAAATATCAACTGTTTTTCTCTCTCAGTCTTTTCTATTGAAATAAGTGTTGCAATGGTGGGTTCAAAGAGGCTCCATAGCTATTTCCCAGCTGTCATTTAATAAGCAATCTTCCAGATTTTAGGTCCTCTGGAGAACAGGGTGAATATGGTCAGTCTCTGGCATCAGCCATGCTTCAAAGTCCTACATGTTTTATCTCGTCATGCATCTTGCTTTAGAATTTCTTAGAGATATTTTTCAGGTATTCATATTTTTGGGGATCATATAACTTAGCGTAAGAGGTTTTTAATGTTTCAACTTATACTTAAATTGCTCTTAAATCCTTTAGAAGCAGAAGCAGGACTGAATACTACCAGCATTACACATCCTGCCTTTTCCTGTTTCAGCTTTTGTTATTATCATATGCGGACAAAAGCCACGGCAGAAAAATGTTGCGTACCCCACCTCTGTTTTTCAATGCTCACAACAGTTACTTGGCCCCTTGTGACGGCTGCTGGCTGGTAGAGAGCAGCGAAAGGCAGGTAATCGAGTCTGGATCCATACGGTGCCTTGAGGGCCCGATCAGGTTGCTGCTAACTCATTTATTCAGTAAATCCACAACAATAGATACCAACATCCCAGGGCATTTGCAGGAAATAAAGATATGGCTACAAAGGTTAATCTGAAGGCTGCTTTATTTGTACAAAACCATTGTTTTCATAAAATGAGCAGCCAATTAAACTTTGAAATAGGAAAAATAATTCCTTGAAGAGCCTACATTGCTCTCCTAAGACTGATCTTTATTGGTAAAGAGGAGAACATGTCCACTCTAATGGAACAATTTAAATGCATAACGGTTAAAATAAACTCCTTAAAGTCTGTCTCCACATTCCTTATGTTGACTAGCGAGACATTGCTTTTTCATAAAATGCTGTGTAACAGAGAGACATTTAAAGCAGGGGTGGGGGAGGAAATTACACCGTCTATCTTGGGGTGGTCTATAACAATTTCTACACTTAAGTACATGATTGATTGTGTGAAAGGTAAGGCTAAAATGCACTTCACATAGATTTGCAGATGTAAGCCTCCTTTCCAGTTTTTCCTGTGCATATGTAACACCCTGTGGGAATCTACTGTGGGGAAGAATAAAGCAGCAGGGAGCATGACAGAAGAGCAAAAATTATAAATACACACACACACCCCACACCACCCCAAATCCTAATCCCAAAAAATCCCCACCAAGCTACACCAAACCTCAGTACTGTACGTGCCCCCCACACAAGCCCCTGCCTTGCCCAGCCCCGGCTGGTGGAAGGAGGCGCAGGATGGTAAGCACAACCCTTCCCTTACAACTGGATGAGACCCTGGGCCCCAGAGGGCTGGCCCTGCCACTCGGCGGGTGTGCTTGTGTCACCGCTGCCCCAGCACAATGTCACCTCCCCAGGGCTCCCCGACAAGCAGAGCTTGGTGACTTGCGCTTTTCCTCCTTAGGGTTATCAGCAAGCTCAGAGTTGATGATTCATGGCAGAATAAATCAATTCTGAGTACTTTTCCTTGGATTTCATTTTAAGAAGGTTAAATAAATAAATCTACATTTAAGCAAATTTATTATCTGGCTAATGCATTGCAATTTTACTCAGATGGAAAGCCAGAGCGATGAAATCAAAGTCACAGATAGGCTGGAAACAAATCAATGAATTAGAATGATCAGATCTTCTTCATCAGCCATAAAACAGACCTAAGGATGAGTTTGCGATGACAAAGAATTACCTTCTGTCAGGAGAATTGATGGAGGCTTCACCTTTCTTCCAGTGTAGGGCCCTAACTTAAATTGGGAGGGTGTCAGGTTGAAAAAATCTCAAATACTTCAAACATAAGGCAGGGAGGCTTCCTAGGGAAGGCTGGAGATGAAAGCATGTGGCCATCGGAAGAAGGAAGAGCGAGGTCCTTGTCCATCCCGGCAGGCAGGAGAGCCAGAACCTGCCTGCGAGGAAGAGGGCCAGCTTGCTGCCAGCCCTTCCACAAAGGAAGGGACATTTCCCCACTCTGTGATGTTTTTGGTGCAGTGAGACCCCAGTAAGGGCACTGCTGTCCCTGTCACCGTGCACAGACACAGGAAAGCTGACAACAACCACGGGTTCATTTACACGCGTGACTTTTCTTTAAAAAGCCAACAACCACATCCTGAATTTTCAACAGAAAGTGGAAAATATGCATAGAAACCAGCTTGCTTGGTGGAAAACCTATTTTTGATTAAAAATCAATGCCTTCACCCCTTTTCCAAGGACAGCTAGTAAATCCTGAGCACTCAGCTTCAGCTCTCATGTGCAACCAGACGCAACCGCTCCTCCCCAGGACAGTTCTGTAAACGTGAGTAATGCCCTGAGCACAGCCATCTCCATCTCCCTTTGCATTTTGCAATGCCACCAGCTTCCCCATTACATACATCCATTGACATTATGAATAGCTAGCCATCGCTGTGCCACCGGGTGACCCAGCCTCTGCTTCTCCCCTGCACCGTGCCCTGGCAGCCTGCTGCAGTGCTGCTCTCCCATCCCTGCCGCAGTGGCATGAGCATCCTCCCATGTTTGCGTGCTCTTTCTTCTTACAGCTGCATGGGCTCAGTGCAGCAGGCAAGATCTCGCTGCTGGGAGGGCATGTACCTCCTCCTCAGCCATTCTCACACTCGAGATCGTGCCCGGGTTAGTGCAGCACCAAGCAGTGGTGTCAGAGCCCATTGGGATCCCAGATAAAGCTTTAAATATCAGTCAGAAGAATTAAGAGTAGTTATTTCCAGTAATTACGAGTGGTATCAGTCAATTTTATGCATGGGTGGTTAAGACACCGAAGGCTATAAAGTCATATGATAATGAAAAGAACAATCCTAACAGTTTTTATTTACTGCTTTTCCTATCGCTGGAGACCACAACCACTGCTGTAAATGTGCAAACAGTACCACCAAAGGCTTTAACGCATTTTATCACCGATTTCCATTGTCTGGAGGCTGACAAGACAAGGCTTTGTGCTCCATGTATTGTGTATTTAAGATCCTTTTAATGAAAAATTTGCTTTAATGAAAAGCAAAGTTAAGACAGTTATTACACAATTTATGTAGGAGATGGGACGTATCAAGCACAAAAACACACAGCCTGGAGTAAGGCTTCTGTAGATATTAGACACCTGATTGTACCTATTAGATACTTAATTGCTCCAGGGGTGTGCAGGCAGGGCCTACCCTGGGCTGCTGCTCACACTTGTGGTCAGAGCAAATCCCCTTAAAAAACCCAGCAAAAATAATGGGGTTTGGGCTGGGTAGGTGGGAAATGCCCATAAACCACATGGCACAAATGGGGCCAGCCTCCTCCTTTTCCTCCAGCACACAATAAAATACACAGCAAAGTATTTCTGGGTGGTGCCCCATTCCCCTGGCCTTTCTTGGGGGGTGTCTGGGGCACCCTGGGAACTTGGGGGGAGGGTAGGTTGTTCTGCTCAGATTAGTCAAGTTACAAAAAGCCTTCATGCTAAAATGTTACCCAAAGAAAACACATTTCACACATTTTCTAAATAGTCAGATGCCTTCAGGCTAAACATTCTTGAATTAATTCTGTTACATCTTTCCTGGCTGAACTATAATTATTGCAGCAGTGGGGGTGAGTCATCGCTAGCTGTAGTTTATCTTCTGGAATATGGTGTGTACTGTGCCTAATACCGTCTGTGCTGGAACTAAATCAGCTACTTACTCCAGTATCTTTATTATGGAAAAAAAGCCAAAGACAGGATCTATCTGTCATTCATATGCAACGCACAGCACAAGCCCTTAATTTGCACCTTTCCTACCAGAATCATAATAAGAGATTTGATCTTATGTTTAACTGTCTCTGTGCGCCACGTGTACAAATAAAGAGCAACAATCTCAGGAGAAGACACTCAGAAGCCAGTGAGAAAAAGGCAGGAGTAAAGGAGGAAACCCTGAGGTGGGTATTTGCCCTTTTCCTTTGGGGTGGGTCGGTGCTGGGTGGCCTCGCACCAAGCCCTGCCCCTGGGGTGACCAACCCCACAGCCTTCTAGAGGACGCCCCTGGGAACTGGACGCTTATGAGCCAGCACAGCCTCAGCAATGACAAGCGGTTTGCACACTATCGGTTCAGATTTCCTTATTTCATCCCTAGTTGAAACACCTTAATTTAAGCTTCCCCCATCTTGCCAAATTTGCTTCCACATCCTAATTAACAGCTTCTGCATTGGAGATATGGAGCCTCCTGTTTTAAGAGTAATGACTCTTTCCTATTCTAGGTTCCCACCTAATTTGTTCTTTGCCAAAGACTTTAGAGATAGCAGCTTTTAATTACACAAAAAGGTAAGTCATCAATTTGTCTGTACCACCCCTGTTAAAAATTTCCTTCACAAAAGTTACTGCTGTGGCTTATTGCAGCAGAGCTTTCAGGGGTAACCAAGGGGCTGGGTCTACCTGTAGCTTTCATTTTCTCGCTAAAAGCATCTTTAAATCGGATCAAAAAAATATCTTTTCTTTAACAGCAGGCCTGCTAAAAAGTCCCTGTCATATGTGAACATGTCCCTCCCCCCCAAATCAAGAATATTTCTGTGACCACAGCAGCTTCCCCCAAAATAAATAGTCAGATGCCAAAAATGAAGTGACAGCTTACAAGTCAAGCACCATGACGATGGGCAAAAACGCACAGCTCGAGAGAGCATCTATGCGAGCTTAACGCTAGGAAAAGGCAGGGGGTTCCTATTTTCAGAGACAAATCCGCTGAGAACCACTCATATTTACATGGTGGTTTGAAGGGCACCCAAAAGCACACACAACGGGGGCACCCAGGCTCCCCTGAACAGCAGCTGCTGGGGCCGACTCATCAGGTTACAGGGTAGGTAACATTTGGCCGCCCTCGCCGTGGGGCTGGTGCCACCGGGAAGATGCTGCGAGGTTCATCACGGTGCTGTGAAACCACTTGATGCACACGGATTGCTGGGTGCTTTGCTTCTCCGGCGTGGTCTTGGTGGAATATATTTTAAAGGAACCATTTTTTCCTGATCAGGTTGTACAAAAAAAATAAATACCCAAGTGGTGTAATTCTCCAGTTATATCTGTCAGGTTGCTTAAGCAGTTCACCTTGTGGTCTACAGGGCTCTGGGGTTATTTTGGCTTTTTTCCTCCCCCCGCTGTCTGTGTTTAGGTAACACTTATTTTAGATAGAGAAGCACCTTCCAGTATTTGGCCACTCGCAGTTAAATTCATCTTTTCATGCTCAGATTTTGCTGCTCTTCTCCTTACAAACACGGGCAGTTAGAAAGCCAGGGCTGAAACTATCAGTTTGCTCCTCTAAAATTAAAAAGTAGGCTCTGGCTTTCAGCAGCAGCATGACTTGAGGTAAATTAACTTTCACTTTGGCTTTTGATGGATGTATAATGAACTCTGCATTGTTCAGCTGGAAATCTTGGAGCTATTTTTCATTCCAAATGTCTTCTGAGCAGCACGTTTGACAGGTTATTAAGATTTTAGTATCACTGTGGAAACATTTTTCTAGGCTTCTTGGCTGGGATCAGAAGAGGTTCACTGCACCTTCTCCATCTCCACACCACTCTGCTGATCCCCTAAACCAGCTGGTTTTCCAAATTCAGCCTTTTTAGATTTACTGTGCATGGGAAATATTTAATAAGCACTGATTTCCAATTCTGGTTTCTTTGTCCTAGCCACCAAGCTGCACTGAGCAAGGCTTTCACATCATTTAATTTAGCTACTTAAGTGTAGGAAGTTTAGCTATTAGTTGTTGGGAAGAGTCAGGTTTCTCTGAAGGATCACTGGATTATGGAGCCAGGGAGATGCTGGCTGGGGATCACCTCTGGGAGCCCATTTAGAGACCCGGACCCCACAGCATCCCCCTGCCAGGGCTGCGCGGGAGCCGGCGGGCAGCAGCGAGGGAGCAGATGGGGACTGGATGCTCCTGGCTGCTGCTGTCTGGCCTATAAGGAGATATTTTTTTATTATCTGAATTACTCAAACCTCATCTGCTTGTGTGCTATTTCCATTAATCTAACTTTTATAAAGGTTTTCATGATTTGCAATTTTCCAAGCAATTTACAGAACACATTTCAGCTTTCCACTGAAAGGGCATCACAAGCAGATGATTTGTTTTTTTCACATACTATTTTTAGTGCTTATGTACTAAAGACAATACCTTTCCACTTCAAAATAATCAATCACAATGAAAATGGAGAAATATTCTGTGGGCAGAAGCTAAAGAAAAGGTTAAAATCTTCATATAGTGAGCATATTTGAGTAGAGGAAGATTGAGCCTTCCTGAAGTCCATGCAACCATCAATTTCTGCTTCTCCTACGTACTTTAATTTTGGCTACCAAACTGACCTTCTGGTAACTGAAAGTAGGTGGGGGAAGACGTACCTATGGAGAGGTGTAGGACAAGGTGAGCCCTGAGGGAGGCGGGGAGAGAGGGGCAGGTGTTGGGATGAGAAATGGGCTCCGAAGGCAGTTCCTGAGTTTCCAAAGCCTGCACCTGCCAAGCGCATTTCGGAGTTCTTCAGAAAGCACAATCTGATGACACAGAATATCACTTTCCTGAGGAAAAATGGCAAGGCGAACGCCTCTGCCTCGCTCTGTTCAGATACAACCATTTCTTGCTTTCTGAGTCATCTCATCAGCCTGCTCAACTGCAGAGATTTCAGTGGCGTACAATGCCACTGACTCATGCCCTGTGTTTCAGAACTTTATGAAAGACAGAAAAAAGCGGTCCAGTATCTTTTATGAAAAAGCAGCGTTTGGCCTAATTACAAATTATCAGCCAGCATCAGCCACCATGCTACCATTAAATTGGTGCTGAACATAGGGCTTTCTTACCGTCTGAGCTCCAACCCCAGCCCGCCTCACCTCACAGCGGCCGCTGCTCTCTGTCCTTTCTGAAGTCAGCAGCTTGGATTTAACTGGTATGGCTGGCTGGGCTCCTAAAGCTCCGGGGGGGGACGACACGGGACAAGTATGAAGAGCCATAGATGAAGAAAGTTAACTCTTCATCTCTGTCTTGCCAAATCTTCACTATGAAAGGCCACATAGAACTTTCCATTCCAGGGTCACATTTTTTTAAAATTGTTTTTCTATAAGCACTGATAAAATGCCTTCAGAACAGAAATTATGAAGTAAGTTGAGTAACTTTCAAATTTAGTGTTTGAATACCTTGGTAGTTTGAAAGTCCGAAGTTATTAAATAGAAAGTATTTCCAAACAGAGAATATTTCTAAAATTATCCCTGTTTTTTGTTAGTTTTTACCTCCTGAAATGGGAACAAGAAATACTAGTTACACAAGAACAGGAAAGGTCTTGGAGATCTGAGGGTCATTTGAAGTCATATAACTCCACATTCAAACCTTGCCAGCTACAGCAATAAATGTTAAACTATAATAGCTTTGCTTTTAACAACGCTCATTCCTCTCTCACCAGTAGATCTGTTGTTTGCACCAGGATACTTGATGGACGAATTGGATTTTCATATTTTCTGACATTTTTTTCCTCAAATGCTATAAATCCGCATTTTATGAATGAATAAATCCCATCTGCCAGCTGTTAAAGATCTGCTTCAAGGCTATATCTAGCTCATTTTATTTCACGACTCTGGTGCTACCAACAATCAATAAGGTTGTTACCGCACAACTAAGGATATTTTAGTCTTTCTCAAACGAAATGTTAAGATAAGCTGGTAACTGTTTAAAGCACTTGCGTTAAAAATGTATGCTGCCCTGACAGCAAGTGGGCAGCCTCCCTTCCCCATCAGCCTCGGCCTGCCTTTTGAGCTGTACATCATTAATTAACCCTGTGACGACCACAGCCAGCAAGCTTGGGAAACGAGCAACTGGCCAACTGAGCTAAACGATGGCATGCTTGACTGCTTGAGCTGTTACCGAAGCTCAGAGGGCAACGCTCCGTGAGCCTTGGTGTGTCCTAGAGCCTCTTGGAGCGTCAGTCACAAAACACGTGTCCAGTCATATTTGGATGAGATGAGGTCAGCTTTTATGGCTTGCTGAAGAATAATTTACACACAAGTGACAGGGTATATTTCTAGTGTACGTAAAAACAGAGGCACACACTGAAGTGCTTCCCCTACAACTGATGGTGAACAGCCTGTGCCAGCCTGAGAAGGGCACTTTGTTGCAAAGCTTCAGATCTAAGAGAATTAATTTTCTGAAAATGGTGCACACCAGAACACACATTTATCTCTCTGCCTAATTTACATGTACTGTTATTATTTGTGTGGGCAGCAGCAGCCACTGTGCATGTGGATGATTAATGAAATGTGTAAAAAACCCCACATTTGGTTGCGATGAATGTCGCACAATCTTAATGATTTTGTACATAATTTGTGTCCAAAGCACATTTCCCACCCCACCCCCATAGCTACACCCTTCAAAAGCCAGTTTGAGTACTGGAAATCCATTCCCATTGCTTTTAGCCCCGTGCAATCTTGAGATCAAGATTGCAAAACAGAAAAGTACAATTTCTTACTAATAATATTCCTAATGTTCTGTTTAGGTTGGGTTCTGGCAAACAGTCACCGATTATACTACATATAATGCTGATGAAGTGTAAGATGCTGCCCGCATGCTTGTCCTGAGCTGGCACAATATCACCCCAGAGAAAAGGCAGAGGTCCTTTCCTGGTGCATATGACCCTCCAAAACTGGAAATTGTTGTCACTAAAATAATTGACGCACAACACTTCTTGATGCGTCTGTTTTTAATTAAAGCACGATTTGATTAAAAAGAGAGAACCATTTTAAGGGAATCTTTCTGCCAGATGGTGATCCCTAAT
The DNA here is from genome assembly GCF_023634085.1 of Falco cherrug. Classification (NCBI taxonomy): domain Eukaryota; kingdom Metazoa; phylum Chordata; class Aves; order Falconiformes; family Falconidae; genus Falco; species Falco cherrug. The sequence continues at coordinate 31,629,558 of NC_073707.1, forward strand.
TTACCTCAAACGCGTTAGATGCAGCATGAGTCATTCCTGATTAGCTGAGGTTGATCAGATGTGTAAAATAACAATTTTTCTATGAAAAATGAGTCAAAATGACCAAGTGGGTGTTTCCTTCCATTGATATCTAACCTATTTAAAAATTAATCAGAAATCTGACTTTGTTGTAAGATTGTGAGTGTGGAAAACAACCACTATGGATTTAGCAACTGTGAGTACTGTGGCTGCAGGTAGCTGTTGAGTCCCTGAACCAGCTTCCTTTCTTCTTCTCATCTGCACATTGGCAAAGAGTATGCTCATTATCTTCCATTAGAAAAAAAAAATATTTTCAATGAACCAAGTTAAACGTGACTTCAGCTTTTTCCACTATTAAGAAAAATCAGATACAGAATATACTTTCTCACACAGCGTGTTTCTACCTTGAAGAAATCTGTACAAATTCTGTGCCTGGCCCGTGGAGTTCACAACTTCAGATCCAGCAAAACAATTTTCAAGACCTAGTTGGAAAACCTGTGCTGCAATACGAGTGAATATTGCAATACGAGGATGTCTCCTTGCACTTCTACACACTTTCATTTCTGCCAGCTCTTGTTTGGCACGCTCATTGATGGTGAATGAATTGACTGCGCCATGCTGAAACAGCAAATAACGCACACAATGAACATTAATATTTCCAGTGTGTAAAATACCCCTTACACATCAGTGAAATACATGTTCTATAAATTAAACCAAGAATACAGCCATGATTTGGCACTATATTGGCAGATTATGAATTGCCGTTTATTGCAGTGGCTGAATGCCAGTGCAAAAACCCCCAAGTCTTGGATCGCCTTCAGCACCCTTCAGACTTGCATTCTGCTCTGCTGGGTGCTATGTGTAGATTTCTACTTTTTAGATTACAATAATTTTCTTTTAAACACTGGGGATTTAAGCTTATTCTAGTGCCAGGACTGGTGGCGGTGCTGCGGCAAGGAGCCAGGATGCTATGACTGCTGGAGAGGCTACAAATCCCTCAGCTGCTCTGGTAAATCTGCACCTAAAAACTGGGCAGGATTAAGGACCACTAGGCTGCATAGGAGCTCATTGCAGTCACTGCATGAACTCCTGTTAATCTGACAAGTTTTTGTGTTAGGGTGTAAAAAACTCTACAGCAGACCTGACCACATTAGTATTTTGCAAGAGGAGGAGGAGAACGGAGCAGCGTGGAAACAGGACTGAGCTGTGAGTGGATAAACTGTTGTTGCCTTTTAGCTTTCCTGCAGTTGCTATTTCCTGTTGTGGCTATCAATAAAACTTTACCTTAGCAGTAACTCACAGGAGATGTAACTGGTAGGAAATTAGATTCTCTGGAATCTTGACATTTGCCTCTGCGATATTATATGAAAGGTTAGTCGGTGTCCGAGATCCCAATCCTATCTGCTGGGTTGGTGGGAGCAGACCCGTGGAGGCAGTTTTATGATCAGGGTGTTGGTAACTACCTGACACATTAATTCCATGGTATTTACAATGACCCTTGGAGCCTTAATATTTCACCAGCCCCACTGGAAAGAGATGACTTTTTTCAAAAGCATGACTCAATGGCACTTGCCCGGCAAAGCAGAAAGTCCCTGCAGGACAGGCGGCATTTTAAGATTTCCAGTTCACGTTTTGTAATGTAAAGATCATCCTGTTACACACCAGCCACGGCAATACTTGGGTGCTAACGTAGCTAAATACCTCTTTGCATACTACTGTATTTCTCAGAGGGCAAGGTTTTCCATTTCAAAACCTTTTTTAATTTGCATTTCAAAGTAGCTATAAAATATGAATTCCAGCGCAAAGCATTAGCATAAAGCCATTCAGTATTACATATTCTGTCAAAAGTGCCAGGAAAAATTCCACAACTATTGCATTTCCATCTGGCAACATCTTCCTACCCTGAATATTTGCATAAAATATTTCCGCAATAAAGAAAAATTATGAAACATAAACTCTTTACATTATTTCCAAATAGATAACTTCTTCACAATTGTATAAGCGAAGGAACCCTGCTATTGCAAACAAACCATTTCCCTCTTTTCCCACTATTTCAGAACAGTTTCAGAAGAACACTCCCTGCTCTGTCTTTCACTTAAATACCTAGGTGGTTTTTCAAATTTATAAGATTTTTGGCTTTTAAACCGATAAGAAATTACTGAAGAGAGGCTGAATGAGGTGCTCCTGTTCACTGCTGTTTGTGCACTCAGTTCTACCTCCCTTCGCAGTTTAGGCTTGCCAAATTATTGGAGTAAGTTGGTGCACAGCATCATTCTCTTCCCCCATGGTACTTAATCTATTGAATCAGCCCTAAATTTTCACAGGTACATCTCTGCAAGTTAACATGTAACCTGGCGTTAGCCTATTTCACAGAACTAGCCTTTAAATACTGTATTGCCAGCGTTCCTCCAGACCTTGGGCAGCAGACCAGAAAGTTACCGTGCAGTTGCACCAAAATGTAGAGTGAAAAAAAAGAATGAAAATAGACAGGACTAACGTAGATCTTTGATCAAACAGGGAATTAAAGTTGGACACTGAGCTAAATTCTACGTCTGGACTGCACTGAGGCTCACTGGGAGCTGGCTGCCTGAGGCACTGGGCGAGGAGAGCCGCATACGTTAGATGGTGCATTTGTCACCATGGCTTTCGCATGGATTTGGGTACATCTGTGAAACCCTTCTCCACACAATAGATCAGTTTATAAAGATGCACTGCTGAAAGGAGAAGGTGCTCCAGGCATTTGAGACGTAAAACTCTTGACCCAGAATTTCACATGGAGAAGACTGTATAGCTCTGTTTGCCACCATCGTCTATTAAAATAATTTGTTAAAGATACCACCAGATTATACTCTGCAATAACTCTTTAGCTCAAAAGTGATGTGAGTATGATGTTTATAATAGTGAAGATGAAACTCACATTAAAACAAGGTAAATAACTCAGGCATGCTATTTTTCCTTTTCACTTCACTGTCTGGGAATGTTATTCACACCAGTCCTGGTGAGAGCTTATTTCAGCAAGAAGGTCACATGCATTTCAGTCGCAGAAAGAAGGAACCATAATGCAAACCATATTTTCTTTCTATAAACACACACATTTCTCTAATCCTTTTCCATGATTACATGACAGCCTCCTAAGAAAGGGAGGAGGAAACAGAAGTATGTTTGTGTTTTGCACATGTCCAAGCAGGTTATATGGAATAGGTGAGTGTCTTGCCCATGTGGTTAGAAATTACTTCGCAGTTACAGATACTTCTATTAAAATACAGCTACATTTCCCAATCATTTACATCAAGGTTAATTCTCAAAGACTCATGCACTTTTCATGCTTTTACATGAAGTTCAACAGAAATTAAACTTATCTCGGGCACAAGCTGTTATTTAACCAATAACGGGTGCACTAGTTCATACCAAGCGCCTGAACTCAGAACAGCGCGGCAGCCTGCGACTGCAGGGGACAGTATACGTTTAAAACACACGTAAGGAGCAATAGAGCCAGTGCAGCAAGGGTTCACTTACAGACAGTGATCCATCCATGCTACACAGGGTCAACAGCACTGCAGCAAAAAACACTGGGGGAATTGGAAACACAGCTTGTCCCCACTGGTTTTGCTGCTCAGTGACAAGGGGACACACTAAACTAGACCATATGCAGGGTAAAACACTGGCTACAACATCAAACCCAAGTTCTATCTTAATCCTAATTAAGGGGGAAAAGGAACAACACTAACTTACGCTAAAAATGACTTAACTGTATATAGTCTAGACTTACACAAAATCATATATAAAAAAAATCCCTCTACGAAGAACCACGGTTTGAGAATAAACCAATATGCACAGTCTGAAATAAACCCGCCCAGGCGTGATTCACTGTGGCATGTTTTAAGCAAGTGCTCTCTACAACCCTACCTCTCTCTTAATAGAGCTTTATGCTCAAGTTGATGTAATAAAGCATTATTTAGAGTGAGGCTCATGTGTCCAGAAAGAAATTCTACAAATTCTCAGGACCTTTTACATTGCTGGCATCAACCATTCAAGCACACAAGAGTTACACTGTACGGCAAAGGCTTACAACAAACGACAGTGACGCTGTAGAAGACCCAAATAATGCCCTTCAGTGATGCTGGAAAATACATTCATTGAAAGCCGGGGCACTGGCATTCTTTTTTCATAGTGAGAGGGATTCGGTAACAGCCTCTAATTTCTTTGGCATGCTTATACAGAATCTCATGTTGTGCATGCCCTCTAATGCATGAAATAATGCGTTTCTGTCTAAGAGCGTCAGGTCTAAAACAGGGCATGGCAGAAATAGACTCCCAAAGACAAGGACAGATGAAAGGACATCTATACCACACACAGTGTTCAGGAGAAAAGGTCTATGCTGACACAAAAGGCTCCAAGGGAAATTAAGTATGAACATTTAAAATTAAAATGTCTCTTCATTGACAAAATGTGAATATTCTTGATTTTCTGGATCATTAAACCACCTCCCAGAAAGTGAGTTAAGAAACTTGGGGATATTTTTACAGCATCAAGTTGGGTTTGGGGATGTCTAATGATGTGGTGATTCAAGCTCGCATCTGCCGGAGATCAGAGCCCTCACAAAGCCTTCTCCAGGAGGGAGCGAGAGTCTCTCCTGAAAGGTCACAATTCGTGCACAAAGCGCCAGTTGTCCAATTCCCTTTCATTTGGGTCAGGGATCAGCAAAGGGTCTGTTTCATTAGAAGAGAATGAAGGAGTTCTTGCAGATATACTTAACTAAGTATATCAGGATTAAACGTATTGGATGGAAATAGAGAAACGGAAAATACAAACTGGGATTTGTACGTGCAAAATCTAAGCTCTTCTGAGCCACACTGATTCCTACCATGCCGTCTTAGAGAAGATTTATATCTCAATCAAGTGGTTTGGTTTTTTTGCAGAGATTCAGAAAGCTCAGAAATGGGAAGGGACAGACAGATGTCCAGAGCTGCCCAACAACAACCGATGTAACTCCACCTCATGAAGTTAATTTTAAAATTATTTCAGAAGAAAATCTAGAAATATCTTACCAACAGGAAAAGAAACATCAAAATGGGGACCAACTGGGCAAGAAGCCACGCCAGGATTCCCAGGGGTGTTTTCTACAGCACGTTGCCAGTCTTTGCTAGAGAACCCACCATCATAATTTTAACTGCTTTCCATGCCAGCAAATACAGCTCTGGACTAAAGCCGCTGAACTCTCCATAGCACCTCCATGTTGCATTTCAATTTCCTTTGAGGTAGGAAGTCTGTTTCTGAAATTTGGCTTCGAGATTTAATCTTTGGATTTTCATTCCAAGTTTGCAAAATTAAACACAAGAGACAACATAAATCGCAAGCACTCCGGGCTGCTCAGGAATGTGTGCAGTAGGATTTTACAGGTTAGGGTAAACAGCACTGTGGTGTTCATAAATACCATGAATTTAGCATGTAAAATGTTATGACACACTATTTATATTTCATCATTGCACTTACTTTGCATGAAAATAAAATTACAGGGAAGGATTTTATTCCTGCATGCAAAACCTTCTCTTCCTTTCCATCCCTGAACTGCTCTTTAGAACAAGAACCTCCCTTTGTTCCTCACAAATATTTTATCCAATAGGCAGTACAATATCTAAGACTTCTGGACACTACCATCATCAAATCTAATAGTAATATCAAAATCATTTTATTATTTTGAAGGTGGTTTGAAAGCATCCTAACTAAAGCTTTATTGAAGCAACATAAATGTCTTTAAAGCTATCTCGGAGCAAATGGATCAAGAATACTCTTGAAATTCCTTGTTATACCTTGTACCTGAAAATCTATTTGAAAAATATTCTACTGTATCGAGTTCCTGTCTGAAATAGCTGATTTAGGCAGCTGATAGAGTATGGCAGGTGCCCCATTCATTGCCTTATCATTTTATACAGTCTGTCCATAAAACCCCCAAGAGAAGGATGTACTGTCTGTCCATGAAAAATAATCCACTGTCTGTGGCTTATGGGAACAGCAATAGAATTTTAAATACCTTGGAAAGACCATAGCTTGACCATTTACATTATTCTAGCAGCATTTTTCTAGCTGAATGGCCATATTCAATCTCACAATGAGAGCAGTAATGCAATTAAACCAGCATCATAATGAGGAACTGGAAACATGGGTTTTAGTTTGAAAAACAAAAGCTTCTAGATTTTGAAATAATGAAGCAACATGACTGTTGCACACGATGTGAAGAATGCATTATTAGACACAGCAGTAAAATGTCAAATACAATATAGTACAGCAGTATTCTACAGTTCACCTATGGCTCTTGTGATACCCTGTATTCGTGTATTTCTTGATGGTAACTGCTCAGGCCCCCATCATTTTTGCTCCCCCTGTCCATCAGGAGGACAAACATTTAATTAAATATCTGCTAAGAAGGGACAATTAGAGAAAGCCAGGCGTGCCCTAAGTGAGGCGTCTCACAAGCCGGTGGTCTGGAAGCCGGCACGGCTAGCTCAGAGGGCAGGAGTGCGCTCTGCCAACGGGATGGGATGCAAGTGAGACAGTATGATATTAAAAAGAATAAAACTATCCCGAATGGGCAAAAGCAAGTCTAAAATTTCAGAAGCCACCACTGAAGAAAAGTTTAAACTGCAGCCAGGTGGCATAAGGAGCCGAGTGGTGCTTTGGCAAGGCTCTGGCCACAGCTCAGCTCCTCTGGGCGTGTGTGTGTGTGGAACCGCAGCAGTTTGGTGCCACCAGGCTGAGTGTGATTCTAGGGACCCTGGGAATGACAAACAAAATACTACCATATAAAACCATGAGATGAGAACAAAGAAATGGAAAACCCATCCAACATTTACTGCTACATGGGTAGGACATGGAAGTTTTGGAATATCAGGTGGAGGAGGCTCATAGCGGCTGGCACTTTAGAAGCAAGGGAGAAAGAGTCACAAGTGGAAAAGAAGGGATTTTTATTTCCCCCCCTCCCCATAGTATAAGCTGCTCCCACTCCACACTCAGTAAACATCTGTTTGTAGTCCTGACCATAGAAAAAGCATCAAAGGAAAATGGTCCAAAGGAATTGGTGTCAACACAAAAAATCCCAAGGGGTTTTTAAAGTTGTAAAAGAAGAGTGGTTACCCCTGTGAAGAAACAAAAAAGAACGCAGCCAGAACCTGCTCCTATTGCAGTCATGGTTCAGGCAAAACTGGATGCAATAGATAATATAATATAGCAGATAATAAATTTGCACAGCTTTAAGAAATTAGGTTCTTAGGAGGGCCAAACCCCCCTCTACATGTGAAAATATTTTCAAAGACTTTTACCCTGGGAGAAGCAGCAACCTTACCTCAGCTCTAAGCACTGACCAAATGGGTTTCACATGCAGTAGGCAACCAAGTGGGACAAACAAATCAGGGAAGTAATTCATCATATAGAATAAAACCCAAAGGACAACAGCTATCCTCAGATCTCATGCAGGCCTTTGACAAAGCAGGGTGGCCTTGCTAAAACGTGCTGTTACTGGAGACAAGTTTTGGAGAAAATATGAAGACCCGAGGAAATACAACACATGAATTGCCATCCATTAGAATAAAAGTTATTAAGACACACTCCAAAAGATTTCAACTACAAGAAAAGGTTATTCTTTACGTCCTGGGTTGTTCTTTTCTTACTGAAGTCCTGAAACAGTTGCATCAATGCAGCTAAGCGAAAAAAGTCCCAACAGCTTACTAAAATAGTAATGAGTTCTATCCATAAATAAAAAGTAAAAGTGCTGTCTCTGGATAGTGCAATGCTACTGGCTGCCACCTCACCCATATCTTAAAAGAAATCCAGTGAATTCAAACATTAATTACCTTAAATCCACCCAAGAATCCACAACTGGAAAAACACATACCCAGCCCAAACAAATGAGATCACTGGGAACAAGACCTCTTCAGCTGCCCAGGGTTAGCTCCTGTCCGTTAGTTCAAGATGCAGAATTCCCCAATCTGTTTTCCCTTCCATGCAGCCGACTTCCCTGGGGCTGCCACATCCCTCCCGGACCCCATGCGCCAGGGCTGCCCCGCTGGCTTCCACAAAGCTGCATCATATAGAGGGTATATGCATGGGGCAGGAGGCGAGGTGCAAGGCTGCGCTTTAATTTATGCTATTTAAACCAAAGTTGCCTGTGACAATGTATCCATGACAAGTGTTACCAAATGTGGGAAATTAGGTGATAATTTCCTCTCCAATATTCACAGTATCACTTCTCAAACAAAACAATGGCCAAATACATCAGAAAATAACGTCTTAATCCGTTTAAATAAAAAAATTATTACCTCAGAGAAGGATCTGCTCGCAAAAATATTACTATTAGCACCCAGTTGTGCAAGAACTCATTTTGGAAATTCTTCTCTCCTGCACATTAGTGGCACAGAGAAATAATATATGACCATTTTTAATGGAAAAAATGACAGTCAGTCTGGATCAAGCTGATTTTATAGTGTCATTTGTACTTGGAATTTGACCAAAGGAAAAATGCATAGATAACATTAAGAGATCAACCGACCAAATACTAATTTATACTTAATGAGTTCATGTTATGACTAAGATTTGATAATTCCTGTATGGAAAGTTCATGTATCACCTTAATATTAAAATTAAAACCTTTTCCAAAGTACTCAAGGCTTCTAAAATACTGTTCGTAGAAAGTCAGTTTGGGTTTAGCTCCACTGTGCTGGGGACAGCTGATCACATCAGCTCCCTCGTTCTGCTGCTCTGCGCGGTGTTTATTCTGCTTACTGGGGAGTGGTGCTGGAGGGATGCTGAGCTGCCGGGCAGCAGGCAGAGCTGCCAAACCTTCCTCTCAACAAGCAGTGCCCAGGTGCCCTGGGCTCTCCTCCGCCACGCGCAGAGCAGATGGGACATGAATCACTGCCAGCAAGGCACCTCTCTGTGCGCCAGCTTGGGGTCTTTGCTAAAATTATAACGGCTTTTTCTTCCCATGTGAAATAATTCACTACTTTGAGAGGAATTGCCTAAGAAAATAGGGGCTTTTGCCTTAAATGTATTGCTTTGGCAGAACTGTTCAGCACATTCTCCCTCCTAAAATGTCATATATGTCTCACTAATGAACTTTAGCTGACCCTAAGAAGTCATTTCATATGCGTGAGCAGTAAAGCTGGCTCAAATACTATAGTTATTGAAATAGATTTAGAATCTCCTGAAGGCCGGGACAATGTTTGCCATTTGCTTGCTTAAATTCATGGCAGTGACAGAAATACTAGAATAGTTAGTATTTATTCAGGTAAAAATATACTTTTCCAGTATATTTAATCTAAAAATTTATTTTATGAGCAGAAATAAGTACTTTCTACTTTGGGAGGATATAAACTGAATATATTTGGAAAGATACACTGTTCTGTAATAGACACCATTAAAGTGACGCTGTCACATTTCAGTGTCAATACAGCCACTAATATAATTTAATGGATCGGGCTCTGGCTATTTCAGTAGTTTTCCCTACATAATAATAAGTTTCTATTACATATATTTCATATATTTAATTCCTTCTGGACCTACTAATCATGACTGTATTGTCTGTTACTTAGATTTTTTTCATTTCCCCCCCTTTTTGGTAACATCAGAATGTAATTAATTCCAGTGAGTGAAGTTCATTGCCTCAGGGAAAACCTGCAGCTGAAAATCTCCCAGTCTCAAATAATTTAGAGTTGAAGACATACCACCATGTTCTCTTCCCACACAACTGATAGATGGAAAAATTAAACAGTGACAGCAGTTGCTGGAAAGAAAAACAATTCTGCAACCTTATCTTCTCTGTAGTAATTTGTACCTGGCACTGGAAGGGTACCATAACATATCCCGTCTTGGAGCCGTGCACGAGATGAGAAAAGCAGTCGTGGCCAAGGGGGTGGTAGGGATAAGTGCACGTGTTATCTGCAAGATGCTGCCAGGTCAAAGCAAACCACAGAGAACCTCTGCTCTGCTTTTAGTTTCCCCCTCTCTTTCCCATTCAAAAGCCATTCTCATTTTCTGCACTGCTCAAGTATTTGTCTCTGAATTTACCTATCTGGCCTCTGTCTTCTGCAGCACTGTCCCCTCACATGGGGAGGGATGATGACAACAGATCTTTACATTTTGGATTTGCTGATGCCTGTTCTTCCCCAACACATCCTAGGAACAGAGATTAGTGTGCTCTGCTGCATTCTCTCTTCATCCATGCCCAGCCCCCTAACTGTCACCAACACCCAGGGTGCAAAGCTGGGATCCCAGAGTCTCATTAGTAACTCTACAAATTTCAGTGTATTTTAGCTGCACACCCTAAAGAGCAGGAAAAGACCCAGTCTTTTCAGGCCAAAAGAAAAACATCAAACCATTTTCAACTGGGGAGGGAGCGCTCCCCAAAGAGGTTGCAAATACCTTCACCAAGACTCACTGGGCAGAGCATACAGCGTTTGTCAGTGCTTGTGGTGTGTCACCCCAGCTGCCAGCACACGCGCTTGCTGGCAAAGAACTGCAGAGCAATGCAGCCCCCCCACCCCCACCTCTAGCCCTGTTCTAGATGAGAAGAATAACACTGAGAAATAATAGAACAGTTGTATAGAACACCTGATAAAATAGTAAAATGTGATTTTTGGGGCTGTTCCTCAAACAAATTAGATTCTGGATTTTCAAGATGTTGCCACAGGGCTGGAGAAAAAGTTCTCCAAGAACTTTCTATAATGGTCTGGTTCTGCTCTGCACCCACTTGCTTGATTAACCATTAAAAATCTTCATTACTATTATTTCCATTTATGGGGCCTGGCTTTGTAAAAAGCAGGGTGTGGAATTTCTATGCTGTAGGAATAAATGAGGTAGTGTAGATAAAATTGTCTTAGAAAAAAATTAAGAAGTATTCAGCCTAATTTTCTGAAGTGGAACACGTGAAGTTCCAAAATAAACCTACTCTATTTAAGACCTATCATCAGTACCGAGCAGGGTAATCCCACTGCGAGCCATCACACCAAAGCCAGCCCCCATCCATTCCAGAAGTACAACAAAATTGTTTTCAATTAGAATCATGTAGGTTGGAAAAGATCATCAAGGCCAATTGTTAACCCAGCACTGCCAAGGACACTAATCCATGCCCCTGCACACCAAATCTACATGTTTTTTAAAAAATCTCCAGGGATGGTGACTCCACCATGTCCCCAGGCAGCCTGTCCCAGTGCTTGACCACCCTTTTGGTGAAGGAATTTTTCCTAATATCCCACCTAAACCTCCCCTGGAGTTCCCCAAGGAAACTTGAGGCCATTTCCTCTTGCCTAAGCAGCGTGTCCTCACTGAATATTCCTGCAGAATCATAGTTCAGAAATGTTTTGTTAGACATTTTGCCATCAACTGAGATAGTTTTTAGATTGATTTTTCTGTTACTGAACTGCAACGTATCAAATTGACTAATCATATCAATAGTCAACATTCAATATACACAACACAAAGAAATCTATTGGCATTCTGCTATGCCAGCAGAAAGGAATTGTGACGGCCCTTTTGTCACTCAACATGTAAAATCCCCGTAGGACACTACTTGTAAGAGAGTTATACATAGTCATTCCGGATTATTATGTGTATGTACACACATACACACAAACTCGCCGCAAGAGCTTTTTCTACATAAAATCCCTATTCAAAAGATAAATGTCATATTAGGCCAGAAGCATTGTGTATTCTCTGCTTACACTTGGAGCTGAAACTATCTGAAGCAAATTAAAGGGACTGAAAATAACATTTGTTTCCATGTTCGCTTAATTTCAAATGTTATCTTAGAGCCCACACCAGCATTAATGCTTCTTACAAAATCATCAAATGCTTGATTTCTAATTAAGTCCTTTTCATCCCAAAGCTGGATTTGTCTTCCTCATCTTTAATTATGTTTCCATCTACATTATTCAATAACAAATGCAAAGATTTGCATTTTTACATTATATAGAAATCACATTGTAAATATTTATCAGGCAGCTCCCTCTCTCCTTTGCTGCTCACAGATCCATGAAGCCTGCCTTATGGAAAAGAGGGAGCACGCCCACACCAGCGCTCCACGTCCTTCCAGGTATAGCTCTGGAAACACAAGACTGCTTATTGGGATTGTATTGCCTTCAATAATTTGGTACCCCCTTCCCCTCAGCTTCTTCTCATCGCTCCTGCAGGCACAAAACATGCCTGAGGAAAGTCACGGATATCTGCACAAGCCCAGGTGTGGGGACCTGTAAACACACGAAAGCTGCAGATAGATTTTGTTCTACTTTTAGAAGCAAATCTTAATAGACCCCTGAGCAAAATGAGTGGAGCTTTGAAGGTATCACACGGCGGGAGGAAGGAGAGCCGAGCAACCAGGCTTTTGGTGGCAAATCTAGTTCAAGACTCGGTCTTTTCCCAACTGGATATTTCTTTCCCATCCTCCTACCTTTATATTACATAAAGTCTGCTCTTATTTCTGAATCCAAAACTAAAAGGTTTATTTTTCCTACAACTGCTCTACTAATCCATTCCAGACAATCAAAAGTAGTAGTAACAATTCTTCCTTTGACCTTCCAAAACAAAATGACATTTCTCTGGCACAGACATCAGTATTTTGCTAGAGAGAGGTTTAGTTTGCAAATATGTAACATGTTATTGTCGTTAAGAACATTAATACATTTATCACAATTAACGTCTCTGAGATTCTTTGCAACATTGAGCCACAGATTCATAAGTGGCGAATCAAGTCACGCTTTCTATTTGGCACTGAAGCTCATTCTGCCAATCATCACAAATTACATTAGCTGGTAGACTGTCCACCTAAACAAGCTACACCCTCCTGCTAATACTGCCTGCTTACTGCCAGAGGTAACAACCTATTTTATAGCCCCAGCTTGTACCGTGTACTACCTTAACACTCATCTGTTTAAAGCTGCACAGGATTACTGGTGCATGTTTGAACAACTCCTGTTAGTAGTTTAATATTTACTCTTGGTAACAAACCAGCCATAGAGAAAACCAAGGGAAGTAATATTTAGCTTGAACGAGGGCAAAACAACAGGACTTAGCATTACTAATCATTACAAAATCACGCTTACAGTTCCTATTGTACTTTTTGGAAGAATATTGTTTTTCTCAACACGTCCTTCCTGCCAGAGCTGTCCTGTGCTCAGTCTCAGACAAGGTAAGAATTCTGTTTGGAAAGTTGGACCTATTTTTGGTTACTCAAATAGGGAACCCTACTTTTACAAATGTTTTGTGGGTTGGTTTTTTTACTGCGTTAGAGTGTACTCTCATTTATTTTAAGCAGGGCATAAAGGCAGGATTGGCGTGTAGTGCTGAAGCAGATGGAACTGAGGAACAGAACAGGAAAGATTCTACAGGAAGAAAAAACACCCAGAATTAGGGGGAAAGCGTTAGATGAGGGCTATCATTTCAGCCAAGAGCGATAACTTGCAGAGGCAGGACTGTTTACTGTACCTACACTGTACTCAAAGTAAGACAGATTTGCAGTTTGACACAGTGGGAGGGTGCGAGCAGGGGCTTACCGCAAGGATGTAGAAGCAGAAGGGAAGGTAGGAAATAATAGAAAGAGAGAAAAAATAGGGGGTGGGGGAATGCACAAGTGCTGTGGTGAAGGAAAAGGAGTCGCTTTCTATCAGTGCAGAGAAATGTCCCAAGGACCAGCAACCTGGCCTCCCTCTCAGGTGCACCAGCCTCAGTCAGTTATTAGGGCTGAGCCAGGGAGTGCCCAAGGGAAGCCAGGCTCAGGGGTGGGCACCGATGCCCACTTTAGTAAGAACTAAAAAGCTCCATGTTTCGTATCATTATGCACAAGTCTGCATCAAAGCAGCAATTACAGCTCTGGATGGCACTAAGGAGCAGAGTACCACAGCCACAGTTTGACTGGATAACTGAAGGAGTCCGTGCTGGGGATGGGAGGAGAGCAAACCTTCCCTTCAGTTTGTGCACTCTCTGGCACGGGCTTTGGGCAGGAAGACATTGGTGATGGCACCTGGCTTTCCCTTCTACCCCTGCCCATTTTTATACCAGTGTTTTAACTACAGTATGTGGCAAAATCCTTTGAGACAAGATGTAGGAAGAAACACCAAATTCTCATGCAATACACAGAATTATTTCCAGCCTCCAAAATGAACGAAATGAACACTTATACAACTCACTACAAATGGGGACAATCTGCCTACAAGCCAGAGGGTCCAAGCCCCATCAGAATGTTTAGGGTGGAGATATCACTATCACAAGTCCTCTCTATCAAATCTTGTAGGCACTATTTTGATTGAAGGCACGTTTCTTTTGGAAATGCCTTACTGAAAATTATGTCAGGCAGGATGATGTATGACTTTCCATCAGTGGGAGGAAAAAAAAAAAAAGGATGAATTAACAGACTGAAAGAATCTCTTCAATCTTGCATGTTAAATTTCACATTTTTATTTTTACTTTTAAAAAAAAATTATTGATGATAACGCAAAAAATCCCAATGCTCAGCCCCCAGATACAGGCCCTGGAGGGCTGGGCTCTGTCTGCATTAAGTCAAGAGAAGGTTTAAGCTGCCCTGATGGAGCCTAGGTTTTACCCTAGGTGTTCGTCTTGCTGCTAAATAGCACTGCATTGCAGTATACAAAGCCAAGACCACTTTAGCTAAAGGTGACTAGATTTATAAATATATGATGTTAGAAAACATTCAGGACATTTTCTTCCTAAGCCATAAGGGTGACAACTCCTGGTAGAGTAAATCAAGTATGAAAACATATGACATTGCCCAAAACACTTTTTTAGAAAACTCCAAGTTTCTAAACTCTCAGGCTACACTGCAGTCCCAGATAAGCAGAGGTAACCAGCACTGAAACAACGGAATA